>NC_134230.1:9090909-9393939 GCF_965140235.1 Caretta caretta | reverse complement strand
CCTTGGATGTCCTGGTAGAGAGTAGGTTTATGGTGTTACTATACTTTGTTCAGAACCCAAAGTAGTTCATACTCATGAAACAGAATCTCGGATGGGTGCATTAGCAGTGCTGATGGATTAGATATAAAGATGTTCTGTACAATACCAGTACAGCCTCTGTGGAGGCAGTTATTCTGGTCTGGAAGTGCAGTATAGCTTATTCCTCTTCGTCTACAGGAACGGCTACAGTAGTATAAGCACATTTATAACAATATAACTGCATCCGCACACGGGGAGGTGTACTGCTTTAACTATATGATATAGTGAAGTGGTACAATTTTTGTGAGTAGACAAGTCTTAGAACAGACGTGGGCAAACTACGGCCCACGGAGGCCCACCCTTGAGCCCCCGGCCAGGGAGGCTAGCCTCCGGCCCTTCCCCCACGGTCCCCCCTCCCCCACAGCTATGCCGCCGTGCGGGCAGTGCTCTGGGCCACGGGGCCACGAGCTCCTGCAGGGCAGCACGGTAGCGTGTCTGGCTCCGGCCGAGCGGCATGGCTGCCAGACATGCGGCTCTGAGCGGCATGGTGGGGGAGGTTGGATAAGGGGCAGGAGGTCCCGGGGGGGGCAGTCAGGGGACAGAGAGCAGAGGGCGGTTGGATGGGGTGGAGGTTCTGGGGGTGGGGGGCGGTCAGGGGACAAGGAACAGGGCGGGGGTTGGATAAGCGTGGGAGTCTCATCGGGCACGGGTGTGGATGGGGGCGGGGCAGTCAAGGGATGGGGGGGTTGGATAGGGGGTGGGGTCCCAGGGGAGCAGTTAGGGTCGGGGGGTCTCAGGAGGAAGTGGTCAGGGGACAGGGGGGCGGCTGGATAGGGGGTGGGATCCTGGGGAGCAGGGGTGTGGATAGGGGTTGGGGCAGTCAGGGGACAGGGAGCAGGGGGGTTGGATAGGGGCTGGGGTCCCGGGGGAACGGTTAGGGTCGGGGGAGTCTCGGGAGGAGATAGTCAGGGGACAAGGAGCAGGGGGAGATTGGATGGGTCAGGGGCTCTGAGGGGGGGCAGACAGGGGGGCGGGAAGTGGGAGGGGTTGGATAGGGGGCGGGGGCCAGGCTGTTTGGGGAGGCACAGCCTTCCCTACCTGGCCCTCCATACAGTTTTGCAACTCCAATGTGGCCCTCAGGCCAAAAAGTTTGCCCACCCGTGTCTTAGAAGGACAGAGGCCTGGTCTGCATTTAGAAATTTTGCCAGCAATAGTTATTTCGGTTAAGAGTGTGAAAAAATCACACTGCTAACTGACATAGCTAAGCCAGCTAAAGTCCCAGTGTAGGCAAAAAAGTCCGTTTGCTGGAATACTTTATTACATTTAGGGAACTGGTATAAGCAAAAAGAAAAGGAGTACTTGTGGCACCTCTCTAAGACTAACCAATTTATTTGGGCATAAGCTTTCGTGAGCTACAGCTCACTTCATCGAATGCTCACGAAAGCTTATGCTCAAATAAATTGATTAGTCTCTAAGGTGCCACAAGTCCTCCTTTTCTTTTTGCGAATACAGACTAACACGGTTGCTACTCTCAAACCTGGTATAAGCAAAGGAACTCTTTTGCTCTTATAAGCTGCGTCTCCACTAGGAGAGTTTGTCGGAATAGTTATACTGGGGCATAGCTATATTGGCAAACCCTTCCTAGGGTAGACAAGACCAGATTCAGATTTCAGTGACACTGATGCAAATCCCAATGCACTGGAGTCATCAGGTTTACAGCTAAATTAGAATGTGGACCAGGATCTTTACTGAGCCTTGTGAGATTGTTTCACAAAAGATGATATACAATGCTGAAAATCTCCTAAAAACTTCCACACACACCCCTTCTCCTCCTGGATTAGCAGTGCAGTTAGGGATTTGGAATGAACACAGGAGCTACTTGGATTCTTTCCTCCAAGGCCCCAGGCACTGCAGTGACAATGTCACGATGTTGCATTGGTGGGGCACCACCCAGCATGGCAAGGGTTTCACGCCATGTCGTCCTCCATCAGAACAGCGAGGCGATTGCACCCCTTTGCAATGCAGCGAGGTTCTGCGACGCGATTGCACCCCAGGGTAGGGTAACCATACGTCCTGTTTTGGTGGGGACGGTCCTGTTTTTGGGCCCTGTCCTGGCCGTCCCGACTTTTTTGACAAAACTGGTCGTTTGTCCCATTTGTTCCTGCCAACTGATCGTCAGCTGACAAGGGCAAACGGGACAAAGGCACAGTCTTGACAAAAAACTGGGGTGGGCCCGTGGGACCCCTAGCGAGGTGCGGAGGGATGTGCGGGGGGTTGGGGGGCAAGAGTCAGCACCAGCCCTGTGCTGGAGGGAGGGCTAGGGACAGCGGCTCAGGCCTGCCGACCTGCCCCACATGCAGGGGAGGGGGGCCCCACGCGTGTGGTGGGGGGGATGGCGGGGGCGGGGGGGCCTGGGGCTGGCTCTGGGCGCCAGGGGGGAGGGGACTTCAGCCCGGCCCAGTTGTGGGTGGGAGGCAGGGAGGGCTTGGGTTGGCCCTGCATCGGGGGAGCAGGGGGCCTCGGGCCAGCTCGGGGGTGTCACCCTACCCCAAAGGGACCCCCCTGGCCATCACCCAGGAGAGGAGGGCAGGGGGATCCCCGCACAGGGGGCTGCCCGAGGGAAGGGGCACAGAGCGTGAGGAAAGGGGGTGACATGGGGAGTGGGGCAGGGCAGGCCAGGGGGGATCCAGTAGCTGCGGCCCCCCGAGCTGGAGGCGGTCAGCTGCCCCGCAGAGGGGGCCGCCCGGCTCCACGCGCCGGCAGCAGCAGGGGGAGGAGCGCGCGGGCGCAGAGGCGAGTGGGGCGCGGCCCGGCCCCTTTAAGAGGAAGTAGGGCCGGCCGGGCGCGCGGAGCCGGGCAGGGGAGTGGCGCGCGCCGAAAAGTTACCGAGAGCCGGAGGAGAGAGCGGGACGGTGACCCCTCCGCCGGGGACAGGTGCGGGGTCTCGGCGGAGGGATAATACGGAAGGTGGGAGCGGTAATGGAGCCGGGGGGGTCTCTGTGGAGGGATAATGGGGGGGGGCTCTGAGTGGAGATTAGCAGGGGACCTCGGGGGGGTGGGGGCTCCTCTTGGGAGCTGAAAGAGGGGGCCTGGCAGAGGGGCCTGGAGGGAGGTAGCGAGGAGTGTGGGGAGAAGGGGCTGGGGGGTGGTGATGGGGAGCTGGGGGGGTGAGGAGTGTGGGGAGAAGGGACTGGGGGGACTGGAGGGGAGTAATGGGGAGGTGGGGGGGTGAGGAGTGTGGGGAGAAGGGACTGGGGGGGCTGGAGGGGAGTAATGGGGAGGTGGGGGTGGTGATGGGGAGCTGGGGGGTGAGGAGCCTGGGGAGAAAGAGCTGGGAGGATCCTGGAGAGGGTGATGGGGGGGCTGGAAGGTGTTGGGGGGATGAGGAGTGTGGGGAGAAAGGACTGGGGGGGCTGGAGGGGAGTAATGGGGAGATGGGGAGAAGGAGCTGGGAGGATCCTGGAGAGGGTGATGAGGGGCTGGGAGGTGGGGGGGGGGGGGGTGAGGAGTCTGGAAAGGGGGAAGCAGGGCAGTCCTGATGGCTGGGGGAAGGATTTAACATCTCTGTGTGCAAAGCCCCCAGGGAGTCAGTGCTGCCCAAGATGGGCTCGGGGTTGCTCAGCTGGGACTTCACTGGGCGGGTGGGGCGGGGCGGGGGGGGGGGGGGATAGCCAGGAGCTGCCAGTGTTTGAACCTTTGAGCAATCCCCTTTTTTGGGGAGCAAGAATAGGCTCTGGCCCACAGGTCTGCCAGGAAAGGGAAGTAGGCGGGGTGGGCTGCATTACTGCCCTGTCTCGAGGAAGTGGGTGGGGGAGGGTGAATAATTCCCATCTGCACGCAGGTACCTGGAGGATAAGTAGCAGTAGGGGTAAGAAGAAAGCAGAGGGTAAGTGCACTGAAGTTAGGTTCTCCCTGTTTGAGCCAATTGTGGCTGTAGCCAACAGTATTTAAATGTACCCTAGGGGCTTCTGCCTGCACAGCTGGGTCAGTTAGATGTACAAAGAAGTGTGATCTGTCACCTACATAGCTGTGTGAGCAGAAGCCCCTAGTGTAGAGGTGGTTACACTAGGAAAAGCACAGGTTTGCCAGTATAAGCTGTGTCTGTGATAGGAGGGCTTTGCCACTATAGTATACTGGTTCAGCTGTACCAGTAAAGCACTCCTAGCGTACATGTGACCGTAAGTGATTGCTCCTGCCAACTTAAAGGCAGGTATTAACCACCTCCAAAGAAAATTCTTGCTGGATGTGGTATGGGATCTCTAGGCTAAAAGGTGTCTCAAAGCTTGAGGGGCTGAGGGGGTGTCCTCCACTGTCCAGCAAAGAAATTTGGGACAAGGCATGCTCTGTTGCCTTTCTCTTGAATGGGGTGAAGGAGGCAATGTGTTGAAAAGCCTCATTCCGGGCTGTGATGTCTTCTCTGCCAAGTTTCAGAGAAAGGGGGATTTTTATTGTAAGATAAAATTCCCCTGACCATCTGTTTTTCTTTATGATGGACCTAGTTGCTGCACGCACCCTGTCTTTCTTCTTCCTTGTGCAAGTTTCAGGCTCTATCTTGTTTATTAACCAGTTTCTTGGATACTGTAAATACCATATCTTAGTAGATTAATAAAACAGAAAGCGAATCCATCTCCTACTTGGCTGTGAGGAGTTGCAAACCTTTAAAGTAATAAAAAAGTGCGAAGTCTAAATTCCTGCCAAATTGGTTTGGGATCTGCCTTTTGTACTTTGGAGGGGCTCCAATCCCAGCTGGTGATTCTTGGCTTGCACTGAAAAGCTGTGTCCGGATCCAGGCATAATACCAGTAAGCAGATCTGAACAGGAAGCCATTCCATCGCTCTTGGAAATCAGACCGTAAGTGACTGACTTCATGCCAGAGTTGGGAATAGAACTCCGAATCCTCACTCCCTGCTTGTACCATAACTCACCTCAAACCTACTCACTTTTAGTGATGTCTGTCATAAACTTGTTCCCTGACTGGCTTGTGCTATCTACTAGTACAGAAATATCTTTTCCAGATGCTTTCTAGAGCCCATTTGGCTCCCTGACATTGCTTCCTCACTTCTGACCTGGGGCTTATCCCCCAACATTTAGAACAGATGTGGAGTACCTCACAGAAACTTGTGTTTGCCTGGCTTGTGCCGTTTCAAGGAAATCTGTGCTGTGCTGATATAGCCACTATTTTGTAACTACAGAAAAACTTCTCCATTAATCAGGCCAGAGATTTCTATGGCAACAGTATACAGAGAAAAAAGTTATCCTTGTTAGTGGTGGAAGCATACACTCCTGTCTATAGTTGTATCCATTTCTGCAATGATCCCAAGTTCTGTACTCCTGAAAATAAATCCCAGACTTTCAAGAAGATTAATTTTTCTCATAAGACAGTGATGCATTTTGTGATACTTGTGCCATAGATGCTGCAGTAACTGGTAATTAGTGAATTCATAACCAGCTTTGTTGGAGGTTTAGGAGATTATTTTAGAAATTCGTGATATCCAGCTAATGCTTTCACTAAAGAATGCACCTTAGGCTGGGTGTTTACCTTCTGTTCTCTAGATAACTCTGTCTCCATGGGACATCTGTGGCTTTTGTT
Organism: Caretta caretta; assembly: GCF_965140235.1. Taxonomy (NCBI): domain Eukaryota; kingdom Metazoa; phylum Chordata; order Testudines; family Cheloniidae; genus Caretta; species Caretta caretta. The sequence continues at coordinate 9,388,331 of NC_134230.1, read as the reverse complement.
TTCAGTTGTGTCTGTACCTCCTGCTGGAACTGCTGCTGTGCTAAAAGAATCACCTTATTCATGATGGAAATGATAGCGGACTCTTGGTTGAATCTGATTTCTCTTAATGTGTCTGAGGTGGATTAGGGGCCTGTTGGGGGAACAATCCACTAGAAAGAACAGGCACAATGGAGGCCATAAGAACTCTTTCTACTTTGCAAAGGGATGCATAGTTAAGTCTTCAGAGCTGCAGCAGAGGAGCACACAGTGTCTCTGTCTTAAGTTGAGTGTTTTGGAAATCATGCTGCTGCTCTGGCTTCTGAGCCTATGGACTGGAGAGAAGAGGCCTGAGTCTCCACTGCCTTGCACCTCATGCAGCTACTTACACCTGTGCAAAGTGGGTGTAAAAAACTGGCATAGTAGTTCTTGCTTTGCAAAGATATACACAGCTGCAGTAGGTGCTGAATTCTCAGTTCCCTCAGGGCTTGTCTACAGTAAGAACTATATCAAGTTAGTTAAAATGGTGTAAATCTACAATGCAGACATCACTAGGATGTGCTGCACCCATCTTACCAAGGCAGACCTTACAGTGGTGTACTAAATTAAGCAATAACAATGTAAGCCCTACTTTGCACAAGTGCAGAGCATTTAAATGATAGGTTTGCAGTGGTGTAACTACACTGTACATTGGCAAACCCTAAAATCCTTTTACACCACTGTGGCAGCATAAAGAGGGCTTTAAGTGGGCCTAAATAGAGTCCCGAGAATACCTCCTGTGCAGGTAGCCTCACTGTCTGGAGTAGAGTTGGCATAAGGGCTCTACATCATCCTTGCATCTAGCCCCTAACAGAGGGGGGTAGAGTGGGGGGTGTGTGTGTGTGTGTGGGGCTAGAGTGTGCTGCACTGTGGCTGTTTTCCCCCACCGGGCTCATAGGGCAGCACAGAAGCACAGCATAATCTAGAGCTGCCCCAAATCTGCTCTGACTTAATCAGAGTTGGGCAAGACCCATCTGGCTTTAGAATACACGGAGTGCAAGATGTCTGAAAGACACCTTTAATTCTTCTCTGTCCCAAATGCAGGAATAAAATACGTGGGAATTGGGCCTTAGATGTGAGGCAATGGAGCATCAGTCACAAAAATGGAGCTTCTCCCATAAGCAGAAAGCAGCATGTGGTCTACTTCAGCCTTGTTTACACTTGGAAATTTTCACAAAAACTTTCCCACTGGTGCTGCTGTTTTGGGGGACTTTTTTCATGTCAAACTGTATGATAGAAAATCTTCTGATGCGGACAGCTCTTCACTGCTGCAAAGCCTGAGATCCCCTTAAGGCTAGGGTGACCAGATGTCCCTTTTTAAAGGGACAGTCCTGTTTTTTTGGAACTTTTTCTTCTATAGGTGCCTATTTACCCCCCACCCCCTGTTCCATTTTTTCACAGTTGCTATCTGGTCACCCTACTTAAGGCCTGTTACTTGTCACCAGGCAGATGGGAAAGGTTAATGCAGTGGTTTTCAACCTTTTTTTTCATTTGCGGACCCCTAAAAAAATTTCAAATGGTGGTGCAGACCCCCTTTGAAATCTTAGACATAGTCTGCATATCTCCTGGGGTCTGTGGACCCACAGGTTGAAAACCACTGGGCTAATGCATATGATCACTGCCACACCTAGTTCTAAAGGGGAAGGAGAAGGGCTGGCTTCACAACCCTCTGTTATGGAGACGTGAACCCTACTGCTTTGGCATCAAAAGCATTATATTAACATGAGCGAGAGAGAGATGGGTGGGGCTCAAAGCCAGCCTTTCATTCTGAGCCTGGTGTCTGCTAAGGAAACTCTTGTAGAATTTCCCATAACCCTGGTTCCACTCCATTGACATTCACAATGTTTGAACTTGTAATATATTCTGGCTCTCAACATAGTCCGAAGCATTGTGTTGATTAGACCAGCGTAGCATGAGAATTTTACACTGGAGAAGTGTCAGCCAAGTTCATTTTATTCTTTTTTTGAAGAAAAAAACATTAGGTAGATACTACTTTGCTGTTTCCCTTTTTGCAAGGACAGTGCAGAGTAATTCATATCACTAGGAATAAATTATGACATTTTCTTTCCTCTTAAATCCCTTCAGTCGGGGACTAAGCCAGGCTGAAGGAGAAGAGGCATTGTTGCTGCACAGAACTTTTTGAAAAGTGTTGTCGTCATACCTTGAAGAGAGGGGAAAAAAAATTGTTCTTATTGTACAGGAAGCCACCTGCCTGCTGCAGCTTGCCCTAGAAATACATGTCTACACAGTGACCCTAAAATAGCTTCTGGAGTCATGAACCAGCTCGTCAGTTTTATTCAGCATCTATGAAGCTAGAAGCCAATCCGCTCTGCCTTCACATGCAGTCGTGTCCCAGTCACTGTGCACAGAGCATTCTTACACATAAAGGGAGTTATACCTTCCAGAAGCCTCAGCAAGGGACTTCTGTGTCTATCTAAAGGAAACAAAGGTCACTTTAAAAAAATCCTCTTTCTACTTGGCCTTAAATAAATAACAATTGCAGCGTGAGCAATCATAACTTCGTGATGTTAGGGGGAGACTTTCAAAGGTCCATTTTAAGTCCTTTTGTGCCTTTTGAAAAATCTTCCCTTAAAGGCAGGAAATGTGGGTCATCCTGTGGCACTGAGATCATCTTTGGTCACCAAATTGAACACCCTGGAGACTGAATTACTTTCTGTATCCACCACTGGAGGGGGACAGCCTGAGTGGTAGAAGTACAAGCTTCCCCTTATGCCGGGGTGAGCAAACTTTTTGGTCCGAGGGTATAGAGGGTATACCACATCTGAGTATAGAAATTGTATGGCGGGCCATGAATATTCATGAAATTGGGGTTGGGGTGCGGGAGGGGGTGAGGGCTCTGGCTGGGGGTGTGGGCTCCGGGGTGGGGCCAGAAATGAGGAGTTCAGAGGGTGGGCAGGGGATCAGGGCTGAGGCAAGGGATTGGGGAAATGGCGGGGGAGGGCTCTAGCTGGTGGTGCAGGGGCTGAGGATGAGGGGTTTGGGGTGCAGGAGGGTGCTCTGGGCTGGGACCAAGGGGTTCAGAGGGCAGGAGGGGGATCAGGGCTGGGGTTGGGGAATGGCGGGGTGGCTCAGGGGTGCAGGCTCTGAGCAGCGCTTACATCAAGCAGCTCCCGGAAGCAGCAGCATGTCCCTCCTCCGGCTCCTATGTGGAGGCGTAGCCAGGTGGCTCTGCTGCGCACTGCCCCATTCGCAGGCACTGCTCCTGCAGCTCCCATTGGCTGTGGTTCCTGGCCAATGGGAGCTGCAGGGGCAGTGCTTGGGGCGGGGGCAGCAGGCGGAGCAGAGCCCCCTGGCTGCCCCATGCGTAGGAGCCGGAGGAGGGGACATGCCGCTGCTTCTAGGAGCGCCCCCAACCCTGCTCTCCGGCTGGAGCAGAGCAAGCTCCAGACCCCGCTCCCCAGCAGGAGCTCAAGGGATGGATTAAAATGACTGGTGGGCCGGATCCCACCCCTGGGCTATAGTTTGCCCACCCCTGCCTTATGCTGTTGCAAGAGGATAGTCCAGCCTTCACACCTGACAGTCCAGTCCCAATAGACCATTCTGTCCTTACCCTCTCTTCTGAGGGTACCAATTTGTGACGTGAAACCTGTTGTGCTAATAACTGAGCTGAGACCTCACCCAGCTCATTTCACATAGACCACTCAACATACATCAGATTGTAATTGCTTTGATTACTGTCAGCCTGGTCTGGATTCAAGCCAGGAATTTAGAATTGAATGGATGTGCTGTCTCATTACCGTCCCATGAACTGTCTTATCTCTTCTCCCGCACGTGTGATAGCTTAACACTGAATTATTATTTGATGGGATTCCTACTGTCCATTCATGCTAGATCTAAATGCTGATAAATTGCATTTATTCTTCTGATGGGGTTTTCTGAAGCTGTTGCTCTTCGCTACAGTGTGCGGCTATGAAGTTCTGCCACAGGGTGTGTTAGTTACTAGAAGTCCTCCTAGCCCCTCTATGGGTTAATTGGTCAAGTCTGACTTTTTTTCCCCTTCCCCTTGCTATTACCAAAACTAAATAGATTTTAAAAAATAGTTTGAATACATTGTTATTTGGTCGCCTTTCGGGGGGGAAGAAAAACACAAATTAAAGCTCAGTATGATTATTTTATGCAATATGGTACTGCTTCCTCTTATGTTCAGCGGGGTCAGTTCTGCATTCTTGTGGTTTAAAGGCATGAAAATGGAATGCCCTGATCCTGACCAAGGCTCTTCCTTGGAAACCCCAGAATAAGCATGTGGCTTGCATGAGTTCTTGCTTAGAAATGTCCCAGACAACATTGCTCAGATTTAAATCGCTGTACTCGCATTGCAAAGAGAGGGTGGGGAGACAAGTAGTACAATCCTGGAACTTGTTCTGGACTGATTATGAAAAGGCTATTTGTTTAATCCTTAGGACTGATGATGAGAGATCTGTGTTTCAAAATGGCTTCATTATATTTGTCATTAATGCGTCTCAGAAACCAGATCAATGAAAGGAAACTAGGAAGTTGTCCCGTTGAACGAAGGCATAAACACTCTCTTTTGTTAGATGTATGCATCTGGGCTGGGATCAGCAGGGGTTATACGGGTAGAAATTCTGCTGTGTGTTTTCAGTATAACACTTTCAAAAGCTCTCCAAAACTTTTTTATTTTTTAATGTACCTAGTGCTCTTTTGCCCTCCAGAGCAGATACTTTGGATTGTCTCCAGCAAGATACATGAGGAAACTGGTACAAGGCTACCAGTGAGAACTTCTCTAGCTCTTACATGCATTAGCAACATGTCTGTAAACTGCTGTTAATATCTTGATGCTGCCCTGGAAAGGAAAGACATGGCTTATGTTAATATCTTAAAGATTACTGCAAATATAATATTAGGACAGTCTTTTTTTTTAAAAGAATTTGGATATGCCATATGAATGTTTTTACTAAAATAGAAACAAAAGCAGATTGAGCAGTTTTATAGGAAAATGCTGGAGATCTCCAATTAAAAGTAGGTGAATGAATCCCTGCCAGACAGGAAATTAATCTAAGCAGAGATCTTGCTCAAGAAGAGCTATGAATGGTCAGACTTCACAATTTTTACACGCTTTCTGCCTGGCAATTTTGACATTCCATTGATCTGGTGTGCTCTTCATTTTGTGACTAAAAGAAAAGGAGGACTTGTGGCATCTTAGACTAACATTTATTTGAGCATAAGCTTTCATGAGCTACAGCTCACTTCATCGGATGCATTCAGTGGAAAATACAGTGGGGAGATTTATGTCCCTAGAGAACATGAAACAATGGGAGTTACCATACACACTGTAACGAGAGTGATCACTTAAGGTGAGATATTACCAGCAGGGGTTTCCTACTGTGTATTTGTGTATTTTTTTTCAAGTGCCTATTCGACATTGATGAGGCCTCATCTGGAGTACTGTGTCCAGTTTTGGGCCCCACACTACAAGAAGGATGTGGATAAATTGGAGAGAGTCCAGCGAAGGGCAACAAAAATGATTAGGGGTCTGGAACACATGACTTATGAGGAGAGGCTGAGGGAGCTGGGATTGTTTAGCCTGCAGAAGAGAAGAATGAGGGGGGATTTGATAGCTGCTTTCAACTACCTGAAAGGGGGTTCCAAAGAGGATGGCTCTAGACTGTTCTCAATGGTAGCAGATGACAGAACGAGGAGTAATGGTCTCAAGTTGCAGTGGGGGAGGTTTAGATTGGATATTGGGAAAAACTTTTTCACTAAGAGGGTGGTGAAACACTGGAATGCGTTACCTAGGGAGGTGGTAGAATCTCCTTCCTTAGAGGTTTTTAAGGTCAGACTTGACAAAGCCCTGGCTGGGATGATTTAACTGGGAATTGGTCCTGCTTCGAGCAGGGGGTTGGACTAGATGACCTTCTGGGGTCCCTTCCAACCCTGATATTCTATGATTCTATGCATCCTTACGGTTATGCTAATTTTTCATGTGTGTACTTTTTATTTTATTTTAAACCCATTCCAAAGAGCAGTTTCAGGACTTCCTCTCTGCTCAGCATACTCATACAGTGGAGAAATGAGACCGATATTTTTATCCCTTGAGCAGACTATCACAAAAACCACAGTCTTCATGTAGAAAGTATTAATTGGGTTAAATTTTTTAAAATGGCTGATGGGTGTGTGTGAGAGAAGCGCCTCTGTTCTAGGTGCCTAACTACAATCTCCCCTTGGGTCAGTTTACTAGAAGGACTGAGCAGTGGCAGCTCTTATTGACTGTATCTGGCGTTGAGTGCTCAGCGCCTCTGGAAGATCAAGCCCAGGGTTTGTCAAATTGGACATCCGGTGACCCTGGCCACTCTTGCAAATGTTGGCCTTGGTGTCTAGTTTGGCATCTGACTAAAACTACCAGTGACCTTTTCAAGCTTCCTCTTGTTCTAACTTTAAAATATCTGAAAAATCTCTCTCCTTCGACCAATTATTATTGTCTACCCTGAAATGCCTTTTTCCCCATCCACCCTGACAGTTTGAAGTTGCCATGACACACTTATGTGTATTTTTGTTCATTCACTACCATGATCAGTACAGCTTTGCAAACAGTGTTTTGACTTCCTTCTGTCTCAGTCACCCCTCTGAAAGAGCTGTGAAAAATCTGGTCTTGGTTTGCCTGGTTGGGAAATTTACCACAATGCTGTAGAATGATCAGAAGCATATAACCTAGCCCATGTGTGGGTCTTGTATAAATGTTAAAATAAATCCTACAATATTATTGTTTCTTAGTACAGTGGAGTAGCTTCTTTGAAAGGAAACATGTACTGTAAATGTATTACTCACCAGGATTTACTTGCAGGGTTTTCACATGAGTAAGGCAGCAGGATGTGAGCTGCCTAAGCTGTCAGGTCACTTGGCAAGGAAGTGGCTGCATATGTTTCTGACCCCTCCCTATCTGCAACGCACAATCTAGCTGGCACTACAGACACCACATGAAATACTTCTTTTAAACGAAGAAGCTTTAAACTTTGGCCTTTGGAAACACTGATGTAAGGCTGTACAGCAGGCCCAACAAACTATCACAAACAGTATAATTCGAGGAGCCAGAAAATGCAGATAGGAACCTGCAGGTTTTAATCTGTTGATTGCATTTATTCTGGCACTTGTTAAAACCCTAAAGTAAATCCTGTGTGGGGACGGTGTGAGGATTGGAAGATGGCACTGCATGTCACTCTGGACGGTGTTTCAGGAACTGAAGGAAATAAAGACTCTATGCAGAGAAGTCATCTCTGTGTACGCGTAGGTTTTCTGAAAGAGGATTGTGGGGGAGAGGGAATAACTTCCTGAGTTTTCTTAGTGGTGGGGAGAGGTTGGCTAGAGATACCTCATTCCTTTTTTAAAATGGAAGAGGTATTTTCTACAGTGTAATCTGTGTATTCAGATGTGGGATGAATGTTTGCTGTTGACAAGTCACGATGACAGTCCATGATACAAAATTACTAAAGATAGTTAAGACCCAGGCAGACTGTGAAGAGCTACAAAAGGATCTCTCAAAACTGGGTGACTGGGCAACGAAATGGCAGATGAAATTTAATGTTGATAAATGCAAATGCATGTTGGAAAGCATAATCCCAACTATACATATAAAATGATGGGGTCTAAATTAGCTGTTACTACTGAAGAAAGAGATCTTAGTCATTGTGGATAGTTCTCTGAAAACATCCACTCAATGTGTGGCGGTAGTCAAAAAAGCGAACAGAATGCTGGGAATAATTAAGAAAGGTATAGATAACAGGACAGGAAATATTGTGTTGCCTCTATATAAATCCATGGTACGCCCACATCTTGAATACTGTGTGCAGATGTGGTCGCTCCATCTCAAAAAAAAAAGATATATATTGGAATTGGAAAAGGTTCAGAAAAGGGCAACAAAAATGATTAGGGGTATGGAACAGTTTCCATATGAGGAGAGATTAATAAGACTAGGACTTTTCAGCTGGGAAAAGAGACTGCTAAGGGGAGATATGATTGAGGTCTATAAAATCATGACTGGTGTAGAGAAAGTAGTTAAGGATGTGTTTACTACTTCTCATAACACAAGAACTAGGGGTCACCAAATGAAATTAATAGGCAGCAGGTTTAAAACAAGTAAAAGGAAGTATTTAACTATTTCTTCACAGAACGCACAGTCAACCTGTGGAACTCCTTGGCAGAGGATGTTGTGAAGGCCAAGACCATAACAGGGTTCAAAAAAGAACTAGATACATTCGTGGAGGATAGCTCCATCAATGGCTGTTAGCCAGGATGGGCAGGAATGGTGTCCCTAGGCTCTCTTTGCCAGAAGCTGGGAATGAGCCGTGGGGTGGATCTCTCCTCATACAAGAATGAGCGACAGGAGATGGATCACTTGATGATTACCTGTTCTGTTCATTCCCTCTGGGGCACCTGGCATTGGCCACTGTTGGAAGACTGGATACTGGGCGAGATGGACCTTTGGTCTGACCCAGTAGGGCCATTCTTATGTTTTTAAATCAACAGAAAATGGTGACTTTTTGCCACACAAACACACTCTTGCCCAGCTTGGAGAAAATGACAGGGAAAGAAGTAATGGGAAACTAGTGAAATATGCTTTGCATGCTCTCTCAGTTAGAAACATATTTTAGAATAAGGCAGTACTGAAAGTTATTCTCTCATATCAATTTTACCCCCCCGTAACTCTCACTGACTTAAGTGAAGTGACTCCTGACTTCCACTGCATAAGTGAGAAGAAAATTGGGCCTAAAATTTTTTAACAAGTGCTTTTCCTCATCATTATGGCCTCGAGTCTTTTAAATCTCTCCCCACGCTTCCCCTTTCCCAATAAATATCTGGCTCTGAGAAAATAGAAGACGTACGGATTCTGTGGCTGACCAAAGCAGCATCTGCCATTGGTTGAAGATTGTGTAATAGTTATCAAAGTTTCTGGGAGAGTCATTTTCTCCCATCGTTCATTGCTCATTTGTTTGAGTTTGTTTTATAACAGTGACCCATCATCAGCATGGAGCTAATCTCATATCCCTGGATATAAAGGTAGGACTATTCCTCCAGAGAGAGAAGTTTTGTCCTCCATGGTACAGGAAGTTGCTGTGTTACTAACATGCTCTTGTGAGACTAGTGGGGATACTCCTACTTGATAGCCAGTGGTGTGGACTTCTGGGTGGGAGTAACCCTTGGATGAAAAAGAAGCTGGGGAGAAAAGCAGCATTGGCCTCAAAGCATACTTTCTGCTTCTTGCCAATCATCGGTTCAGCTGAATTGCAAGTCACCCTCGCACAAATCCTAACCCCTAGTGATCTTTCCTTTCTGTTCTGTGTTTTACTGCTGTTTGAGCTGTGACTTGTGTGGGGAGGGTGGAAGGAGAAAAAACTTACGATCACCATTTTATATCCTCTTTCAACTCATGTCAGATGCTGCTTTGGTCAGCCACAGAACCTATATGTCTTACATTTTCCAGAGCCAGATATTGCCTATAGCTTCATTTTTCTTAACCAAGTTAGACGTCAGAACCATAGCTGAATGCATTACATCTGCTGTACTTCAGCTGAAGTTTCCATTTTGCTAATATCTTAAGGCTGCTGCTAATTTTATTTAATGTGCGGCTGATCACAGCAGCAAGTTTATCATGTAGTCTTACGGATCATGTGCAATAGGAAGAGGAAACTATTTGTGGAAAGAAAATTGCAGTGCTAATGTAACACAACATCCCTGAATACTGTTCACTGTGCTCCCATGCTAGCCTTAGAAATTATAGGGCCAGATCCCTAGCTGGTGTAAATTGGCAGATACTGTCAATGGAGCCATACTGATTTATACCAGCTGAAGAGCTGGCTGTATACTTCTTGTTAAATATGCTAATGATTCCTCAGTGAAAAGGAGGCACTTCTTCAAACTCTGGACGCAGGAAAAGTGAGAGTTAAAACTTTGGTTATATATAAAAATATAAGCCAGGTGCACAGATGTCTCAGGAGATTGGAGGAGACCAAACCTTACTCTGCAGTCACTTGCTGTAATCCAGCCCAGATTAGATTTGACCAAAAGTCATTGCCCTCTTTTGACTGTTTGGCATTCTTGGACACGGCTGCATCACAAACCACCCCCACACCTGAGTGTCTTGGCAGTTGTAGCAGGAAAGCCAAGAATTGCATGGGCCATGGAAACTAATCTTCACTCTAAGCCCTGAGTTTCAGAGGTCAGGACTGAGATACAGGGAAGCTTGTCTAGCTTCTACCCATGCTGAGGTTTGCTTAGAGGGCTTCAGTTTCCAGGGAGGTGACTCGTGGAACTTTCACAAGTTTTACATCCCCTTTAAAAAAAACAAATCAAAACCTGAAACATATAAGGGCTTAGTTACCCAAGTAATGCTGCCTATTTAAAAAAAAAAAAATGGGGTTTTTTTTTTGGGTTTTTTTTGTGGTTTTTTTGCTAACTAGTTCCTCAGCTGTGAAAACTCCCTCTCTGTAGGTCTGGGTTGGCTTTTATGAAACACCCTGTGACAATTACTCTTAGAAAATTCTTAGTGTCCACTCCACTGGCAAAGTGTGGACAGGCCTTGAGAGTGCTTCTCCATATAGTTTTGCAAAAAGAAAAGGAGTACTTGTGGCACCTTAGAGACTAACCAATTTATTTGAGCATGAGCTTTCGTGAGCCACAGCTCACTTAATCAGATGTGATGACTGACACATCTGATGAAGTGAGCTGTGGCTCACGAAAGCTCATGCTCAAATAAATTGGTTAGTCTCTAAGGTGCCACAAGTACTCCTTTTCTTTTTGCGAATACAGACTAACACGGCTGTTCCTCTGAAACCTGTCATATAGTTTTGGTAGTTCATTTCAGTCCTCTCCTGCCATGCCCCCTGCTGTGCTGGTAATGAGCAGAGATCTATGTGTGGCCTTTAATTACTTGCCAGCCAAAACCTTCTTATGGGAAGTAAATAAAAAGGCCCATTACACATAATACCAGCATAACTGAGTGACTCGACTGAAGTCAATGGGATTACTATGGTGTAAAGACAAGGTAAATGAGAGCAGAGTCAGAACATTCAAAGGCCTCTTTCTTGTGTTTGGCTGGAGCCTGGAACCAAAGGAGTATACCGTTAATACTCGTGAAGTGTATAGCTTTCCTTTGAGACTCCAAAGTGAGGAAATCGTGCATGCTGCTATTTCTCTGGAGCTGATTTCCTCCTGGAAGTGGCTTCAGACCGTGAACCTGCCCTTTACATTGTTAGGTTTTTTTGCCTGTTTTGGATATGTTACAGAAGAATTATGTGAGATCAATAGTGCATCTAAGCTGAATGGGCACAGCCCCTTGTGTTTCCGCTTCATAGAAGAAGTGAAGCATTTTGTTGCAGGATGTGGTGAGGGTATGACTCTGCTCTTGCTAACCATAGCTACTGTCTCGCTGCATTTTGCTGTCAGTGTCCCCGCTTGTTACCACTTTCAAAATTTTTCTTTGTGAAATCAAAATGCATCTTAAGCTTTATTTTTCCCTATATCCTTGGCCCTTCACTGTTAGTCTTAAACTAGTCAAGCAAATATCAGTAGCTCTAGGGGTTCATGCAAATACCTCTCAGTATTGGTTTGTGCAGGGTACACATTCCCCAAGGCAAAACTTGGTCAAAAGTGCAGAGCTTCACTTGGTTTCAACTGGGCCAGGCTCATTTGATCATGAGTGACTCTCTCAATGAACCTGGCTGGAATTTTGAGTTGGTACCAACTCAAAAATGGGAGTGGGTGGGTGGATGTGGGCAACCTGCCCCCTCCTCTCTCGTCGGGGTGACCTTATGAACATGTGGCACGGCTCCAGAACTGAACTTTATGGATTGCTGGCAACATAGGTTGTTAGCCATGGGGTTCTCGTGTATTTTTGTAGTGTGGAACACGTCTTAATAGCGTCTCAGGGCCACTTCTCCTCCCATTGCACAATTGTAAAAACCTCAGGCAATGATGGCCATTACTTACATGGGAAAGTAACATTAGGAAAGTGTGTGTGTTCTTCGTTCTCCTTAATGCAGTGTAGCAGATGCTCCAGCACCATATGAGCAGCCAGCTCTCCTCAGATGACTAATGTCTCCAAGAACCACTGTGGAGCTTCTGTTGCAGTAAAATGGCCTGTCTTTGTGGGGCTGGTCAGCACCTTCCACATTACAACACCAAAAATCACGTGTCTGTTTCACAAGAGGAATCCCGTCATTCAGGGTCAGATTCTGATACCCTGGCTAATGTAGAGAGTAGTCCCAGTGATTTTAATGACATTGCTTCTGGAGTCAGTACTCCCCAATGTCTTTAAGGGTGTTAGAATCTAGCCTTTGTTGAGGAGCCAGCCTGAAACCAATCTCCTCGCTATAAGTCCATGGACACAGCTGTTGTGGCTACTATTTTGCTCATTTCTGCCTAGTAGCAAAATAATGCAGTACCAGTTTCTGAATGTTTTCATAAAACAATGTAGCTACCTTGCTATCATAGTGGTAGAGTCTTGGTGTCTTATAGTAATAACAGTAATAATCTGCTTCTTCACCCACAGTAACTTGGAAAACTGGGTATAAACCTTCTCTCACTTAATGTTTTGTGTAGAAGTAATTGAAGACCTTTCAATTACTTTCCTTACAGTGACAGCGGCTGAATGAGGAACCTCTTTGAGAACTTGACCCTCACTCTTCTACCTTTTACACTTCCCTTAAAGAAACCTAGTCCTAAGAGGAGAGGGTAGGGGGAAACGAAGCATATTTGGCTTTTGTTTCAGTTCTATGAGTTTGAAGTGTATGTCCATACCTTCCCCCTAAGGCATTCAAACAAATTCACTCCTTCTGAACAAAGTCTCTTGTTGAAAAAGCTGCCCATCTAACTACTGTAAATTCTCTGTGTTGCAGATTAGAAGGTACTTGGAGAGCCAGAGGAGCTCCGAGGTATTTCTGTGAAGATAGAGGCCATTACAACCTTGCCATTGGAAACTGTCCAGCAGCCTTGTGTCTCTAGCTGTCTTCCCTGAAGACTTGCAAAAGAGAAGGGGAAAAAAGAAGAAAAATGTCCAACCCTTTAAAGCAAGTGTTCAATAAGGACAAAACCTTTCGGCCCAAACGCAAGTTTGAGCCTGGGACGCAGCGGTTTGAGCTGCACAAGAGGGCTCAAGCCTCTCTCAATGCAGGGCTGGACTTGAAGCTGGCCGTCCAGCTGCCGTCTGGTGAGGAACAGAATGACTGGGTGGCGGTGCATGTGGTGGACTTCTTCAATCGCATCAATCTGATCTATGGCACCATCAGTGACTATTGCACGGAACAGTCCTGTCCGATCATGTCTGGGGGACCCAAGTACGAGTACAGGTGGCAGGACGAGCACAAGTACCGGAAACCCACTGCCCTATCGGCTCCCAAGTACTTGAACCTCTTGATGGACTGGATTGAGGTGCAGATCAACAATGAGGACATTTTTCCCACCAATGTTGGTAAGTTCAGTTCTGATTTGTGGGGAAATTAATTGGACTGACACAAGATAAATTGATTTAAATCGGAGCAATTTACATCACCAAATGGTAAACCTTGAGTTAAATAATCCGTGTTAAGGAACTTTTCCATTGGTACTTCCTTTGTTTTCTAAAGAGAGGTGCATTCTCATTGATTGATATAACCATTAAAACATGTCTATTTACAACTAAATAGAGTCTTTACGCTAGATTTGGTACATTTTTTTGCTACATAGGAGGGTACACTATAACTCTATACATTTATTTAAGCAATTATATTGCTTAATATTTTCAGATTTACTACGTTAGAAAATGGTGAATATGTTGCTTATTTACAACATAATTAACTTACTGGTCACAATTTGTGGCAAGCTGCACTAGGATCGTGACTGGAATTTAATTGAACACACAATGGCATATAATATTTATTTTTATTAAACAAAACTACCTTAAATGTTTTGGATACACAAACTTCACTGTTTTTTTCATGAGCCAGAGAGGAAGTTTCCATGCTGGGTGGAGTCATAAATATTCATAATTTGAGAACCGAGCTCAGGTGGGGAGAAGCTATAAAATAGGAGTATGAGATCATCCAGGTGGGCTCAGTGGATGACCCTGATGAGATACAGTGTCGGAAGCGGGTCCCAACCCATGTGATGACTTTGACAGTCTCTTGCACCCAGTGGCACAGGTCCTGGGTCCTCCACAGGATCACGCTCTTAATGCAGCACATGACCTATTGTGCCACATTGGTAAAGCTTGACCTCAAAAGTTTTCCCATCTTTCTTTATGTAGAAAAGCAGCTTTTAACTCAGAGTTTGTGATTAGAAGCTCAGGGATTCAGCATATTTATATTTTATTTAAATGTTTTAAGAGATTATAATTTTTCTGTTAAATTCAGATTTCATTTTAAACAAGTTTATTTTTAAAAAGAAAAACTTATTCTAATTTAAATAACAAAATAAAAAATAACCAATTTCTTTTTCAGAAAAATCTACTTTTATCCACCAGTACAATCTCTTGCCCCTTCTATTTCCCTGTTCCTTTTCCAGTAGGCACTTGTTTTATGACAGTGGTTTTCAACCTGGAGTTCACAGACCTCTGGGGGTTCTGCAGACTATGTCTAAGATTTCCAAATGGGTCTGCACCTCCATTTGAATTTTTTTAGGGGTCTGCAAATGAGAAAAGGTTGAAAACCACTAGTTTATGGCATTGGACATTGCACAGATCCTTGAGATAGTAGGTGAACTACTTCCTCTAGTACTGACGGGCAATTTGCAGAGGGCTGCAAACTTTTGAAAGTGGCCACTGATTTTGGATACCTTCATGCCCAGCCTGGGACACTGTCAGGCCTAACTTTTTTTTTCTTCTTCTTTTTTTAAAGAAGTGCCAAGTACCTGCAGTTACCATAGATTTCTGTTAGCGTGATGGATGCTTAGTACTTCTGGAAAATTAGGCCTAAATTGTTTCAGGCGAGGCACTCCAAGTCAGAGGGTGCTCTTGGAATACTCAAACGGCACATCAAAGATTATGTGGCTGCTGTGAGAACGGGAGGAGTCACTCCACACTACAGAGGTTGGGCTGCTGGACTTGGTTTCTCATTCTGAACAGTAGTTTAGGACCGGTGCCTGTACAATACCTGGCTTTAGGGCATGTGATTGTGCCTCCATGGCTAGTCTCGATGGCAATTGCCTGCAACTTGCTACTAAAAGCTTATTCTTTAGCTCATGTAGTGGGGCCTTGTATTTTTGTTGCTGAAGGTTCTTGGTTGGCTCCCTCAAGATTGACTTCTGTGTATGGGGTTCATGGCTCTTGGAAAATCTTACTCATTCTGCCAAAGTATTTTTAGGACTGCCAGGTTGAGATAACAGAATTTAAAAATACATCCATTCTGACTGACACCTGGTTGAGAAGATGGAGCTGCTGGTTGACAGCAGAAAACAGCTTGCAAAATTTCTGAAGTTATGGCTGTCCCATCTAGTGAAGGAAAATGTCCATGACTTGCAGAAGGGGTTTGCAATCTTGGGCTATGTGGACCCCTGAGTGCTCTTGGATTCCTTAATAGCTTATAACTTCTCTTCCCCCACATCTGTGATTAACTAGAGAGTTGTGACCTTACCCTCTCAGGTAGACTGTGCTGCAGTAATCCAGGTTTGCCTGCTATACTTCAGGACCATTCAGAAGCACAGTACAGAATGTGGTGGCCCATCAGTTTAGTGGAGCAGATCTGAGTGATGAGCACATCATGCCCATGCTCTGTGAACTACACTTGCTTCTGGCTGCAGTTTAAGGTGTTGATTCAAGTTCATACCTGCCCTGGGACTTGGTCACCTGAGGGATTCTTCTCTCTCCTTATGGACCGTTGCAATAACTGAGATGTTTCTGACAACAGACCCAAGCCTTTGGGATTGGTCACGCAGAATGTTTTCACCATAGGGCTCCAAGCAGTGATGCTTTTTACTCCCTAGAGCAGCCCATAAGTGCCTGCACTTACTGACTTCATTCTCTGGTGAAAGACACATCTTATTGGCTGAGCACTTCTTTGCCTGCAGACCTGTGCCAAGTTACATGTGGCTGGTTGGGTGGTTCAGGAGTTGTTTGTGATCAGAATGAGGTGTGTCTCTTCTTCTATTTCCAGCTATGATCTCTTTCAACCTCCCATTGCTTAAAAACGAAGGCCAGAGGGCCTTATTCTCATTTGTACTAAGAAGGCTCCTTCACACCTCTCTGTCAGTAACAAGAGGCTCTAGAGTGTGTGTAATGGTAACCTATGTCCCTCTTATGCTGCCGGAGGAGTTTAAAGAGGCCTTGGTGTAAACAAGATTTGGAGCCCAAAATGTCCAAACTTGGGTGCCTAAAAATAGGCTCATGAAGCTATATTTATGCATCTAAACAAGTGGGCTGACTCTCAGCAGTGTTGACCGCCACAGGTCCCATTGTAGTCAATGAGAACGAGAGATGCTCTGCTCCTAAATTTAGCCTTTCAAGTGTTGGCCTAATGCTTTATACCCATGGAGATCTGAGACTTCAGCTTCTCTCTGGTATGGTATAAAGCTTTTGTCTCCATCTCTTGCAGCTTGTGAAATAATGGACCTTTCTGAAAGCTCTCTCAGCAGTCTGGGGCTGAATACAAGGCATCTTGGACAAGTGTAATTCAGCCCTTGCTCCTTGAGTTAGCATGTGGTTGTGTGCTGGAGCAGAGGCTTGCTCAGCTTTTGGTGTAGGGTCAGCCTTCTGCTGCTGTGAATGACCCCAGGTGATCTTTCAGGCAAAGCCCTAAGGCAGTGGTTTTCAAACTGCAGATTGCGACCCAGGGTCGCAGAATGGAAGGCGCTGGGTCGCAACAGCGCTGGTCAGCACCACCAACCGGACCGTTAAAAGTCCCGTTGGCGGTGCTGCCTGGCCAAGGCAGGCTAGTTCCTATATTTTCTGACACCGCGCTGCACCCTGGAAGTGGCCAGCTGCGGTCTGGCTCCTAGGCGGGGGGGGCATGGGGCTCCATGCACTGCCCCTGCCCTGAGCACCAGCTCTGCACTCCCATTGTTCAGTAACCAGCCAATGGGAGCTGGAGGGCGGTTCCTGCAGCTGAAAGCCACGCAGAGCCACTTGCGCACCTCTGCCTAGGAGCCGGACCTGCTGCTGGCTGCTTCCGGGGCGCAGTGCGGCGCGCGGTGCCAGGACAGGCAGGAAGCCTGCCTTAGCAACCCCACTGTGCTGCTGACCAGGAGCAGCCCAATTTAAGCCCCAACCCTGTGCCCCAATCCCCTGGCCCAGCCCTTAGCCCCCCACCAACCCAGAGCCCCTTCCTGCACCCCACACCCCTTATCCCCAGCTCCACCCCAGAGCCTGCACCCCTAGACCAGAGCCCTGACCCCCCTGCACCCCAACCCCCTGCCCCAGCCCTGAGCCCTCTCTCACACCCTGAACCCCTCATTCTTGGCCCAGCCTGCAGCCCTCACCCCAACCCGCTGAGCCCCTCCCAAACCCCTCATCCCCTGCTCCGTTGGGTTGCGGGCATCAACAATTTTCTTCAACTGGGTCACCAGAAAAAAAGTTTGAAAACCACAGGCCTAAGGCAATTCAGTTCAGCTCTCGGATAGTCTGGGTGATGCAAGGTCTGTGTTGGGGGAGGGGAAGCAAGCAATGGGAGGTTGGAGGAGAGGGGATGTTGCACAAGGAAGGAAAAATAATAGTTCCCTGACCCTTTGTCCTAGTGCCTGATCTGATAACGAAACCTGTTTGCCCTGTCTGGACAGGCGGCACATGGTCACGGTTCTGCCAAATGAAGTAGAACCGGATGACAGCTGCGTGGGTGTTTGTGTGGGAGACCAACTAACAAATGGTATGGGGAGTAGGAGCTGGTTATCCACTTGAGATCCCGCAGGATCCCATCCACTCCTGCGCTAATGGAGTCTATATGGTCTATATGGAGAATCTATATGGAGAATGCCAAGCTATCTATCCTTATCAAAGCACTAATGAAAAGGAGCAATCTGATTGTGTGCAGAAAGTGTCCACCACTACTCAGACCCCATCTGCACACACAGAACGACAATACTTAAATGTGGTGACATTCAGGGAGAGAATAAGACCGTAAACCACCTTCTCTTTGGGAACCTACAACAGTACCTGTATCAATTGCCAAAATCCTTGCTGTGTGTTCATCTGGGTAACCACAGGAGGTTCTGGGGTGTGGTCCCTTTATATAGGGTTCTTCAGCAAGGACCTCTTTTGGACTGAGTGATTGCTTGAACATCTGTTTCATTTGGAGGGGGAAGCTTACATCATCAAAGGAGTTTTCTGTCTTGTTTAGCGTTTTCTAGCTTTGCTTATAATACCAGATTCACTAACTTAACACAGACTGAAAATTAATTTCATGCAGAACACTTGCGGGCAGGGGAAGAAGGATATTTAACAAATACCCTTCACCTCTTACCTCCTCCTTGTATGTGGAGAAGCAATCTATGTAGACTTTAAACTCAAGTCATTTTGTTATTACTAGGAAGACCAGCTGATCAAAACTACTGTATTGTAGATTGCAAATGTTGTTGTTAGAATGAAAAACACATAAACCAAACGTTGAATGTGAAAAGGGGCCTATAAATGACTGAGCGTAGTATTATCATAATTTTAACTCTTGTTAACCTGAAGGATCCCAAAGGGTTTGTCAATTTTAATAAACTATATATAGGAGCCACTCCTCCCAGAATGCAGTCACTTCTAGAGTGGAGTATGGTGGTCTAGTGTCTGCATAATTTTTGTTAAAATGTCCCAACAGGAACTGAAGGAAACTATATCAAATTGAAACTGCAGATGGAAATCTGTATATGCACTAATCCAGTTTTGTATTCGGGTCTCTCACACAGTAGCATCAATTAATGCAGGACCCAATAGCATAGGTTAATAGCATTAATTTTGGAAAAACTGGTCCAAAATTTAGATAGGATGGAATGCAGTCTGTGAATTACTCCAGAGGAAACTGTTCTTGCATCACTTCAATACACATTGGACTGTTTCTTTTTATGCTTTAGGAAGACTGCATGGCACCATGGTCCTGGGGAAAGTGCATTTCAATAAATCATGGTGCTTGTATGTCTTCTTGCAGGTACTCCGTTCCCCAAGAACTTCCTTCAGGTAGTGAAGAAGATTCTGTCCAGGCTCTTCCGGGTCTTTGTTCACGTCTACATCCATCATTTTGACAGGATCAGCCATATGGGGTCAGAGGCCCACGTGAACACCTGCTACAAGCACTTTTACTATTTTGTGAAAGAGTTCAATCTAATAGACACCAAGGAGTTAGAACCTCTGGTGAGTGAATTTGGCTGGCTTATAGTTATGAATGGCCACTGAGTGGTGCGTCTCAAACAGAACTCTGGGATTCTGACTCCCAGTCTCTGATTGTTGGATTCAGTTTGAGAGATTCTGAGCTCTGAAGAGGGTGACTGAAACTCCATCATACCTCTTCCATTCCCCCTCCCTTTACAGCTCAAAAACCTGTTCTTACCTTGCCCTCTTCAATTTTGGCCCAGATCCCATGGTAACCCATGCAGCGGAGCAGGGCCATTACACCCACAGAGAGGGAAGCTGCCACGTTTGTAGATTCTGCCCAGTCACCTTCTTGTGCTTCAGGCTGCCATTTTATCTTTTCTCCCACCACCATCACTCCCCACTGTCTGGTCCATGGCTAAGTCACATGCATCGGCAGTTCCTCAGTCCAGGAGCCGTGCACCCCTGCCAGCAAAGTTGCAATTGAAGTCCAAGGATCTGCCCTGATGCCTTATCACTGTGATGCTAGCACATTGCTGCACGTGACAGAAAGGCAGTGTGGTCGGATGCTGGTCACCGAGTCATGAGCCCTTGGTCCTAGTCCCAGTTGTCGGTGACTAGCTGTGTGACTTGGGGAGTGCGTGTGTGCTCATGCTAAATCACCTCCCCTGTCACCTCCCTGGTCTTTATTTCCCCTTCTGTAAAATGAGCACAGCGATGCTCACCAACTTCATAAAGAGTATGGAGGATGCAAAGTGCCATACAAGTACTCGGTATTTGCATTAGTCTGGGATGGTGGGTGATGGTTATTCTATACCTGTATGTAGCCAGACAGATTTAAATCTGATGGGGCAGCTGGGGAGGTCTCCTGCCTGTCAGTGAATAGGAATATGGGGGCAGAGGTTAAAGGTGACACTGAATTTCTACTCCATGTGAGTGTTCAAACTGGAATGCTGCTTTTTTTTTTTTTTTAAATTAATGATGCTATGGAAACAATGTTCCAAACTTTGAGCCTTTCCTATGGAAATTTCTCTTGCCTGGGCATTGTGCTTCTTACCATTAACTTCCCTGTCTTGTGTGTCCTTTGATAGAAGGAAATGACCTCCCGGATGTGCCACTGAGCTTTGGACCTTCTTGCCCTCACCCAGGCCAAGCCTCCTCAGGACTGCTGAACCCCTTCACTGCAACGGAGATGCCGCTCAAGGGACAATCAGAGACCTTTCATAGAAATCTATTTTTATTGAGCTTTCAAGTTAAAATGGAGACTGCAGAAATATTTTTTTAAAGATGCCTTAGATAACTAGTTTTTATGGTAATTTCTGTAATTGTTTGCCACTAGATGGAAATACATCATTTTTAGTCAGTGTTTTTTTTAGAGGGGGAATAAGCATTATGACCAAAACCACCTGAAGTTTCATCTCACTGGCTGCCTTGGTGGGTGGCCCTAACTAAGCCTGGTCAGACCATAGACTTTGTTGCTTCAAATGTTTTTTAAGATGGACTGGCTTTCAACATAGCCAGGGTATGGAGTTGGCCTTGAGACCATAGTGGTGTATGACATTGGCTATACTATACGCTCAGTGCCCAGGTGTGTGGGGGAGGAAGGCTCACCTGCATCCTGAAGGTAGGATAGGAAGTGCTTTGTTAAGGCCTCTTGGCAGGACACTGCAGACCCTGCAGCTATTCCACTAGCTGAGAATTAGTTACAACTTAAATGTGCACATAGGCTTGGCTCCTTGCACACTTCTCCAGCCCTTGTATCTAACTGCCTTTCACTCCACGATTAGGCCTTTCTCTCTGAAAATGTCTTCTGTTCCTTTCTCTGACTTCACAGCTAGACCACACCTTTCACTGCTTGGGGAGATCCATGCTAATCTCACTCTGTTTATTCCTCTGCTAATCTTTTGAGATCATTGCTCACCAAGGCCTGTCTCCTAGTTCTAAAGCCGGAGAATACGAAGGTTTCCACCTTTCAAAGCACATTGTGTTGAGGGCAGAGTTGCATTATTAGTGTGCTGGGGAACTAATCTACTTGGATAGATTTCACCCGACTTTCCTGTTACATCCACGTTTAGCTGTCTCTCTCCACCTAGCTGTAGGTTCTATTCGGGGGGGGGGGGACTTAAGGGGGAAGAGGGAGTTTAAAATACTTTTGCTTTTCCTACTGAAAGGAGATATGGGGGGTGGGGCCAGGGAAGGCTGCTGGGACAGAAGCTAGTGGAGTTTTTTCCAGGCACACCAGCATTTAGCCTGTCTAAGGGCTGCAGCTTGGGCAAGTTTTTCTTGAAGCCCAAAGTCTAGAGCTAATCTGATTTAAAATGGAGCAAATTGAGGTCACCTTTTCCTGTAATAAGGCCTCCAGGTCCCAGAGTGCAATTCTCCATCTTGAGCCAAGCAAAGACTGCTACAGCTGGGAGGGAGGGTTATGTACTAGATAGGCCTCACCTTGGACGAGTGACTGCATTTGGCCCATCCTTGTCTGTTTCAGAACCACGTGAGATGCGTCTCCACTTGGCGATGGAAGCCCTCTGTCAGTTTTAGCTGGAGTATCAAAGAGAAGCCAAGTTCTGCTACTCCAGAGACCAAATCACCTGTTTAGTGTGGTGTCTCCCACCCCCCACTATCCCCCGATAATCGTAGTGCTAGTCAGGGTGTGGGAACTTTGCAGGTGTTGCACTTCCCTGGACTTCATTTACTGGCCCTGGCTTGGTACTCTCTAACTTTTGTAAGTGTCCTCCACCCCTCTCTTCCTGAACACCATTTGCCAATCCTTTTCTCCCAGCCAGCTACCTTAATGGACAAAGTCTCTTGTGCAGAGCCTCAGTCCGCTGGCCTGCGTACTACCTGCAGGGGGGTTAACTTCAGCCTGTAACTCCCGAATACAGAGACTTCAGAACACTGATTTCTCTGTGTGACAAAGGAGGGACTGCCTTGGATTTGGGGTGAAGGGTGGGGGGGTTGCGAAAATAAGGTTTTTTTTGTGAGCAGTGACCAAGTTGCTACCACTAGCCGCTTTCCTCTAAGGAAACAATCCTGTGGTCTGAGTCTTTGTACTTATGTGAGTCACGTCTCGTACCGTGCCCTGGACGCTGTTTCTAACACCTACCACTATCATTCTGTGAAACAGGCACAATAAATTATGTTGTATTTATGTGTTGAGTGCTGATTGCGAACAGCTTCTCCCTGTTCGAAGTTCTTTGGACAGACCACCAAAAAAATGTTTTGTATCAAGAAATAATCTTGAAATGCCACCAGCGTGAGGACAGGGTAGGTGGGTGGGGTGGCTGCCCTTTCCTAGCCTTTCTGAAAAGCATCTCTCTTCCTGGCCCTTGTTACTAGCTGAGCACCTCACCCTTATTAATGTATTTACCCTCCCTGCCAGGGAGGCTATCATCCCTGTTATACAGATGGGCACCTGAGGTACAGCAAGACTAAGTGACTTGCCCAAGGTCACACAAGGCATTGTGGGTTGGAGGCAGGAATCAAACACAGGTCTTGAAAGTACTAACCTAATGCCCTTACCCCTGGGCCATCCTTCCTCTGGTCTAATATTCCTGGAGAAATGAGCTGCATTATCAACCTGCCAGGAGCCTGAGGGGCTGTACCCAACTTATGCAGATATATTTCCTATTTTCGCATGGTGGTGGAGCGCATGGTCCTGTAAAACTTGCTTATGCTTCTATATCTGTAGGTCATGGGCTCTTGAAGGGGAGGGCATGAACAAGTTTCAGTGCATGAGGCCACGTTTCATGGTGGGGGTCGGCTCCCAATACTGCTTTCTGTCATAGTATAGGGTCACTGAGTGGAACAGAATGAGCTACTGTTGTAGATGGATGACTAGAGACCCCCACAGTTCAGCATTATGGTCCTGCAACAGTCAAAGGATAAAAAGTAAATACAGCTCAGATTGGCCCTTGGACTGTGCCTAACTCCTTCACCCACCCGCTCCCAGCTTCAGGTATTTGGGCCCCGTCTTTTCAGAGGTGCTGAAGACCCACAACTTAAATTAGTCAGTCGGAGCTGTGAAAAATCAGGGATTTGATCTTACAGGGGCCTCAGCACCTTTATCTACTTCTGCAGGAGTTGGCCATTGAGCACACCTCTTCGGTATTTAGCCTACTGGAGAGGGGATTTCAGAGAACCATCCACTATGTGCTAGAGGAAAAGGGTTTCCTTTGTCCCAGGATATAATCAAATCCTTGCTCGTCTAACACGAAGTCTGTCTACCAGTCATACCTGTTGGAAATAGAAATTCGGTTGTACACAGAGGTTGCCCTGCTCGTGCATGGGGGGAAATGGCGCAGAGATGCTCTTAAAACTGAATTGGATGTTCTGCCCGAGGGCACTAGTAAAGTCTCTACACGGGTCACCCTAGGCATGTGTGAATTTGAAAAGGTCTCCAAAACTCTGTTAATGTCCTGCACGGAAGACATGGAGTTCTGTGAGTTGCCTCTAGAGGGTAATGCTTTCCCGCAGTGTAGCAGATGAGATCTAGCTCCAGTGTGTGGCCTAGGCCAGTGTCTTCAAACTTTTTTTCTGGCGACCCAGTGGAAGAAAATCTCCACGACCCAGTGGAGCTGGGGATGAGGGGCTTGGGGTGTGGGAGGGGCTCAGGGCAGGGGCAGAGTGTGGGGGCTGTGTGGGGGGGCTCTGGGCTGGGGCAGAGTGTGTGTGGGGGCTCTGGGGTTTGGCCGGGATGAGGGCCAAAGGGAGGAGGAGACTCTGGGTTTGGGGGGACTGAGGGCTGGGGCAGAGGGTTGGGGTGCAGGAGGGGCTCTGAGCTGGGGGTGCAGGCTCAGGTAGGGCATGGGATGAGGCATTTGGGGTGCAGGAAGGGGCTTGAGGTTTGGGGGGGCTCAGGGCTGGGGCACAGGGTTGGGGCATGGGCTTACCTTGGGTGGCTCCTGGTCAGCGGTGCAGAGGCAGGCTTCTTGCCTGTCTTGGCATCGTGGACCGCACTGCTCCCTGGAAGCAGCCAGCAGCAGGTCCAGCTCCTAGGCGGAGGTGCGCAAGTGGCTCCGTGTGGCTCTCGCCCGCAAGCACCCCCCCCACCCACCCCCCCGCTTCCATTGGTCCGGGAACCGGCCAGTAGGAGTGTGGGCCATTGCTTGGGGCAAGGGCAGCGCATGGGGTCCGTGGCCCCCCCACGTAGGAACTGGACCTGCTGCTGGCCGCTTCCGGGATGCAGCACAGTGTCAGAACAGGTAGGAACTGGTCTGCCTTAGCCAAGCGGCAACCCCCAACGGGACTTTTATCGACTTGGTCGGGGTGCTGACCAGAGCCCCCGCCACCCAGCGCCTTCCATCCCGCGACCCAGTACTGGGTTGGGACCTGCAATTTGAAAGCCACTACTCTAGTCTCACCAAGCAACCCTACAATAACACGCCAGCACTCGTGACCTGACCAACCCTACAATAACACACCAGCACTCGTGACCTGACCAACCCTACAATAACACGCCAGCTTGCACCACTCTAGTCTCACCAAGTCACCCCACGCACATGACCAACCCCGCACAGCCTCTGTTACACAAACACATAGGAAGCCTGGCAATCTACCACTGTTAGATGTGATGCTGTGCAAAGGGGTCGCAACAGCCCCGAGGGAATTCTCTGAGTGCAGGGGCAGCATTGAGCTGGCAGGGGCATCCCTACACCGCTCGCTCACCATCACAGCCCCAGCATACGGGCAGGGGCAAAAGGGCAGGTAGCCAGAATGCTTTGTCCTCAGGTTGCCCTCTAGCCCATAGGCAGTCTGGGGAAGGCGGCTGAAATTTGTGTTGGGGGCCAGTTAGGGTGACCAGACAGTAAGTGTGATAAATCGGGACAGAGGGTGGGGGCGTAATAGGAGCCAATATAAGAAAAAGACCCAAAAATTGGGACTGTCCCTATAAAATCGGGACATCTGGTCACCCTAGGGCCAGTCCAGCCCCAGACATCTGAGAGGTGTAAATGTGGCCTCAGGGCACCATTGCACATGCTCTTTGCCTCTCAAGAAATGCAACCCAGAACCAGGCCAAATACGGAGAGTAAATCAGGGCCGTGTTTGCCTCTTGCCTGGCTGACACAAACAAGGAGGCGACGGCCTGGCCTGGTCTCTGTTGCGCCCCCGTCCTGACAGCTCTGGCGTTACTACAGCTCCACAGAGTCTACCTGAGAACAGAGCTGATGCTCCTCGGTCCTGGGAAGCTGGGAACATCGCGCCCAGCTGGAGGGTGTGCTGAGGCAGGGCCTGCAGTGCGATAGCAGGGCAGGGACGAGCCGATGGCATTGACATTCTGGGCTAACGGCCCAACAGGGTTTTGATTTTCCTCCCCATGTCACAGGAGAGAGAAATAAATCTACCCAGAAGGAAACAAATCTGGCAGCTACTGTAGAAGCCCTAAGGTTTGACACAACAAACTGGCCAGGGAACGACTTTCCTAATTTCTCCTCTGTTGCCCCCCCAGCTCTGCGGGCAGATCCCTGACAAGCCCTGATCAGCTTCTGAACAGTTACCACTTTGTTCCTGGTGTCATAGAATCCGAGAATCTCAGGGTTGGAAGGGACCCCAGAAGGTCATCTAGTCCAACCCCCTGCTCAAAGCAGGACCAATCCCCAACTAAATCATCCCAGCCAGGGCTTTGTCAAGCCTGACCTTAAAAATATCTAAGGAAGGAGATTCTACCACCTCCCTAGGTAACGCATTCCAGGGCTTCACCACCCTCCTAGTGAAAAAGTTTTTCCTAATATCCAACCTAAATCTCCCCCACTGCAACTTGAGACCATTACTCCTCGTTCTGTCATCTGGTACCCCTGAGAACAGTCTAGATCCATCCTCTTTGGAACCCCCTTTCAGGTAGTTGAAAGCAGCTACCAAATGCCC
Organism: Caretta caretta; assembly: GCF_965140235.1. NCBI lineage: Eukaryota > Metazoa > Chordata > Testudines > Cheloniidae > Caretta > Caretta caretta. The sequence continues at coordinate 9,362,230 of NC_134230.1, read as the reverse complement.
CCTCATTCTTCTCTTCTGCAGACTAAACAATCCCAGTTCCCTCAGCCTCTCCTCATAACGCATGTGTTCCAGACCCCTAATCATTTTTGTTGCCCTCCACTGGACTCTTTCCAATTTTTCCACATCCTTCTTGTGGTGTGGGGCCCAAAACTGGACACAGTACTCCAGAGGAGGCCTCACCAATGTCGAATAGAGGGGAACGATCACGTCCCTCGATCTGCTGGCAATGCCCCTAAGTATACATCCCAAAATGCCATTGGCCTTCTTGGCAACAAGGGCACACTGCTGACTCATATCCAGCTTCTCGTCCACTGTCACCCCTAGGTCCTTTTCTGCAGAACTGCTGCCGAGCCATTCGGTCCCTAGTCTGTCGCGGTGCACGGGGTTCTTCCGTCCTAAGTGTCAAGTAGCAAACACTGAAATATGAGCGGTGCTGGTGTTGGGTCTCTGGCATTCGGCTTCCGCAGTGGATGGAGAGCCCATGTGTGCTTAGCCAGACGTGTAAACGGGCTGGAGCTGTGAGCTGATCAGCACTAAGCTAACCAGCAGTAGCTGGTCACATCCATCCCGTGGCTGTGTAGAAGGGCATGATGGAGAGGAAGCTGGTTAGGGTATTAGCATGGGCTTTGAGAGATTCAGGTTCAGTTCCCTGCTCTGCCACAGACTCTCTGTGAAACGCTTAGGTGCAGATCCTTAAAGGGATTTAGGTGCCTAGCTCCATTCATGCCAATGGGAGTTAGGTGCCTACATCCCTTCGAGAATTTGGGGCTTAGCTTCTCTGTGCCTCAGGTCCCCATCTGTGAAATAGCACTGCCCTGTGCTCAGACCCTACAGCAAGGGGGGCTCAGATATGTCCCTAGAATAGAACAGATGATGGATTTATAACTAGCATCACCCTCTTGCCTACTCCGGTGGTGCACGATGGGTCCTAAATGCCCCGGGCTAGGAGTCAATTTGCAGCAGGCTTTTACTGGGTTAAGCGAGAGATAAAAATACCAGGGAACCCACTTGCTACCGTGATGTTGATTATTTGTATTACCATGATGCCGAAAGCCCACAGCCAAGCTTGTGGCCCCATGGGGCTAATATGTAATGGCACGTACAGCACCTAGCGCCATGGGGGACTCAACCTTGGGCAGGGCTCGGCCCCACTGGAATACAAGCAGTAATAATAATCCGACCCCAAATGAATCCTCCAAGGCAGCACCCCCAGAGGATGCATCTATCCATCCCCACACACAACCTATCTATCTCCATACACCCCATCAATCTATCTGTCTATCCATCTAGCTAGCTAGCTAGCCGTCTATCCCTGTACACCCCATCTATCTATCTATCTATCTATCTATCCCTGTACAGATCCCTCAATCTATCCATCCCATACACCTATACCTAGCTAGCTACCAAGGAATTTAGAACCCCAGATTTCCAACTCAAGAGTCTTAATTCCATTTGCAAACTATCTGCAAGACTTACAAACTCTGGCACCGAGGCCCTGTATGTGGGGATGGGGAATCAACGAGGCATTGGGGGAGGAAGCAGGGTGATATTGGGCATAACCATTCATGACCAATCAGGAAAGAGCGGGTAATTTTGACTGCAGCCCCCCCATCCCTGCCAACATAATGCTCCAAAGTGAGTCACTTTTCACCCTTTTGTTTGATCACCGAGATAAAATATAACAGAGTCTCTCTCTCCCAAGTGAAGCCTCCACCCCGCCCCGTGCTGCCCCAGGACACTGCTCATTGCCAGGCAGAGGCAGCTAGGTGACACAGGGCCTTTCTGTGCAAGCGTCAGGAGTTCACGCTGCTGAGCAGCTCCCCCCGGTGTGGCTCCAGACCCAAGCAGCCCACTTGCTCTGTGATCCATGTGGGGCGGTTCTGATCCCGATGACACCAGTGCAGATGAGTTGTTGGCTCGGCTGAAGTCACTGGGTCGCACTAGGGCCAAAGCAGAGCTCCCCTGCCTCCCTGGGTCCCCCAGGGAATGGGTGCAAAGGAGGGGCCGGGGTGGCTCGGAGGGAGGAACACAGCCCTCCTGGTTTCATTCTTGGCATTAAACGTGGCTGGGGAGATGGGGGAAATGACCCATTGCAGTGAGGGAAGGAAAGCGCATGGAGGAGGCTACAGCCTCCACTTACCCATGGGGGCACAGGGATACACCCCCACCCCCCACTGAAACACACACACAGCTGCATGCCCTGCCAGTATTGTGTGGTGCTGAGCCAGGGTCTGGGCTGCGGCTGCACAGATCCTTGTCTCCCTGGGAGAGGGAGGTCAGGGGAGAGGGCAAAGGTGGAAGGGGAAGCAACAGTAAACAAATGTCACAGTGCCAGGTCAGGCGAGGGGAAATGTCCACAAAGGAAGGGGGCCGGTTAGAGAGGTGCCCCAGATAAGCTCAGAGTCAGCTGGCTGGATCCTCAGGAGAAAGGCTTGAGCAGGGAGATGGATGCAGAGATCTCCTGCTCCCAGCGGGATTCGTTCGAGACCTGCAGTGTCCTAGGATCCCCTCGCACTTTACAGCTCCCAGCACTGAAATGCAGCCACCTCTAGGGCAGAGCGCCGAAGCCATGCAGCAACACACTGCCGAGTTTTGGCTCACAAGGGCACAATGCGCCGGCTGCCTACTCCAGGAGTGTCCCCTTACCAAGGGGCGACAGGGAAAGTCGTCCTGATCCCTGGGATAAGAACATGCGACTGCAGCGACCCCAAGCCACATTCGGTGGGGGTAGAGGCTTCCTCTGCTCCCCAGCAAGCTCCCCTCTGCAGCTGCAAACTCTCCCCTCCCCACATGGAGGAGGATTGCTGAGTGCTGGCGTGGGGGTGGGGGGGTGGGGCAGGTGGAAGAGCCCTGAGGGGCCCTAAGTGTCTGTTGTGCTTCGCACAGATCCTCCCTGCTCTCCCCGACGACAGAACGAGGAGGATGAAAGACAAGGCGACCTCTAGCTCCCTAGGAGGGGACCCCACACAGCAGAAGCACATGCCCCATGGCTGCAGCCCCCCCGTACGCCAGATCGCGCGTCCATGTCTGCTAAACAGCTTAGATTTGACTATACCCCATAACCATCTTGTTACAGATTTGTTGTAGCACAGTGGTTAGAACAGACGGGGCTGGGAGGGTGTGTGGGCAGTGGAATCAGGAGGCAGGACTCCTGGGTTCTTTGCCCAGCTCTGGGAGAGTGTGCGGTCTAGCGGTTAGAGCAGGTGGGGCTGAGAGGCAGAACTCCTGGGTTCAGAGCAAGCTCAGTCATTAGCTCATTGTGTCACCTCGGGCAAGTCACTTCTCTTCCTGTGTACAAAGGGGCTGGTGCCTTCCCTCCCCCCCGCCCCCCCCCCCGAAGCACTGTGCGGCAATGTGTGAACCGGCTGTGCCATGCCAGCTCTCACTACTGGGTGTCCGGGCACTGTCATGTGCCTTTCGCCAAGGGAGGCTGTGACGCTGCGTCCAGAGGGGCCAGTGCAGAGAGACAGGCGTGTGTCCCCCCCCAGGGCTGAGCCTGCTGCCTCCAGAGCGAAATCGAGCCTGCGGTGGTCGTGTGAGGCGCCACCCACCGGCCCCGCCCCACTGCGGTGAGCCGCCCCCCATCACACCCCAGCCTCACATCAGCCTGCTGGGAAGGGGTCACCCAGAGCCTGGAGGACCGTGCACTGCCTGGGTAGTCCTGCCTCAATGGGTGGGAGTAACTTTCCTTCCTGGGGGGTTGGGTTTGCTCCAGTCTGACGCAGGGACCTGCGGTTTCAGGCACCAGCTGGTGGGCACCTTTTCAAAGCTGCTTCTGCAGCGTTTCGGTTAGTGACTCCCAAAGGCAACCAGGCCCCGAGGCACAAAGGGCGCTGGGCTCCTAACTCCCATTGGTTTCAAGTTCAGCCCTCTGTGGAGCTGGGCCTCGGCCACTGTGGGCATCGAGAGCCGTGGTAGCCATCTGGGGCCCCGAGAAAGACGCTGCTTTCAAGCCCCTGCCCTGAGGCAGAGAGGAGTCCGAGTACCTGTGTGCTGACTGCACCAAGGCGCTGGGGCGTGAGGAGTTTCAGGGGAAAGGAAGGAGACTCAGATTAGTAATAGGGCTGGCCGGCCAAAAAACAAGAATTCCATGTTGCAAAATTGAATAAATAAAAAAATCAAGGTTTTGATATTTGTTTCCATTCTGACTTGGAAAGAAAGCCAAACCTTCTGAAACAGCCCACGAAATAGCCTCGCTTCTAGGGTCAGGTCACTCACCTGGGAGACGGGCAGGGCTTAACGCTGTCTGAAAAAAGTGAGGGCTGCCTATCATAACCTGGGGGGAGCAGCAGCTTTGGTAAGCCAGTGCTTAAAGTGCATGCCAGCTGGTTTCTATGGCCCTCTCTGCAGCTCCTTGCTGCTCCTCACACTTTAACCACCGGACATGAGAGACCTGGGTTCAAGTCTATGGCAAATCGGGGACTTGAACCTGCATCTCCCACATTGTAAGTGAGAGCCCTAATTATCGAGCTATTGCAAATCAGCATTTTATGATGAGACTCCAAAAGTTCCCGACTAGTGCTAATTGGTAATGATGCTGTAACACACTGTAACACACTTAGCAATGCCTGGTTATCACTACACTGCACACTACAGTTGCCTGGAACTTCAAGGCAACAGCAAAGACACCTGCCTTGTACAAAAGGAGAGTCTCCATTAGCAGTATAGGGCATATGACACACAGTCAGGACTCTTAGGTTCCATTCCTGTGCATGACCTTGGGGAACTCTTCACCGCTTATTGCCTCGGTTTCCCTCTCAATAGAACAGGGCTATTGATCTTTCAGCTCTGAGGATTTGATTTACAAAGTAGACCTATTGTTCAGACTATTGTTGCCAGGCCTACCGGTGGTGGGACGGGTAATTGAGACAACAGGACAAACCCCTTCTCCTAGGAAACCGCCAGGGGACCTTTAATGTCCGGACAGTGGGAGCATTTCCAGCTGGCAGTGATTGACCGTTTCATTTCTGTTAATCCTGCGGCTTGTCCCTCCCCCTCCTCCACTCCCCAAAAACCTAACCCATGAGCTAATGTACTTGATTGTGACACCCCCGCGCAGCAAGGAGTCACAAGCGTGTGCTGCAGAATGCACGGCGCACACAATAAGAGTCGTTGCTCAGAACAGGTACCGACACGACCTGGGTAACTATCCGCAGTGCCACATGAATAGCTGTGCTTGCCCAACTCCGAGCCAGAGCCGGGGCAGGGCGTCACGCTGACGTTGCTGGGAGAAGCTTCTCTGGCGTGCTTTCCCTTGGCTCGGAGAACCAGTTGCCCCAGTGTGCTGATGGGCTTGTGAATCATCCATGTCATCTCCCTCCCCCCCCCGCCCCTCCCCACTTCAAATTTAAACAGCTGCTGCCCTCTGACCCTGCCTCAGTTTTAACCACACAGCAGCAGCCGGGCTCCAGCCATCGCTTACCCCACCCAGCTTCCTGTGCCAGGAGGTCAGTGTGATTAATAGCGTCTCTGCCAGCCAGGGCAGCCCGGGCAGGATGCAGCTACCGGTGTCAGCAGCTCTCCTCTGAAACTAACTGAGGGCCTGGGGCTAGCGAGAGGGGCCCCTGGGACTCTCCTGTGCGAGGATGGGGCCGGGGCTCATTTCTCGTAGGAGGCTCCGTTGCCCTGGGGCTTCCGCCACCTTAGCCAGCCAGCTCAGCTTTTGTAGGGGGAAAGGGGGCAAAACAAGGTTATCCTTGGAGGACCAGCAATCCTCTCGGTCCCAGTGGATCTGGGCGTCAGTGCTTCCTCCCCCCATCCAATCCCTTTCAGTTTGGCCCACTCCCCTTCTTTCTTGCATAGGGGACTCGGGCAGCAGCCAGGCCTCGGGGTCCCCTATCAGATTTCAGGATTGTCCCAGGAATCGAGGGCTCGCAGAGATCCAGTGTTCTAGCACGTCGTTCACACAAGCCCTGTGACCTCCTGGCCCTGCTGGGTTAGAAGGAAAGCCAAGCCCTGTTGAGCAACCGTGTTTGCAGAGCCAGGAATCTTCCCTCCTGCTTCTCACCGGCCTGCAGCAGGGGGGGAACCTGAGCCCTGCCTGCACAAGGCTCAGTACCTGTTGCATCCTGCACGTACAAGAGCTGATGAAAGCTCGGCAGCGAGACAGATAACAGGAAGATGGATGGAATGTGGACAGTGGGCCGAGGGGAGGAGGGCGAGAGGCTGAGAGAAAACCAGGGGATGGGGCAGATCAGCTTTCATGTTTCCCAGAACTTAGCTCTTCCTGGCTGGGGCAGCTGCCTCTTGGTTCAAACGCAACCGCTTGGGTTTGGAAAGTGAGGGGGAGCTACTGCGTGGGAAGTTTTGTGCTGCACAAGCCCCGACGGAGTGGGGCACAGGCTGCTCCGGGACGGTAACACAGGATCTTTGCCCTGCAGTGCAAGTGACCTGGCTTTGATTCACCATGGGGGCCCCTTCCTTGGAGGGGGGGAGAGAGGGATAGCTCAGTGGTTTGAGCATTGGCCTGCTAAACCCAGCGTAGTGAGTTCAATCCTTGAGGGGGCCATTTAGGGATCTGGGGCAAAAATTGGGGATTGGTCCTGCTTTGAGCAGGGGGTTGGACTAGATGACCTCCTGAGGTCCCTTCCAACCCTGAGATTCTATGAACTAGAACCATAGAGAGAAGCTGTGCTCAGAGCGGGGCTGTAATCTCCAGCTCCTGGCACCCTGTCCCCCTACAATCCTGACCCAGCACCATGGACTCCCTGCCCCATGCACATGCCTTGGACTGCAGGCAGGAATGAACTTGGGCCAGCCAGGGCTACCTGGCTATTTTCAGCATGTTAGCTCAGAGAGCTCATGCTGGGATAGCTCCTCCAACTGGAAATGACACCTGCAGCTTCGGGGTGTGTCAGCCCTGGAGCTCAGGTGTTTTAACCAAGACTTGATCTGGGTACCCCCAGAGCTAAACGCTGTAGCTCCCTCGCCTCGGGGGTGTAAGACTCATATTGTCTGTGGGTTGGGCAGCAGGGAACCTGTAAAACAACTCACCGGTGGGCTGCACTGGGACACTGGCCACAGGTTCTCATCAGTTGCCAGGGATCTCTTTGTAAGTGATGTTTATGCAGGTGATATTGCCCTGATCCTGGATCAGCATTCACAGGGGAGCTGTGTGATTTCACAGGGCAACTCGGATTTACAGCAGCATCTGTGGGTAAAGAGAAAAGGAGGACTTGTGACACCTTAGAGACTAACACATTTATTTTTCTCAAATAAATGTGTTAGTCTCTAAGGTGCCACCAGTCCTCCTTTTCTTTTTGCGGATACAGACTAACACGGCTGCTACTCTGAAACCTATGGGTAAAGAGCAGCCTTTATAGCCCCAGCCAGTTCATAGCCAGAGCCAGTCAGATGGTGGCTGGGACATGCGACCTCAAGGTCCTAGCCAGGAGTCCAGAGACCTGGGTTCTATTCCTATCTCTGCCCCTGACCTGCTGTGTCACCTTGGGAAAGTCACTCCGCCTCTCTGTGCCTCAGTTTCCTCCTCCTACCCTCTGCCTGTCTTGCCTATTAGGATTGTAAGTGCATCGGGGCAGGGATTGTCTCCCACGCTGCGTCCGTGGAATGCCCAGTACAATGGGGCCCTGAGGGGCTACCGTAATACACGTATTGAACAATAATTTGTGCCTCAGTTTCTCCAGCTGGGAAATGGAGACAATGTTGCCTGCCCTGATGGGGCATGTAGCGGGGCAGTTACCCTGCTCCTGGGGAGAAAGGTAGGCTAATTGGAAGAGGCAGCCACAGCTGTGGCCACACACAGTCAGGACACACCTGGCCCTGATCTAAGGGCTAAGAGAAGAGCTTGGTTACTCTTACTCCAGCCTTGGAGTGGGAAGGACCTGGCTGCTTGAAGGAGCACAGGGTACCCAGAGCAGAGCAGTGCTGGGGAAGGGTAGGCAGTGCTGGGGAGTGCCCAGGCTGAGGCCTGGCTGAAGGCCAAAGGAGGTACTGGGGCTGCAGGGAGATAGCCGGGCCTAGAAGGACAGCAGGTCCAACCCCCTTGCCAGTGATGAGTGGTCATTACAGACTGCAGTTTGCCCCAAAGAATGGGGGCTAGTTGATGACTGGCAGTAACCACTGAGGCAAGGTGGGCATAGAGGGTTGGGGGTTCCCCTGGGAGGGGAGACCCAGAGTATGGGGGCACTGCTGTGGGGCAGCACCCCAAGGTAAGGGGCACCAGGGTCTGGGAGGGACAAGGGGCCTGAGGCAGGAGAGACACCGGCCAGCAGGAGGTGCTCTGGGTGCCGGAATTGAGCTAATCCCCGGAGCAACCAGCAGGAGGCGCTGTGGTGGTCAGTCAGCGATCTGCTACAGGGCACCATGGGGGTTAACCAATGGCTGTAAAACACCGAGAGACGTGACAATAACTGCATTCAGGGCAGATAACGCCTCCCCCCCCCCAGCACCATCACTGATCTGAGGTGTTCCCCACGCAGAGCTCCTACGTGGAGGAGCTTGGGTCGCACCCCCCCTCCTCCCCTCCAGCCAAAGGACGTGATGAAGAGCTGCCACAGTGCGTGGCCTGGGCCAGCTCTGTTTGGCTCAGCCCCGTCAGTCTGGGGAGTTAATTACAGCCCTTCTCTATGACTGCAGGGGTCAGACGCTCCCCCAGCACAGGGCATCCATCGGCGCTTGCTGGAGGCGACTTCGCTGAAAGTGGCTGAGATCTAGAATCTCCCAGCAAAGAGCTGTTGCAAACTAGGCCTTTGGAGCCACACATTGCAACCCGGCCCCTTCCCCCGCAGGCACCTTGCCCGGCTCTGGGCTGCTTCTACCGAATGGGCCCGATCCTCCCCCCTCCCCCCCCGGGAGTCAGGAGTAACTGCGTTGCAGCAGCCTCCCAGTGGGAGGAGGGATAGCTCAGTGGTTTGAGCATTGGCCTGCTAAACCCAGGGTTGTGAGTTCAATCCTTGAGGGGGCCCTTTGGGATCTGGGGCAAAAATTGGGGATTGGTCCTGCTTTGAGCAGGGGGTGGGACTAGATGACCTCCTGAGGTCCCTTCCAACCCTGGGATTCTATGATAATGCTGAGCCAGCCAAGCCTGAGTTAAAGGTCTCATCCCAACCTGTGTGGTTAAGATTCAGGTGCGGTACGTGGAGCTTTGGCTGCTCTGGGGCCTGAGCCCAAGAGCCTTTGTGGGACTCCCGTGGAGCAAAAGTGGGATAGAAGTCAGATTCACCCCATTATTATGGGTGGGATTTTTCCAAAGTGCCTAAGGGAGTTAGGAGCAAAAATCCCTTAGAAAGGCAATGGAACTTCTGTTCCTAACTCCCTTAACTGCTTGGGAAAATCCCAGCCTGTGATTTGCCTGTGCAAATCCCAGTGCAGCCACAGCAATTTCACTTCCCCCAGGCTGATGTTTCAGGAGCCTCTTCTCCCGGCTGCCTCCCTGGGCTGCGCTGCCAGGTGATGCACAGAGGCTCCGGAGTGGGGATTCCAGCCGAGAGGGCCCATCGCGTCCCCTGCGGCGAGCTGGGGAATTCTGGCCAGTGGTGACAGCAGCTGACTCAGACAGAGAGGAGGGCGGTTTGCGGTTGGGTTACATCGGCTTGTGTGTGTGCTGGGGTGGACTCCAGGGCAGGGCAAAATCCTGAGGCACAACCCATCTGCCCCCTGCCCGTTCTGGAAAAATAACCGCCCAGCATCTCCTCCCCGCCCTCCTCTGCCACTGGTATTTGGCTCTCCCAAAGCAGGGCCTGTCAGTTACCCCCGAAGGAGAGGGCTGAACATCCCTGAGCTCTTATCTCCTGAAGATCTGACACCAGGAGCCTGGCAGGAAAGGGAAATCCACGGAAAATTCTTACGTTCTGGGAAGCCAGGAAACCTGGAATTCCCCTTTACGTGGGGGCGTGGCCAAGGGAGACACCCAGGCCCCTTTCAAATAGCATGCGTAGGGCGGAGTACCTCACCCCTTGCTTCGCTGTTGTGGGCAACGTCTGGGAGCCAGAGGGTTGTTTTAACACACTGGTCAGGAACAGGGGGTGTAAGTTACCCCTGAGCAGTGAGTGAGGGAGTCCGTGCTAGTGTAACATACACCCTGAGTGGGGTCGGGGTCAGCGTCCGCTCACTCCGCGCTCACGGGGACCCCTCCGGACGTGGTGGAGTAACATCCGGGGGACTGCTCCCAAAGTCGCAGGCTCGAGGCCTCAGCCAGGCGGAGCCTCTTTGTTCATTCTGTGTTGGCCCCCCCCGCCCTGGGGTTTCCAGGCAGTACAGCGATTCAAGGGTTGTTAGCACCACGCGGAGCAGAGGCTGGGCAGAACTGACTGGTTACTAGAAATACGAGCTGAGCTTCTGCTTTCCTGTTCTGAGGAGCCCCGTCCCGGGCCGGGATCCCTGCCTGGGGAATCTCCCCCACGGTCCAGGGCGAGGAAGCAGAGTCCCTGAAGCTCCATGAGAAGAGAAACTTGGCAAACCTGACTTCCTCCTGTGGCCAAGGGCAGGTTCTTCCCCGCACGCTGGGAGAGGCCCCTGTGGCTCCGAGCATCCTTAGCAGTAGCAACTAGGTCAGTTCCCTTATGCCTAGGGTGACCAGCTGTCCTGTTTGTAAAGGGACAGTCCCGTTTTTGGGGACTTTTTCTTATATTGGCACCTATCACTCCCCACCCCCTCTCCCGTTTTTTCCACAGTTGCTCTCTGGTCACCCTACTTACGCCCAGCACCGAGAGCGACCCTGCAGCCTCCACAGGGCGCAGGAGAGGGGCGCAGAAGGGAAGTAGCTGCTCCCCTGAAAGGCTCTGGGCTTGTCTCCACGCACACCAGGGCAGCTGCGCTGCCGAGGCACTTAGTGAAGCCGCTACCTACGCGGACGGGAGAAACCCTCCCGTCAGCAGAGCGCTGGCCCGCAGCCCTTGGCGGTGTGGATTTCCCACCCCGCTGAGCAACGTTGTTACACCGACGTGGGTTTGTAGGGCAGACCAGGGCTAAGCAACCTCCCCCAGCCCAGCCCCAGGAGAACCATTATTCCTGGTCTTGCAGAGCCAGGCCAAGAGTGATTCACTGGCCGGCGCAGCTCCTCACGGCCGGAACTGGTGTAGCAGTAGCAGGCTCCCCGTCTGGTGCTGCCCCCCCCACACACAACCGCCCCCCTCTCCCCCCGGACGCCTGCTCCAACCCTGCAGGAGCCTTCTTCTTGTGACTCAGCTTTAAAGAGCCCTCCTGGGTACGTCTACACTGCAAAGAGAAACCCGCGGCGCTGAGTCTCAGAGTCTGGGTCAATTGAGGCAGCCCTGCAGGGCAGAAAATACCAGTGTAGACATTCCCACTCAGGCCAGAGCCCGGGCTCCAGCAGCTGCCCCGGGTTACAGAGCCCAGGCTCCAGCCCGAGTCCGAAAGTCTACACTGCTCCTTTCAGCCCCGCAGCGCGAGCCCGAGAGAGGTAAGCAGGCTCTAAGATGCAGCTGCCCCCCCCACCTTTGTAGTGTAGCCATCCCCTTGTAGTCGTTCTCCCCCCTCCCGCCCCCCGCCAAACCTGCTGAGGATCTTGAGTCAGGTCTTCAGCACTGAGCCTGGTTCCTTACATCCCTTGTCTCCGGCTCGGTTTCATGCCACCTTACCTGGTGGCTGGGAGGGGCAGCCTGGCCCTCCCTTTCCTGTGGATTCCAGTCCAGGGTCCCCGAAGGGAGCAGCCACTGGCTGCTTCCTCTCATCCCTGGCTGCTTCCCTGGATTTCTTCCTATCTTGGCTCCGCCCAGGCCTTTCCAGCTCTGGCAGCGAGCGCTCCTGGGCTTTCCCCGTGGAGATCCAGTGCTGTCCGTGTATCACAGGGATTCAATCCAAGCTTGTGGCTTCCCTGTGTCTCTCCTGGCTGCTGTCACCATTCCCAGCTCAGGAGAGGACTCGTAAGGGCAACTCTGCCCCTTCCCCCGCCAGGGGCTTCCTGCCCAAGTCACTGTGCCTTAAACCTTTCCTTTACATTAGTCATCCAGCTCCTCCCCAGCTCAGTGTCTCTCATCCGTAATGCCCTGTAGCTGTCAGCAGTTATCCTAATTGAGCTCTCCCGCTTACTGTGACTCCTCAGCGCCAGTGTGGGGTATAGATCCCATCCCAGAGCCCTTGTCATGGACCAGGGCCCCCCTGTGCAAGGTGCTGGAAAAACACAGAAACGCAGAACAAACAACAGAACGCCACTAGCCAGCACCTTCAGCCCCCAACTAAAACCTCTCCAACGCATCATCAAGGATCTACAACCTATCCTGAAAGACGACCCATCACTCTCTCAGATCTTGGGAGACAGGCCAGTCCTTGCTTACAGACAGCCCCCCAACCTGAAGCAAATACTCACCAGCAGCCACACAATAGAACCACTAACCCAGGAACCTATCCTTGCAACAAAGCCCATTGCCAACTGTGTCCACATATCTATTCAGGGGACACCATCATAGGGCCTAATCACATCAGCCACACTATCAGAGGCTACTTCACCTGCACATCTACCAATGTGATAGATGCCATCATGTGCCAGCAATGCCCCTCTGCCATGTACATTGGCCAAACTGGACAGTCTCTACACAAAAGAATAAATGGACACAAATCAGACGTCAAGAATTGTAACATTCAAAAACCAGTCGGAGAACACTTCAATCTCTCTGGTCACTCGATTACAGACCTAAAAGTGGCAATTCTTCAACAAAAAAACTTCAAAAACAGACTCCAAGGAGAGACTGCTGAATTGGAATTAATTTGCAAACTGGATACAATTAACTTAGGCTTGAATAAAGACTGGGAGTGGATGGGTCATTACACAAAGTAAAACGATTTCCCCATGTTTATTTCCTCCCCCCCACCCTCCCACTGTTCCTCAGACAGTCTTGTCAACTGCTGGAAATGGCCCACCTTGATTATCGCTATAAAAGGATTTTCCCCCCCCGGCTCTGCTGCTGGTAATCGCTCACCTTACCTGATGAAGTGAGCCGTAGCTTATGCTCTAATAAATTTGTTAGTCTCTAAGGTGCCACAAGTCCTCCTTTTCTTTTTGAAGAACAAAGAGGCCATCCCTGCCCCAAGGACCTTATAATCTAAGTAGGCACCAGATGGATACAGACAGGTGGAGGGCACAAGGAAAACAGTGGGACGCTATTGGTCAGCATGACGAGGTGCAGTGTCAACACAGGGGCTGCCAAACCAGGGTCAAGTGTTTTGTAGGCATCATGGTACAGGAGAGTTTTGAGGAGGAATTCGACGGTGGATAGAATCGTAGGGCTGGAAGGGACCATCTAGTCCAATCCTCTGCACTCAAGGCAGGACTCAAGCAGGACTCAGTATTATCTAGACCATCCCTGACAGGTGTTTGTCCAACCTGCTCTTAAAAATCCCCAATGGCGGAGATTCTACAACCTCCCTAGGCAATTTATTCCAGTGCTTCACCACCCTGACCGTTAGGAAGTTTTTCCCAATGTCCAACCTAAACCGCCCTTGCTGCAATTTAAGCCCATTGCTTCTTGTCCTATCCTCAGAGGTTAAGAAGAACAATTTTTCTCCCTCTTCCTTGTAACAACCTTTTATGTACTCGAAAACTGTTATGTCCCCTCTCAGTCTTCTCTTCTCCACACTAAACAAACCCAATTCTGTTACTCTTCCCTCAGAGGTCATGTTTTCTAGACCTTTCATCATTTTTGTTGCTCTTCTCTGGACTTTCTCCAGTTTCTCCACATCTTTCCTGAAATGTGGCGACCAGAACTGGACACAATACTCCAGTTGAGGCCTAATCAGCGCAGAGTAGAGCGGAAGAATTACTTCTCGTGTCTTGCTTACAATACTCCTGCTGATACATCCCAAAATGATGTTTGCTTCTTTTCCAACAGTATTACACTGTTGACTCATATTTAGCTTGTGATCCACTATGACCCACAGATCCCTTTCTGCAGTACTCCTTCCTAGACATCCATTTCCTATTTGGGGGGAGGGATAGCTCAGTGGGGGGACCATTGGCCTGCTAAACCCAGGGTTGTGAGTTCAATCCTTGAGGGGGCCATTTAGGGATCTGGGGCAAAAAAATTGGGGATTGGTCCTGCTTTGAGCAGGGGGTTGGACTAGATGACCTCCTGAGGTTCCTTCCAACACTGATATTCTACTGCTTGTTCCTTCCTAAGTGGAGTACTTTGCATTTGTCCTTATTGAATTTCATCCTATTTACTTCAGACCATTTCTGCAGTTTGTCCAGATCATTTTGAATTTTAATCCTATCCTCCAAAGCACTTGCAACCCCTCCCAGCTTGGTATCGTCTGCAAACTTTATAAATGTACTCTCTATGCCATTATCTAAATCACTGATGAAGATATTGAACAGAACTGGACCCAGAACCAATCCCTGCGGGACCCCACTCATTCTGCCCTTCCAGCATGACTGTGAACCACTGATAACTACTCTCTGGGAACAATTTTCCAACCAGTTATGCACCCACCTTATAGTAGCTCCATCTAGGTTATTTCCCGAGTTTGTTTATGAGAAGGTCATGCAAGACCGTACCAAAAGCCTTACTAAAGTCAAGATAGCCCACATCTACCGCTTCTGCCCTATGTACAAGGCTTGTTACTTTTGTCAAAGAAAGCTATCAGGTTGGTTTGACACAATTTGTTCTTGACAAATCCATGCTGACTGTTATTTATTGCCTTATTATCTTCTAGGTGTTTGGAAATTGATTGCTTAATTATTTGCTCTGTTATCTTTCCCGGTACAGAAGTTAAGCTGACTGGTCTGTAATTCCCCAGGTGTCCTTATTTCCCTTTTTATAGATGGGCACTAGATTTGCCCTTTCCCAGTCTTCTGGAATGTGTCCATCTTTCATAACTTTTCAAAAATAATTGCTAATGGCTCAGATATCTCCTCAGTCAGCTCCCTCAGTATTTTAGGATGTATTTCATCAGGCCCTGGTGATCTGAAGACATTTAACTTGTCTAAGTAATTTTTGACTTGTTCTTTCCCTGTTTAAGACTTTGATCCTACCTCATTTTCACTGGTATTCACTATGTGAGACGTCCAATCTCCACCAACCTTCTTGGTGAAAACCGAAACAAAGAAGTCATTACGCACATCTGCCATTTCCAGATTTTCTGTTATTGTCTTTCCCCCCTCATTGAGTAACGGGCCTACTCTGTCCTTAGTCTTCCTCTTGTTTCTAATGTATTTGTAGAATGTTTTCTTGTTTCCTTTTATGTCCCTAGCTAGTTTGATCTCATTTTGCGCCTTGGCTTTTCTAATTTTATCCCTACATACTTGTTATTTGTTTATATTCATCCTTTGTAATTTGACCGAGTTTCCACTTTTTGTAGGACTCTTTTTTGAGTTTCAGATCATTGATGATCTCCTGGTTAAGCCAGGGTGGTCTCTTGCCATACTTCCCATCTTCCCTACGCAGTGGGATAATGATCCTTCCTTCCCCCACCCCGTGCTCAGCATCCACTCACAGGCCAGAGCTGTCCAGTGGAACTGGAGTCCAGTAGAACTGTGACAGACTCTGGAATGCAACTGGGGCCAGGCTAACCCCAGCCAAAGTCTGGCCTCTCGGCACTAGCCCTGACCTCTCAGCTTGCTCAGCAAAGATCTCTCCCCTACAACTCTGACTATTGCTGCCCTGCCTGCTCATGAAGCAACTGTGTTGGTAAAGGCCAGACACTTCCCAACCATTTGTCCCTAGGGAGGAACATTAACCCAGCACTGTGGAAGGCGAAGGTAGGGACTCCAGCCCAGACCAGCTCAGGGCGGTTCAGCTCCCCAGTGGTGGGTAAGCAAGAAAGCTGGGACTGGGAAATCTAAACAGGCGGTGGACTTCCTCGCAGCTGGCCAAGTGAAACTGAAACTCACCACAGAAGGAACTTTGATGGTTGTAGTTTATGAGGGTGGTGAAGGGGGATTTCTACATCTGCTGCAGGGAGGATGTATTATTATACAGCGCATGGAATCAAGGTTTAAAGGAGAAACGCACCTAAGTTAGATCAGAGCAGCAGCAGTGTGGAGTAGCCGGGAGGCCTGGCTTTAAAGGGATCTGTTTAGATCCCGCAGGAACTGGACTCCAGGGGTTATGTATTGAGCTCCCCTAACGTGCATTACTCTGCAACACAAAATGAGGCGTGTAGCATGACTGAGGCAGCCGGTCTGCTAAGACATCGGGTGCTGAGGCAAGGTGACTGCAGGTTCGGACTAAGGTTACCATCTTGGAAATGCAAAAAAAGCCGCCGCCCCCTCCCCCCACCCAATGCCAAGGCAAGTCCACCACAAGGCAACTCCGCATCTCCCCTATTCAACAGCCACAGATAGTATCTAGAGAGAGAACGCATACAGATCAGTTTGATAACATCATGTCTGCTCTCTCTCACACGCGCAGCATGCTCGTGTGATGATGGGCAGCCAGCTGCTGTATTTTCAACAGCTTTGATCTGTTATCACTTAAACTGCGGAAGTGGGAACACTGCAGCCTCTTTGGCTGGACACAGACACTTTTAACATGAGCTATCCCAGTGTACTGGGATAATAATGCAAATCTCTAGACTTATGGGAGGCTGGGGGGGGAAAAACCCTGGCAGATTAAATTATTTTTCTGGAACTCCATAAGAAACCTGGCCAGGCCGGTCAAATACCAGCCAGGTGGTAACCCTTGGGAGGGACATCAGCGGAGCTGTGTAGTGGGGGAGTGGGTCAGGAGGACTAAAGGGGCTGCAGGTCAGGACTGAAGTGCATTGGCAAAGTGGTTGCAAGCAGGGGGCAGCAGATAACAGGGGGTGCTGGAGACAGGGCCAGTAGAGGCTTTGCCCATGCACTGAGGCATGGAAAGTAAGGGGTTAACTGATGCCGCTCCAAATTCATCGCATGCATTGGCTAGCATCAGCTCATCAGTCTCCCCCTTCAATCTAATCCCCAGCTCCCCGTTTCATGTTAACTCAGTGTTTGCCTGTGTGCACCAGGCCGGATGGAACAGCTGCCTTGTGAGTCCCTCGTGGGGCTCTGAGTTCCCGCGCCGAGGTGTTGCCTCTGGTCCGGTCTGGAGGGGGATAAAGACACTGCATGTGTCCTGGCTGAGCGAACTGGGGGCTCCAGGGCCATCCAGCTGGTATCTTGCACCAGCACTAAATTCACATTGAAAGGCTAAGGTAACAAAAAGCAATCCCACCCTTTTGTTTGCTTCCCTGTCTCCCAAGAGATTGGGGGGGGTGGGAGTGGGGGAGGCTGATAGCCCTATCACACAAACACCCTGTTTAAAATAACCCTATAACCTCCCTTTTCCCCACCCCAAACCCTCATTGCAGCATCTGGCCACATTACAGCCCCACGGCTCAGCACCCCCGCCCCCCGCCCCCTTCCAGCCTCGTAACTTTATTTCCCTGCAGAACATTTATGGGATGATTCTGAGACCACATGGCAAGGCACAGACCGCAGAGCTGGCTCAGGGGGGAGCTGCGGGGATGGGATCTCTTGCTGTGGTGGTGGTGGAGGACTTGGCGGGGAATCCCTCCAAGTGCCTGTTACACAATTTCCTGGAAAGCGGCAGAGCACTTTGGTTTGGGTTGAGTTGTATTTAACCCCAAATGCAGGGCAGGGGTTTCATCAGCTCCTTAGAAGATTTATAAGTCACAGCAGAGGCAGGGCTGTTTGCAGAGCTGGTTGTTGTTTGAGTTCTGGTCCATTACCCTATGGGAGTTTTGTTTCTTATGGAGGGGGAGGAGAAAGTTTCCCTTGTTCTTAGCCTATTGCCATTGTAAAGCAGGTCTTATCTCCTGGGCACTACCCAAACACACCTCCTGCTTCACTGAAGGCCCATCAGAGTGCATGGCTGGGTTGTGTCTATTTGTGCACTAACTTTGCTACAAACAATTCTCTTAAAGGGACCCCGCAGAGGAGCACCATTAGATGGGTGCTCTGTCTACCTTGATTTGCTGTGGCTAAAGGAGGCCTGGAAGAACTGCAGCTTCGGTTTGTTTGGCTTAGGCCACAGACCAGTGGCTCTCACTTCTTCCTGACCGTGACTCCACCTTAGGACAGACAGAGTTTTAGAGCCTCCCGGCACACAGCCGTAAAGAAAGGGCAGGTGATGGCCATCCTCAAAAGTCACTTACTCAAACAATGCAGAATCTCAAGCTTTGTTTCTTGCTAGGGCTGGTGCAGATCTCCTTGGAGCCCACAGGGACGTGGCTTGGGCCCCTTAGCAGATGGGGTGAGGAGTGTCAAATCTTTAGCAACTGTTTGGCCATTTGAATTAAATACACACACTAACACCCTCCCCTTCCCCCCCCTCCCGCAATTCCATTAAGAAGTCAGGGTAAAAATCCCCACCCCTCTCAGTTCATCCGCTCTCACTTGCCTGGTGCTTGATGTCAAACTCTGTTGATAATAATCCTAGCTCTTATACGTTGCTTTGCAACAGCAGATCCAAAGTGCTTGACAAAGGAGGTCAGTATCATTAGCTCCATTGTACAGCTGGGGAAACTGAGGCAGAGGGCAAGGAAGTGACTTGACCCAGATTATCCGGCGAGGCAGCGGCAGAGCTGGGTCTAGAGCCCAGCTGTCCGTTACCTACAGAATCTCTCCGAGAAAAGGAGCGTAGACCAGAGCTGAATTGCTAATATAAAAGCAAACAGGACAAAACTTAGCTTTTCCCCCTCCCCCTTTGCATCATAAAGCTGCACAAAAGAAGTCCAAGGGCACTGTTGTTTTCCACGGCTGCTCACCTCTGTGGCACGAGGTCCCCTGCTGTGTTTTGCTTCTGGCTGCAGCAGAACGTCTGCCAGCCCGGGGCGGGTGTTAACTCGTGAACTCTGTTCTCAGAACTCTGCTGCCATCACTGATGATTTAAACAATTTGTTGACATCCTGTCCCTGTGCTCCATTAACAGAAAACAGAGGGAGGGAGGGAGAAATAATTATGGATTGGCCAATAGAAATGAGTTGGGAAAGACATTTTCGCCTGACGCGTGTCACGTACAATGGGAGGTAAACTCAGCAATGTACCCAGAGGCTTTAAAAAGAGCAAAACCCACATCTTTTGCATCAAAGCAGAGGGACGGGCTCGTGGCCAGAACACAGCACTAGTAGCCAGGAAAAACAGCGTGGTAGTTGTTCTTAAGTATGTGTTTTGCCATGGCGCCTAGAAGCCCCAGACACGAGCCAGGACCCCAGTGTGCCAGGTGCTGTACAAACAGACCAAAAAGGCAGTGCTTGTTCTAAGATGCTTAAACTCTTAAAACATGAGACAACAGATGGATACAGACGGATGGGGGAGGACAAGGGAATAAGGGGACAGCTGCAGTCAGCATGGTCTCAGCCCACCAGCTCAGCACATGGGACTATCCACCCTTCGTACTCCCCGGCATGTACTTCAGGAAGTGAGGGCAGCCTTACTGCCCACTGCTCAGGTTTTCCCTCGACCAGGTCCTGCTGGAGGGTGCTCCCCGGCCACCCTGCACCCCGGGCCCACCGGACTTTTTCATCGGGCCCCTGCCCCGTGAGTCCCCCCGGCTGTCCCACCCGTACACCACGAGCTGGCTGCACAACTTGTAGCCAGTTTATTTCTGGACCGTGCCAAGGAAACATCTATACACACTCGTGTGCCACATCCTTCATTTCCTCACCCTCCTGTCCTGTCCTGATGCGAAGTGGCGGGACCGACTGCCACCTTTTGGGGGTGAGGGACCCCAGTGGGCCAGCGTATACTCCACCCTAAGCCCGCCGGGGATATTAGTTCGCGGCTCCTCCACAGAGCCGTGAGCATGGGCATGTTCTTGGCGCGGTTCACCCCCATCCCTAACGCCTGCCCCTTTTGCGGCATGAGGGAGACCCTGGCACATGTGTACTGGGAGTGTGCCAGGTTGTAGCCCCTATTCCGGCTCCTCCTGGACATCCTTTTACGTTTCTGGCTGCACTTTTCCCCTCCCCTTTTCCTAAACTCACACCCTATCTGTGGCCCCACAAAGTCACAGGACCTCTTTGTCCACCTCCTCCTAGCGCTGGCCAAAGTGGCTGTCTACAAGACCAGGGAGAGGAGGTCGGCTGAAGGGGTTTCCTGCAACTGTGAGGCCTATTTCCGATCCTGCCTTTGCTCACGTATCCGGGCAGAGTTCCTTTGGGCGGCGTCCACTGGCTCCCTTGTCACCTTTGAGGAGCAGAGGGCACCATAGGCGCAGACTCCGTGGGTCCTCCGGGGCCGGGGAAAAATTGTGGGTGTTCTGCACCCACCGGCAGCTCCCTGCCCTGCCCCAGCTCCGCCTCTGCCTCCTCCCCTGAGCGCGCCGCTGCATCCGGCTTCTCCCCCCTCCCTCCCAGCGCTCGCGCCGCGAAACAGTTGTTTCACGCGGCAAGCGCTGGGAGGGAGGGGGGAGGAGGAGGAATGCGGCGCACTCGGGGAAGAGGCCGGGGCAGGGATTTGGGGAGGGGTCCAGTAGGGGCGGGGCCGGGGGGGCACGAGCACCCACCACTGCCAACGAAAGTTGGCGCCTGTGGTGGGCACTGTCCGGGGATCTCTGCTCGATGGTCCCCTTCAGGTTCCCTTTGTTTGACCCTTTGACCTTCACACCTGTCCCTGCTATATTTTTGGTTCTCCCCCATAATTATTTGAGTTCCTGGACCATGTGGATTCTCCCCACGGGCTGGGGGAGGGTCCTTTAGCAGTGGGCGGGCTTCCAGTTGGTATGCTGGAGCCGGGAGAGCCAGGGGAGGGATGCAAAGAGAGGGGTGATGTGGTCAAGGCGACAAGCTTTGCAGCAGCATTCTGACTGAACATGCGCGGGGCAAGAGGGCGTTTGTCAAGGCCAGAGGGGGGCAGTAATCGAGACAGTGAGAGTCTGGCTGAGAATTTTAGGTGCATGGATGGACAGGAAAGGCTGGATCTTAGACATGCCCTGCAGAAAGACTCTGCAAGAAACAGCCTGGCTGTGAGGACCTAGAGAGGGGTCTGAACCAGCAGTTCTCAACCAGGGGTCCAAGGCCCACTGGGGGGCTGCGAGCAGGTTTCAGGGAGTCCACCAAGACCTGCAGGAGTTTTTCAGGGCCGGCATTAGAGTTGCTGGGGCCCAGGGGGAAAAGCTGAAGCCTCGGGGGAGGGGGGCTCAGAAAGAAAAAGTTTGAGAACCCGCAGGATGGGCGTGAGTCCAGTGATCAAGAAAGTGGGGGGAGAGGGTCTGGGGGAAAGATGAAGAGTTCTGTTGGGGCTGAGCTAACAGCTAGACATCCCCAAGGAGCTGAGAGAGCCAGGCTGAGATTTTGCCTTGGACAGGAGGAGACAGGGCTGTAGCAGAGAGGTAGATCTGAGAGTCATCGGCCTGGAGGTGGTAGCTGGAATTGTTTTTGTGGAGGTGGCTGACCGGTAAAGGAGGCTGAGGATGGAGGACGGCTTCTGAGATCTGGCTTAAAAAGAGGTCTCCCGTTACAGTGGAGCGCAAGGGATGGAATCGGAGGAGAGGAACCCCCGGCAGCAGGAATCGCATGTGGCATCTACAACGGCTATAAAGGCACGTGAAGTCAAGGTTGGCTATTTTTAAGATGGGAGACACTAGAGGCTGTTTGCGTTGTGTGGGGGAAAGCCCCAGAAGAGAGTGAGTGTCTAAGGAGAAGAGCAAGGCAAGGGATGAGACTGAGGGGGAGGGAGATCAGGAGATGGGATCACTGGGGCAAGCGGAGGGGTTGGGGAGAAGATCTGGGACAGGGCAAAGGAGAGAGCTGTAGGAGGGGGAAGTTCATGTTGTATTTTGTCAATTTTCTCTTTGAAGAAATAGGTGAGATCCTGTGCCAAGAGCCGGGGAGGGTTTTAGGAGTGAGGCAAAGGTGGCGAAAGGCAGCTGGGATTGAGGGTGTGGGGTTCAAGTCAGCTGGACTCGAGTTGTTCTGCTAGGAAGATCGCAGAACAGAAGGAGGAGGGTTAATTTGTAGTGGAGGAAGTCAGCCTGGAGTGCTTAGATTCCTCTGGGTACCTGCCCCTTTACTTGCCTGGCCTCCATCAGAAAGTTGCACCGGCGAAAGTTCTGCCAACACTACGATTTCGGTGGCGTGTATTCACACTCGGCCGCTTGTGCCCACGTGTTGCGTCCACGCTGTATCCGCTTGTGTTGGCAGAAGTGCGGTACGCTCTGGCCCAGCGTTCCAGCGTCCTCCATCCTGCCAGCCGTCACGCTGCCGTGTGGGAACCTGTGACTGCACTCTGTGGGCACGGGCACCAACTTTCCTTGGCCCCAGTGGGTGCTCGCGCCCCCCCTCCTGGCCCCACCCCCTCCCTGCCCCTATTGGACCCCTCCCCAAATCCCTGCCCAGGCCCCGGCCCCGCCTCTTCCCCGAGCGTGCCGTGTTCCTCCTCCTCCTCCTCCCCCCTCCCTCCCAGCGCTTGCCATGAGAAACAGCTGTTTCGTGGCACAAGCGCTGGGTGGGAGGGGGGGAGAAACAGGACTCGGCGGCGCACTCAGGGGAGGAGGTGGAGGTGAGCTGGGGGGAGCTCAGAGCACCCACCAATTTTTCCCCGGGGGTGCTCCAGCCCCGGAGCACCCACGGAGTCGGCGCCTATGACTGTGGGAGGCCTGCACACCTCTCATGAAATCTTAGTGCTGCTGCCAAGTAGTGTTAGTCCTATTTTACAGCTGGGGAAACTGAGGCACGGAGGTTCTAATGTCAGTGGCAGCACTGGGAATAGGACCCCCCGACTCCCACTTAAAAAACACAGCCCCCTCCTAACACTGATAATCCAGTGAGACACATGCCCCGGGTGTCCTCTCACACCTCCCTGCTCCATTTCTTTCTCAGAAGTGGCTACGCTCTCTGCCTGTTTCTCAGAAAGTGACCCTGAGGTGCAAACGGAGGCTCGGATTGGCAGGAGTCACAGGCCAGCAGCTTGGGCTCTCCATACATGGGAACGGAGGGAGCATGCCATGCTGCCAGGCCAATTGCCGCTGCATCTCGCCTGCCAGAGGCACCCAAAAATAGACAGGGGCTTACCTGTCAAAATAAATCAACCCCCCCAGCCAGCTGGCCCCCTGCCACACAAGGGCCGTTTCAGGTCAGCATTGCACAGAACCCAGCAACCAGCCGCCTTCTGAAGCCGCTCCAGCTTCATTCCAAATTGGTGTGTGTGGCTCCAAACCCCTCCATGCCTGCATCAGCCATCCTGGAACAACACACTGCACAACCGTCAATGGTGCCAGTAGGTAAGGAAGTGGAATTAAGAGCCGGGACACCTAGGTTCTATTCCTGACTCTGCCACTGATTCACTTTGTGGCCTTGGAGGAATCGTGTAGCTTCCCTCTACCTCAGTTTCTGCTTCTGTAAGGAAGCTGCGATCTACTTTGTAAAGCAGGCTGAGATCCTGCAGCGTGTTAGTACTTAGAACATATGGCTTTTGGGGCAGGACTATCTTTTTGTTCTGGGTCTGTACAGTGCCTAGCGCAATGGATTCTGGTCCATGATTGGGCCTTGTGCGTGCTACCACAACACAAATAATAACAATTACTGCTTCACTGCAACCTTTTTATCTTACACTGCAGTTCAATTATAAGCTAGACTAGACTGTAGGACAGGAGTGGGCAAACTGTGGCCCGGGGGCTGCATCCAACCCTTCAGATGTTTTAATCTGGCCCTTGAGCTCCCGCCGGGGAGCAGGGTTCATGGGCTTGCCTCGCTCTGCATGTACTGTTGCTCTGCGCGGCTCCTGGAAGCAGCGGCATGTCCCCACTCCAGCTCCTATGCGTAGGGGCAGCTAAGAGGCTCCACATGCTGTCCCCACCCCAAGTGCCACTCCCACAGCTCCCATTGGCTGGAAACCATGGCCAATGGGAGCTGCAGGGGCGGCGCCTGCGGATGAGGCAGCGTGGAGAGCTGCCTGGCCGTGCCTCTGCGTAGGAGCCAGAGAGGGACATGCCACTGTTTCTGGGAGCTGCTTGAGGTAAATGCCACCCAGAGACTGCACCTCTGACCCTCTCTCATGCCCCTGCCCCTGCCCCTGCCCCTGCCCAAGCCCTGATCTCCCTCCTGCCTCCAGATCTCCCTCCTGCCTCCAAACCCTCATTCCCAGCTCCACCCCAGAGCCCGCACCCCGAGCTGGAGCCATCACCCCCTCCTGCACCCCAACCCCCAATTTCATGAGCATTCTTGGCCCGCCACACTCGTTCCGTACCCAGATGTGGCCCTCGGGCCAAAAAGTTTGCCTACCCCTGCTCTAGGACCATCCCCACATGACTCGCTATAAATTTGAAACAAGCTGCCAGTCTCTGTCCAGATATTCTAGCAGAGGTGCGGATGAAATTGCAGAAATACAGAGAAAGAGAGACTGTGTTTTGGGGCCTTATTTTCCCCTGCAATAACATGCACCCCCCCACCCCCAAATAAAGGTGGATTTAAGAACCCGCAGAAATCCCGCAGAAAGGGCAATGTATAGAAGCTCTGCAGGTTGCAATTAGACTCTTACTGTGTTTGATAGTGGAATGTATCAGGAACAACTCGGTTTCGTACCTCCCTGCAGTCAAGCTTGAGAGCAGAGATCTACACCCTGCCTGTGAAGAACAGCTTGGTGAGTGGGAGGATTTACTGCCTGGGCCCCAGGGGGTGCAAGAGCTCTGGGCAATGCAGTGCGAACGTTGCAGGTAACCATAGGGGTGGGGCCGTGCTTTGTACACCCAGGAGAAGGGAGGTCAGTGTGTCTCTTTTCCCCTTAATCCCTCGCAGTGCGGGTGATCCACCCACCCTACTATGCTGCCATCATTCAGTCCACACCAGTGCCCTGGCAGGGGCGATGGGTGACTCAGAGCAGGCCCGGTGGGCTGCATATCCCAGGTCAGTGAGCAGTGCTGCCGTCAATGTGCTCTTGATGGAGGGGACAAGATTTTTCTTACAATAATTGTTAATGGGCTTACATTCCCGTTAAGTCTCACCACCTCCCCAGCAAGAGAGAGGAGCCAGTTGGAGCTGGCTTATCTTTATCTGCTTGATAATGGCACCCGTCAAACCCTCTCCCCCCACCGCAGGACTCACTCAGGGCGTCTCACTTCTGCATCAGCTGATGCCGAGCAACCTCCTCCTCGGCTTTACCATGCTGCCAGGAAGCAGCCTCCACCTTGCCCAGCCACAGCGCATGCTCAATGCGCTTATTAGAGATTTGTATTATTGTAGCACCTGCGATCCACAGTCACGGCCCAGGATCTTACGGTGCTAGGTGCTGTACAAACACAGACTAAAGAGAGACCTTGTCCCAATGAGCTTATGATCCAAGTCATGCAAGAACCGAAATGGGGCCCAGCAGTCAGGCCCACCTAGGTACATTCTTATATTGCGCCCTCCCCTTTGGACTCTTGGCTAAGTACTAGTCATTATAGATTCTCCATCGCCAGCCATTTGCTGATCAGCCAGTGCTACTCCAAATAACTTTTCCGGTGGCGCTTAGCACATAGGAGCTTTGAAACCTGGTGCTAAAGGGAAGGGACAAACAATTAAAAGTCACCCTGAGACCAGTGAGTGCTCGGGGGCTTTGCTGCAAAGATTCCAGGCCCAGGCCCACATCACTGAAGTCAGTGGGAGTTTTGCCACTCAGGGCTTGACTTCCAGAAACACTGAGCACATGAGTCCAGCAGCTCTGGAAGCCCTCCGGCAGCAGGAGCAGGCTCTGTCTTCTGATTAGAAAGGATCAGTCTGGAGAAGGGGTTGCTAAATGTATCGTCAACAGTGCTCGGATACCACACAGATACCTCTATCCAGGCTTGTAGCGTAATGCATGGCCCAGACCTTAAAACAGGACCATTTGTCGTGTTGTGATAGACATTACAGATGACTATGAGCTGCTATCACACTCAGCCAACAACTTTAGAGAAATATTTCCCTTTTAACACAAGGCTCGGCTGTTCCCCTTGTGACGCTCTCAAACACTGATAAGGGCAAAGCTTGGCAAGGTCCTTTGGCTACACAGCAAATGACCTTACCTGCTCCGAATACCTGGCTGACGGATGTGTCAGTTAGGAGGCATGAAGGGTAATAAAGCTGTCTTTGTACGCGCAGCTTGACCAGCCTGGCCCATGTGACAGAGTTCGGCTGATTGTGCTTTGCAAATATTGTTTTTAAGATCAACTAAACATAAAGTTAGGGACTAGATGCTTCTATCAGTGAAAGGGAAGAGACGCAGTCAGCATCTATGGGAATCTAAACGTGCAGGGAATGGGAATTACTGTTACACTAATGCAGATTCGCTTCTCTATTGAATGCATCTTGCCTTTGCTAATTGTGGCATTTAGCATATACAGAAACTGGATCAAGTGAAGGACATCTCCAGGTCACCTTTAAATCCATCGCTGTGTCTTGGGCTGCGCTGGCCCATGCAGGCTCCCGTCCATGGGCCTGCTGAGCTCACTGGTCCCTGGCAGAAGAGTTGAAAATTGGCAAAACTCAAGCTCCAAGGGAACTGTGCCGCAGCCATTGGAAAGCCACATTCAGTGGAGTGGAGATGAAGGGTGGCTGTCTACAAATGCAGCTAGAGGAGCAAGGAGGCTGTATGTTTGTGGAGTCACCCCTTGTCTGGGCAGCCTCCCAGATTGATGCCAGGCCATGCTGGTCTGTATCCCAGTAGCATCTAGGAGTTCCCATTCGTAGATTCCAAGGCCGGAAGGGACCCTTGTGATCATCCCGTCTGACCTCCTGTATAACACAGGCCAGAGAGCTTCCCCACTATAATTCCTATAGCAGATCTATGGTGCTAAGCACTCTACAAACACAGAATAAAATGACCGGAGAGCACAAGCTTGATCAGGCACCAAAAGACACTAAAGTCTACACAGCATCCCTGGGATTTAAAGTTGTACCTTTCCGGGTCTAACCAGGCTGCTGTGGTCCATACAATTAGTTCTTTCAGACTGTTAGGCTCCTGGGCTTTTAAGAAGGTAAAGTCAGCCTGAAACACAGTAAGGGACTTCGGTAACAAGACTGGCTGGAGAGGAGCGATGGATTTAGGGTAAGATTGGGCCAGGTGCTCAGCATCAGGTCTCACTGAAATCGAGTGGGCGTTGAGGGTGCCCAGTATTTTGCAGGATCAGGCCCCTGCTGAGTTAGGCACATAGGATCCGACGTGGTTCATCCGGTCCAGGATCCCATCTCTGAGTGGCCAGCACCAGATGCTTCCGTTAGGTCAGAATTCTGGAGAAAGACGCCATTCTCTGAAGTAGCTCTTTGCCCGGAGAAGAGCTGGGTTCTGAGATGTCACAGAATATCTGACACTGGAAGGCTGCGCACTGCCTGCGTCAGCCTCTTGCCAGCAGACTTGGACGCAGGCCTGTGCCTCGGTCTTCAAACTGCGGGATGGAAGGCGCTGGGTGGCGGGGGCTCTGGTCAGCACTGCCGACCGGGCCGTGAAAAGTCCCGTTGGCGGTGCTGCCCAGCTAAGGCAGGCTAGTTCCTACCTGTTGTGACACCGCGCTGCGCCCCGGAAGCGGCCAGCAGCAGGTCCGGCTCCTAGGCGGGGGGAGGCCACAGGGCTCTGCGTGCTGCCCCCATCCTGAGCACCAGCTCCAGCCAATGGGCCTCCGCCTAGGAGCCGGACCTGCTGCTGGCCGCTTCCAGGGAGCAGTGCGGCCTGCGGTGCCAGGACAGGCAGGAAGCCTGCCTCTGCACCCCCACTGCCTCTGCACCCCCACTGCTGCTGCACCCCCACTGCGCTGCTGACCAGGAGCCGCCTGAGGAAACCCTGTGCCCCAATCCCCTGCCCCAGCCCCGAGCTCCCCCAAACCTGGAGCTCCTTCCTGCACCCCCAACACCTCATCCCCAGCCCCACCCCAGAGCCTGCACCCCCAGCTCAGAGTCCTGACCCCCTCCTGCACACCAACCCCATGCCCCAGCCCTGAGCCCCCTCCCACACCCTGAACCCCTCATTCCTGGCCCCACCCTGCAGCCCTCACCCCCACACCCTAAACCTCTCCCCAGCCCTGAGCCCTTCCCACACCCTAACCCCCTCATCCCCAGCTCCACTGGGTCATAGGCATCAATCATTTTCTTCAACTGGGTCGCCAGAAAAAACCTTTGAACACCACTGGTCTAGGGCATACCCGGGCTCTGCTGGCATCGAGCCAGAGACGCCAGGTGATGAGAGAGACTTGAGGATAGCGCTGGGGACAAGCAGGAAAGTGACTCTGCACAACCCCTGCTCGCCCCACCTCTGAGCGTCCCAGAGCGGCTGCCCCCGACACACCCAGGCCCACGCTCCTGTTAGCCGTGGCAGCAGCTACTGGAGAGGAAACGCCCCCAGGAGTGGCAGGGCAGTAGCCAGCTCTTCCATGCAGAGGAAGATGGAGAGACGGAAAGGGGCAGGCAGGTTCTGAGTTCCATTGCCCGCAGCATCCCGGGGCAGACTGACTTTCCTGGGACAAGGTGAGGGGCAGAGAGGGAAAACCGGTTCCTGCCCCTGCCTAGTTCCCACGCTGCCGGGGGAAGGTGCTGCCCTGGGGACAGTGTCAGAGGGGATCCCCCAAAGCGGCTCCTTTGGTACAGGGGGGGTTGCTTGTTGGCTTGGGGGTTCTGAGGTTTGATGGGGGGTACTGATAGCAGCAAGCTGGCAGGGCCAGGCTGGAGCAGCAGCTGTCTGCGATTTGCCTGCTCTTGCCTGGCCGTTGGTTCTGCACTGATTGCTTGTGGAGGTTTTTTTTGGCTTTTTGTTTATTTTTTATATTTTTTCACCATCCGTGCTGGTTGACACCACCACCAGCACCGACTGGCATGTCACTCTTGCCGGCCTGCCTTGCTCTGACGCGGACCGCCACGCCACTGCTAGACTTGAAGAAGCGAAGAAGACGAGTTCAGCTGAGCGCACCCCATGGTAAGTGCCTGCAGCGGCTTGGCTGAACTTCTGAGTAAAAGCTCAGCTGTGGTCAGTGTGACGTGTTCGGTCACAGAGACCCCCTTGGGACTGTCACCTGCTATGCTGAGATTACCGCTGAGCCCATTTTCCCTGCCAGCTTGGGACTCCTGAACCCTGCCTTGTTGAGCCAGACATGCCAGCCCGCTGCAAACACAGACCCAGGGTCTGAACCATGTCCCCCAAAAGCTGCAGACTAAACTGAAAACAGCTCAGCAAGTACTCCTGTCTCCAGCACCCAGACACCCAGCTCCCAATGGGATCCAAACCCCAGATAAATCCGTTTCACTCTGTATAAATCTGATACAGGGTAAACTCATAAATTGTCCGCCGTCTATAACACTGATAGAGAGATATGCACAGCTGTTTTCTCCCCCAGGTATTAATTACTTCCTATGGGTTAATTAATAAGCAAAAGTGATTTTATTAAGTATAAAAAGTAGGATTTAAGTTGTTCCAAGTAATAACAGACAGAACAAAGTAAGTTACCAAGCAAAATAAAACAAAACACACAACTCTAAGCCTAATACATTGAGAAACTGATTACAGATAAAATCATAGAATATCAGGGTTGGAAGGGACCTCAGGAGATCATCTAGTCCAACTCCCTGCTCAAAGCAGGGCTAATCCCCTATTTTTGCCCCAGATCCCTAAATGTCCCCCTCAAGGATTGAGCTCACAACCCTGGGTTTTGCAGGCCAATGCTCAAACCACTGAGCTACCCCTACCAGATCTCACCCTCAGAGATGTTCCAATAAACTTCTTTCACAGACTAGACTCCTTCCTAGTCTGAGCCCAACCCGTTCCCCGGTACAGTTTTTGTTAGCTACATCTCAGGTGGTAACTAGGAGATTTCTCATGACTGGAACCTCCTTTTTTCTGTTCCACCCCCTTATATAGCTTTGGCACAAGGCGGGAATCTTTTGTCTCTCTGGGTCCCCACCCCTCCTTCTAAATGGAAAAGCACCAGGTTTAAGATGGATTCCAGTACCAGGTGACATGGTCACATGTCCTGTGAAACCCCCAAGCCTTCATTCTTCCTGGCCTGACTCACAGGAAGGCTTGCAAGTAAACAGAGCCATTTACAACCAATTGTCCTAGTTGATGGGAGCCATCAAGATTCTAAACCACCATTACTGGCCCACATAATTTTTTTTTTGCATAATTACAATAAGACCTTAGCATTATATTTTTAGTTTCAGATACAAGAATGATACATTTATGCAAATAGGATGACCACACTCAGTAGATTATAAGCTTTGTAATGATACCTTACAAGAGACCTTTTGCATGAAGCATATTCCAGTTACATTATATTCACACTCATTAGCATGTTTTCATAAAATCATATGGAGTGCAATGTCACAGTCGGTCTTTCTGGTGGTGCATCTTGGTGGTGGTGCACTTCCTGCAACAGTGAGGGGAGGTCTGTTGGGGGGGGAGGTGCGAGGGGCAGGGGGATGGCTGTGGGGGTTTGTGGGGGGGGGCTGCAGCACACGGCTTGGGACGAGTCGGGGGGAGGATTGGGGATTGCCACAGATGGAGTGGGCCTGGGGGCAGTGGGGGTGGGGCTTCAGAGGGCTGTGGGGGCGGGATTGGAGTGGCACCGTGCCACCATGGTTGGTCAGTGACTCTTGGGGCATTTCTGGTGGTGTGGTGCACCACCGGGATGGGGAGGTTTGAGGGGGCCGGTGGTATTATGGCTGCACTGGCAGTCGGCCGGTGGCGCTGTGGACGTGTGTGTGTGTGTGTTTGTGTGTGTGTTTAAATAAAAGCTCAGCTGTGGTGGTCTTTCTTGGTGGTGTTGGTGCATCTTGGGTGGTGGCGCAGAGTGCACCTGTGTGGGGGGTCTTTTCATGGTCTGCGAGGGGCAGGGGGGGACACAGGCTGTGGGGGTTTGTGTGGGGGATGGGGCTGTGGGGTGGCAGGCCCACAGCCGGGTGGGGGGAGCTGCAGCACTGGCTCGGGGCAAGGAGGCCAGTCGGTGGGGGGATTGGGGAGTGATGGCTGTTGGTCAGTCGCTGGGGGCTAGAGCAGGACCGGCTGTCTCAGAGGCTGAGGAGGAGCACAGCTGAGAGTGTGTGTGTGGGGAGGCCGTGGCATGGGCCTCGCACTGTGTGGGGGAGTGCAGTGCTGTTGCCCACTCCATGTTCAGGATGGCGTAGGTGTAGGGCAACTTTGGAGACCGTGGTGGGCCCCTGTGATCCACCTACCATTTTTAATTACAACACTTAATAGTAACATCATGAGGTAAGTATCGGACGGGGTAGCCGTGTTAGCCTGGGTCTGTAAAAGCGGCAAAGAGTCCCGTGGCACCTTATAGACAAACAGACGTATCAGAGCATAAGCTTTCGTGGGCGAATACCCATGTCGTTGGATGCACGTAGTGGAAATTTCCAGAGGCAGGTAATAAGGTAAGTGATCGTTTACAGCACCGGCTCCAGCCAACGGGCCTCTGCCTTGGAGCCGGACCTGCTCCATTTGCTCAAGAAGAATGACCGGCTCCGTCTCATCAAATGCGTACGTTGCTGTACCCAGCTGGGTGCCAGTAAAGCTGTCGCAATGCAGCCATGCCATCTAGTGTTTTTACTCTCCCGTTTCTACAGCTGGGTCTCTCACAGCCCCCAGAGACAGCGTGCATATGCAGAGCTATTCCAGCTATCAGCGACGAGATGGCTGTCCATTCACAGCTGTTATGTGCGCGTGCTGGATCAGTGGGCTGAGTTGAAATTGCATTTCCAACTGAGCAAAGATCAGCCGCAATGCTATGATGCAGAACTTCTGCATCAGATGTATTGTGGCCCTGTGAATAAACTGTATTTACAGTTTCTAACACCGATTCTGCATGAATTCTCCAGAATCAACAAACTGTTCCAACTGGAATCTGGTGGTAAAGCCTTCAAGATGCTGGACCCCCTCCTGTCTTTCTTTCGGGGTCTTTTAGCGAGAACATTGTTTCCAAAGAGCATCCCTTGTATTGGACGCTGAACTCCTGGAAGTCAACTTGAGTGACGCAGCCAGTCACTTGCCACTGTGCGCTGTTAATTTCAGCGCAGTGTCCACGATCGCTCTAGGAGATGCAACGCTTGACAAAGCTGTTCAAGAGGGTATAAAGAGTAGATGCTGAGAGTTCCTTCTTGAAGTGGCTAACAAGTGCAGTCGAGACAACGAGCGAATATTGACCTATGGAACCCTGTCGTCCCTTCATGCTTCAGCCACCATTCCAGAGGACAAGCTTCCATGCTGATGATGCTTGTTAAAAAAATAATGTGTTAATTAAATTTGTGACTGAACTCCTTGGGGAAGAATGGTATGTCCCCTGCTCTGTTTTACCCACATTCTGCCATATACTTCATGTTACAGCAGTCTCGGATGATGACCCAGCATATGTTTGTTTTAAGAACACTTTCACTGCAGATTTCACAAAACACAAAGAAGGTACCAATGTGAGATTTCTAAAGATAGCTACAGCACTGGACCCAAGGTTTAAGAATCTGAAGTGCTGTCCAAAATCTGAGAGGGATGGGGTGTGGAGCATGCTTTCAGAAGTCTTAAAAGAGCAACACTCCGATGCGGAAACTACAGAACCCGAACCACCAAAAAAGAAAATCAACCTTCTGCTGGTGGCATCTGACTCAGATGATGAAAATGAACGTGCGTTGGTCCTCATTGCTGTGGATGGTTATCGAGCAGAACCCGTCATCAGCATGGGCGCATGCCCTCTGGAATGCTGGTTGAAGCATGAAGGGACATACGAATCTTTAGTGCATCTGGCATGTAAATATCTTGTGACAACGGCTATGACAGTGCTATGAGAATGCCTGTTCTCACTTTCAGGTGACACTGTAAACAAGAAGCAGGCAGCATTATGTCCTGCAAATGTAAACAAACTTGTTTTTCTGAGCGATTGGCTGAACAAGAAGTAGGACTGAGTGGACTTGCAGACTCTAAAATTTTACATTGTTTTATTTTTGAATGCAGTTATTTTTTGTACATAATTCTACATTTGTAAGTTGCACTTTCATGATAAAGAGATTGCACTACAGTACTTGTACGAGGTGAATTGAAAATACTATTTTTTCTATAGTGCAAATACTTGTAATCAAAAATAAATATAAAGTGATCACTGTAGACTTCGTATTCCATGTTGTAATTGAAATCAATATATTTGAAAATGTAGAAAACAACCAAAACTATTTAAATAAATGTATTCTATTGTTTAACGGTGTGATTAATCACATTATTAATCGGGATTAATTTTTTTAATCATGCCATTAAGCGCAATTAATTTTTTGAATTGCTTGACCGCCCTAGTTCTTTTGTTAAAATAAAGACTCAGTTAGCCATCAAAGTTTGTCTAAACGTATAGGATTTTCTTTAGCAAGCATGATTTTTAGAGAGACTCTTTACTGAAACATTGAACGGATGTTATGTTTCTGGAATAGCGCACTGGAATTCCACTGTGGGTCAGAGTATTTTCACAAAATAGGCAAGGATTGCTGTTGGGCAAAGTCTGTTTTTTGGGGGGGGTATATTTAGCCTTGCTACCGGAGGAGCACCAATCATTTGGGCATAAACATGCAATGCAGGACTGAGTCAGCACTGGATGAGACCGAGAAGAAGGTTCCCCGCCAAGGGTCGCCGAGCAGAGGGCCAGCCCTGGTGTTGTGGTTGTTACTATTCTGGGTCTTGTTGTCACTGCCACGGGTTCTGGCCCGCTCGTCCTCCTGCCGTTTCTTCAGATAGATGGGGTGGGTGCTCTCAGTGACTGGACCTGGGGAGAAGCCAAAGCCTGAGCTCCAGGAGCAGCTCCTCGTCAGTGAGCTGCATGGCTGCCGCCATGTTCCTCTGCCCCACCGCCGCCACAGCGTTTCCTACACGCCCCGGCTAACAAAAAACCAAGCATTGTCATCCCCACGTCACGAAGAATCTGGGATTCAAGTCCATGCAGCAAACACAAGCAGCCTGAAGTGATCGGGATACAGTGACAAGGAGGGGTGGTGTGGTGATGACGGAGGTTGCGGAAAAGCGAGAGCAATCTCATTGCCAGTCTCTTAAAGACTTGGGGGGGGGGTTTCTCTGTAAATCCTCCAGATGCACGCAAATGTTTTTGTTTTATACCTCTATCTTTACGGTTTTCCACCGAAGTGCTGTTGAAGAAAACCCCCTAGGTATTTAACCTGTCCCTGTTTGCTGCAGCGGCTATCTGGCAGAATGGGTACAAGTTACAACGTACCTTTTTGTTGTGTGCACTTTAATGCTGAAAATACATTTTATGGAAGTTTTATAAAAACACCCCTTTTGAAGTGTGGGGCTTCTTTGGGATTGGGCTCGTTCTGAAACGGGATCAACTTGTTTTGGGGCTTGTTTTGAAAGCCGGGTCACTTATTTAAAGCGTGAGTTTCGGAGTGCCTGACTGCTGCTCTACCCACTAGATTTGACAGCCCATGTCCCAGTCACTGACAGCTTGCTCGTGTGTTCTTGCAAGGGTTGCTTGGGGGGGAGTGGGCAGTGCACGCTGGTGGTTGAACTGGGATTGGGCAGCAGTCACCCACAGGGGCCTGATCTGCTCCTCCTGGTTTCTTACTGCGCCTCCTGTTCTGGTTTTGTAGGAGTGCTCGTGACATCCCTGGTGTAACCCCACCAAACTTGTTACACCAGAGGTGCATTTGGCCCCTTTTTAGGGGAAAGAGAAACAGGTGGCTTTGTAAATAACAACAAATCTGCATTGGCTTTGCTAATTAACTGACCCGGACAACTTGCAAGTGGCAGAGCCCCCTAGTAGCTCCCCCTGGGCGTGGGTGGGGAGAGCCCCAGGCAGTGGGACCCCCAGGCTGCTGGCCTAGCGGCTGGCCCCTTTCCTGCTGGCAGAGGAGAACGTGTTCTGCGCGGCTCTGGCGTCTGCTCCTGAACGTTCTGGTTTTGCCGTAAAGGGAGCAGTTGCATCATGTTCTCCGGAAGCAGCCGGACCCTGTGCCAGCACCTGTTTGCCTTGCAAAGCAGGCCTGGGCCAAACGCTGGCAAGCAGCGCATGCCAGAGTCACAGGGGCCGAGAAAATACAGCCTGGCGCTGAGAGAACAGGGTGAAGGAGAGGCACGTAGCTTGGGCCCCTGGGGCAGCGGCTGGGCGACAGCCTGAGACGGCGACTTTGAGAGCTGCCACGGTGGTTCCGGAGCTGTCTTTATATGAAAGGAGCTCCTTAGATTAACAGGCCGGTGTGGTTTGGGTGGGGCCCAGCTGGGGAACGGGGTCGTAGGGCAGGTAACGGCAGCTACTCTGATCGAGAGGCAGGATCCCTGCATCTGATGGACAGACCTGTGCTGTGTGCACGTAGGGCAGAGTTGCCGTACTCGAGGTTCACTGGTGGGGGCTGGGGCTAGGCAAGGGGCTTTACTGTAGGGTTGCTCAGAAGGGCCGACTAGCAAATACCGGCTTCTCGTTGCACTCCGGAGTTTGTCACTGGGGCTAAGGTTGGGTTCTGTGGTTGGGGCTCTGCTGGGGACTAGGGCTGCACGTGCTAGTTGTTTTTTGTAGGGTTGCTCCTGAGGACTGGGCTTCTGCCCCCTATTGTTTGCAAAACAAAAAAGCAGCATTAAAACTTGTGGCTTTTTGGGGCGGGGGGAATGAACATTGAATGGAACGGATTGTCGCCTACATCCAAGAAGCCATAAGAAGGGTCATGCTCGGGGCCTGCCAGCCTCGCTAGCACCTCCTCCTGGCTCCACGCCTCGCGCAGGGCAGGGTCTCTCCCTCATGTGGCCGGGTTGGGGCTGGCCGTTCAGCAGGGTTTGAAAATGCAGCTTGTAAGATCAGCAGCCAGCGTACCTAATGCCTTCCTGTGCTCTCCGGGCCGGACGGGGTGCATGCGTGCCTCTGTGTGTGTCCACGCTTCCTCGAGACCCCCAGGGGAGAGGTTTTGGGAGCAAAAGTTCAGACCCTTTCTGGGCCTCCTGAGTTTCCGAGAAACCTGAATTCCACTCTAAATGCTGCTTGTATAAAACCATGAAGAAAACCATGTTTTGCTGAAGCGCGGCAGGCTGGGGGGCAGGGAGGGGGCGAGTCAGTAGCCCATGGAGCCATGCCTGCTCCTAGCCTGCTGGGGATCGGAATGGGGAGATGTGCAGCACCCTTATAGCAATAAGCGCATCCAATGCCCTTCTCACCCCACAGCTCTGCATAGACTCAACTGAACTGAGCCTCACAGCCGCCCTGGGAGAAGGCAGATGTTGCTAACAAATGGCCTGGGTGTATCCGCTGTCCTGTTCCTGCACGTGCTGGTGACACAGAATTTCACCATGAGACAGTAGGGACGGACTTTACAGCCTCCTGCTTTAAAAGCACATGGTCCCCATGTGCAAAGTGCATCTTCATGAGCACTATGTAGGCCCTATGACGTAGAGGTGAGATCAGCCCTGGTTCCATCCAGTAGGGGGCAGTTGTGCAGATACAGACTAGCCAGTTCATTTCACTGTTATCCCTGCTGACAGGTAGGGAAACTGAGGCACGGAACTTAAGTGGTTTGCTTAGGTCTTGCAGTGAGCCAGTAACCGAGCCGAGAATACACGCCCCTTCTTTTCTTATGATAAAGCTCTTACCTGTGCGGGACAAATGGGTAAACACCTGTGTTTAAACAAAGCCATGTCTCGTGCTATGCTATTACACAATGTTTGGCAGCTTGCTTGGGAGCGACACCATGTGCATGGTGATGTGCTCCACCCTCCCAACCCACCGTCTTATTTATTTTTGCTGTGGTAGCTGGATCAGCAGCTGGGGTGGTGCCAGATCCCATGGGCCAGGTTCTGCTCTGTTACACCTGTGTAAATCTGGAGCAGTGGGGCAGGGGGAGGGTGAAAATCTGTCTCTCTAAAGTGCTTTGGGCTCTTAGGGGGAAGGTGCTCTTGGGCACTGGGGTTGGCATTACGGTGCGTGCCACACATGCAAAGCAGCTGGCCTGAGATGGACCCGAGCTCTGCTGTGATAGCCCCAGTGGGCTCCCCCTCTCTTGGCCTTCACACTGAGTGAGCAGCCCAGGGCTGGAGCCATCCCAGCGTGCTGGGATTCCCTCCGAATCAGTCCTGCTTTCTGGAGGAGAAGGTAGTGGTGGGAGGCTGCTGAGGTCACAGCATATTGGAGGAGACATCCGGATGGAAAGCAAGGCTGGTCGGTATCTCTGGGCTCTGGCAGATGGCAGAGGGGTAGTGAGGCTGCACAGAAAGCCGGGAAGGGGTCAAGATATATCAAGGATTCCCCAAGCAGTAGATATTGGTTCTATGTCTTCTCTGCTGGGGAGAGGACGATTCCTAACTGTGCTACATGTGAGGACTGTGTTGGAATCGCAAGCTCTCACTTTGAGTGAATGTGTGGGGTGGGAACTAACAGGGTGTTTCCCTGACCCTGCTCGCAGGCTAGGGGGCTCCCCAGAGAAGCAGGAGGTCTGAGTCGTTCTGGAAAGAGCTGGTCTCGAACAAGGTGGGGTGAGTTGTATCTCGGTGCCTTGGGGAGCAGCCTGCTTTGTCTCTTTCTGGTTTTGGTTACTGTGTGTCTGTCATTCTGGATTCAAAGAATAAAGGCAGTGCTACACTGCAACCTTCCAGCAGGAGTATTTGTTGTAATCTAACGTCTCTGCATGTCTGCCCCGAACTCAACACTCACTCATGAGCAAGGCTGGATAGTCCCTTGGTGGCGACATATCTTCCATGCCACCCCTCCAGTGCAGTCGTAACAGGGCAAAGTGGGTATAGAACAGGGGTGTCAAATATGCAGTTATTTTCTGCGGCCCACCAGCTCTCCATGCCCCCCCGCCACTCCAGCGCTTACCTAGAGCGGCTCCGGCCTGGTGCACACCGGGGACAGGGCAGGCTCCCCACCTGCCTGCCCTGCCCCTACGCCGCTCCGGGACCTGGGAAAGGGGGGGCACAGGGGTCTGTGTGTTGCCCAGGCCGCGCCTCCAGGTACCTTCCCCGAAGCTCCCATTGGCCACGGTTCCCTGTTCCCAGCCAATGGGAGCTGCAGGGGTCAGTGCCTGGAGGCGTGGCCAGGGCAACACACAGACCCCTGTGTCCCCTCCCCTCCCTGCCAGGTCCCGGCCGCTTTCCGGAGCGGCACGGGGGCAGGGCAGGCAGGCGGGGAGCCTGCCCTGCCCCTGGTGCACGCCAGGCCGGACCCACCCCCCGAACCCCTCCTGCAGCCAAACCCCCTGCCCTGAGCCCCCTGCTGCACCCCACACCCCTCCTGCACCCCAACACCCTGTCCTGAGCCCCCTGATGAACCCCGCACCCCCCCTGCACCCCAACCCCCTGTCCTGAGCCCCCTGCCGCACCCTGCACCCCTCCTGCACCCCCTGGGGGTAGGGAGGGGGCGGAGTGGCGGTGGGGATTTCGGGGAAGGGGTTGGAATGGGGGCAGGGAAGGGGTGGAAAGAGGTGGGGCGGGGCCTCCTGGAAGGGGTGGAGTGGGGGTGGGTGGGGGACTCAGTGATGCAGCCCTCGGGCCAATCTACTCGTCCTCAGGTGGCCCTCGTGGTCATTTGCGTTTGAGACCCCCGGTAGAGAACAACACCAGGTCAGAATGGCAGCACAGTGGCAGTACAGAGCGGCAGAGACGAGTTGGGCCCTGCAACATTTTAGGCCCTTGCTCTAAACAAATCCACCAGCCTCTTCTTGCCTGCGCCAGGCCGGAGCTGCGAGGCGCTGTCGGTGCTGCACTTTCCCTACAGCCCCGAGCTCTCCCAGCTGCAACAACAGCAGGCTTCCTGGCTGGCAGGACAGAGGGCTTGGTTTCCTGTTTTGTCCCACACAATTCTGAGGGTGCATGGACCCGACCGTCCATGCCAACAGCATCTCAGCCGGGACACGCTGGGTCCGACCCTGCCTTCGGTTTGAGACCAGTGCTAAATAACAAGCAAGCTGGTCCGTTGCAGGCCGGAGTCCCTTCCGCGCTCACCAGGCTCGGGCTTGGGGGGTCGTTGCACAGTGACTCTAGACAGCTCAGGGTGGCAGCTCCTAAGGCAAAGAGCATCCCAGCGTCGGTGTGTGTCCAGCAGCCTCCCTACAGACTCCCCGTTAGAGTCAATACAGCCCAGGCCTGCCTGCTCTCTGCCACCCTTTGTCTGGTCTGCTTGCACTTTGGGGCAGGGACTGTGTCTGCCCAGTGGGGAGACAGTGTGGCCTAGTGGATGGGGCACTGGATCAGGACTCAGGAAACCTGGCTTCTGTTCTTTGCTCTGGCACTAGCCTGCTGGGTAATCTTGGGCCAGTCTCTTGGGCCCAGATCAATGGGAGTTTGGTGCCTAAATACCGCTCAGCAGCTGGACCTGAGCTGCGCTTCCACTTCCTCACTTGACAGATGGGGATGACAAAGTGCTGTCAGGATTGGCTGATAGGAGAGCTGGGGATTAGCATGAGTTCAGGGGAGACCTGCGGGATTTACTGCGACGTCAATAAAAACCAACGGCAACCGTCTGCGGGGCCCGTAGCGCCAGTCCCTTTCCCTGGCGCGCAAAATGCTTTAAAACCAAATCTTAGAAGGAAAAGTTCAATGCACCAAATTGGAACGAAGGGGGGCGGTGTTTTCCTTTCCTCGATTTCACAGCATGTTCCAGCTGGTGTGGCGGGAGCTGTTTCTGCCTCCAAGCCTCTCCAGCTGGGAGCTATTTGCTGACTGGGAAGGGAGGGGGGGCTTATTCTGAGCACAGTATGTTACTCTGTCCCCTCCCCACCCCCTAGCAGCGTCAGCAGAGGATCAGAGCCCCTGGAGTAAACAGAACAGGCAGCTGGAGAGCAGTAACAGCGGGACGTCAGGGAAACCCGAGAGTCACCCACTGTCCCCTTCTGCCTGCCAAGGACCAGTAGTTGCGCGAGTTCCCAGCACTCACATGGGTCACTGGGTCCAGAGTGGGGGGTGGATTCACTATTGACTCTTTAATCATGTACCTGCCCTGCCCTACCCGCTCCTGGGAGCTGACACATTCTTGGATGCCATCGCTTGGCCCGGGGCAGGCTGGGAGAAGGGGCGAGGGGGGGGTGACTGTGCGGTTGATTCTGGGACAAATATTTTTCTGCTGGCTCTCTCCTCCCGTCTGTTTATGTCACAGCTGCAGCAAGGTCCTTGTGCCCAGTTGTTTTCACCCTGGCTGTTGCCTTATGGGGCAATGGATCTCCGTTCCCAATGCACAGGGTTCCCCCACCCTGCAGTCAGCCCCTGACCCAGATTGCCTCAGCTGTTCCTTTGTGATCATGGCCCCCGCTAAAATCAAGCCCCAGCTGCTGGGGGGGCGGCTGTTTCGTGCTTAGGGTCCTGCGTGTTTGATGCTGAAGGTTCCAGGGTCAGTCTCTGACAGTCTATCTGTGCGTAGCTGGGGTATGTTACACGCACCCCGAACTGGAGCCCTCCTCTGTGCCGCTGCACAGAGGGGCGCAGGAGTGGCTCTCTGCTGCATGGCCAAGGAGCAGGACAAAGGGGGCTGTGTCTCTGCAAAGGAGACCAGGGCTGCAGCCCCATCCATCCCGCCAGAGAGCAGCGTCCTGCAGCGCCCGAGGAGTTGGGCCCAGCCGATGGCTTGACAGACCTGCCAAGTTGGTTCCCAGGGTCTGATAGAAATGTAGGACAGGACCTCCAGAGGTCATATCCAGCCCCCTATGCTGAGGCCAACCTAGACCATCCCTCACAGGGGTTTGTCCAACCTGTTCTTAAAACCTCCAGGAACGGGGATTCTAAAGCCTCCCTTGGCAGCCTGTTCCAGAGCTTCGCTAGCCTTGTACTTACAGTTTTTACTAATATCTAACTTAAATCTCCCTGGCTGCAGATGAAGCCCATTGCTTCTTGTCCTGCCTTCAGCAGACGTGGAGAACAATTGATCCCTGTCCTCTGTATAACAGCACTTAACAGATTTGAACACTGCTGGCAGGTTTCTCCCTCCCCAAGACTAAACAGGCCCATTTGTGGATTTTTAACCTTTCCTCAGAGGTCAGGTTTTGAAATCTTTTATCACTTTTCTTGCTCTCCTCTGGACTCTCTCCAATTTGTCCTCATCTTTCCTAGGGTGTGGTGCCCAGAACTGGACACAGGACTCTAGCTGAAGCCTCACCAGTGACAAGTAGAGAGGAAATGCTACCTCCTGCGTCTTACAGACAAACACGACTGTTCAGACATCCCCAAATGATACTTTTTGGTCACCGCATCGCATGGTTGACTCAGACTCGCTTGGCGATCTATTATCACCGCCGGATCTTTTGCAGCAGAACTGTAAACCTAGCCCGTTTTTCCCCCTTCCATAGTTGTGCCTATGATTTATTTTTCTTCCTTCCTAAGTATAGTACTTTGCACCGGTCTTTACTGAAGTTCATCTTGTTGCTTTCAGACCAACCCTCCAATTTGTCAAGGTCATTTGAATTCTAATCCTGCCCCCCGAAGTGCTGGCGACTCCTCCCAGGCTGGTGTCATCTGCAGATTTTCTAAGCATCCCCTCCACTCCATTATCCAAATCATTAATGAAAATATCGAATGGTACCCAACCCAGGACAGACCCTGTGGGGCCCCAGTTTGCCAGCAAACCACTGATCACAACTCTTTGAGTACCCGTTGCGCACCCACCTTACAGCCCCTGGTTCCCTATTTCCCTAAGGCGAACGTCCTGTGGGGCTGTACCATGCCTCATGGAAATCCAGATTTTGGTGAGGTGCTGAGCACTCGCATGGCCCCTGCTGTCACTAGGATTGTGCAGGGAGGTAGCCCAGAGCAGCCAGGCACTTCCATACCCCCTCATCAGAGAGATGAGCCTCTCTGGGGTGACCATGGCCTAGAGCAGACGCCAACACTGTCCCCTGGCTCTGTGTGAGCTTTGCCTCTCACCTTAGCTGACCCTGGTACCGGGCTGCTCACCAGCCCTAGACAGGAGCATTTCCCAGGTTATCTGAAGGGGAACCCTCCCCCTAGCTGAGCCAATAGCCTTGCTGAGCTCCCAGCGGGAGGTGGCCTATATCCCAGGTGTCTCTGCCCTCCTGCCTGCCCCCAACACACCCACCTGCCCTCTGAACTGTGTCTTGCAGCTGTGGTTATCCTGGATTACGAAGACCCTGGTCACAGCTCCATAGTGAAGGTTGAGTTGCATTTAAATCAAGGATCCGAGGCTGTGTCCCTACAGCACGTAGGCCCATGGGGTCCTGGGCCATGAGGGGGGCTCCTAGGTGCTAGGGGAATACAAATAATGAATAGCATTAATTAATTAGTAACATTCAGCCCTTCCAGCACTTTCCGGCTGAGGATCACAAAGTGCTTTACAAACAGGAATGGATTTCCTCTCACATTAGTAGTAGTAGAAGGATTTGTGTTACAGGGGTGCCAAACGGCCGCCTGAGAACTGGGCCCCAGGGTGCCAGGCGCTGCACAGACAGTCAATCCCTGCCCCAGAGAGATTCTGATCTCAACAGACCCCATCCATTGGGTGGGGGGAAAGGCTGTGAATGTTTGTGTGTGTGGGGGGGGGGGAAGGACAGGACAAAAGGCATGTTAATGTGGTGTGATTTCTGGGAGGGGATTGACTGAAGGAAGGGACAAGGGAAGGGACAGGAGACATTGACAGGAGGGGATCGGACAGGGGAGGGGAGGGAAGGAAGGAAGGAGGGGAGCACCGAGGGTAGGTGTGGCATGAGGCTGGAGGGAAGAGCCTGAAGGAAGGGGTAGGAGATGAGTGGCTATTTGGGGGGACAGTAGGTGGGGTGTGCGTGTAGGGTCAGCAAAGGGGGGGGTGCGTGTATGTGCACACGTGCGCAGGGGCAGTAAGGGGGGTGTCTGTATGCAGGGGCAGGACCCACTCTCATGGACCAGGCAATGGCAGGGTGGGCATGGGGGGAAGCTGTCACGGTGCAGGATGGTTTCCAAGGCGTTTGCGGTAGTCAATTCTCATGAGGTGCTGTGAACAATGCCAGGAGGAGCCCAGGGACAGGGCGGCAGGTCCCACTCCCGGGCCTCAGCCACGGGGTCAGGTTCTGCTCTCAGATCCCCCAGGGCAGCTCTGCTGACCTCTGTGCAAACAGGAGCAGAACGCAGGCCTGGCCCGCTCCATGCCCACACTGTGGAGTCTCTGCGGGGGACGTGCTCCATCGCTGGGGGTTCAGCGCTGGCTGAGGAGGAGCATTACGGCCACTCTCCCCACCAGATGAAGAACCTGATCCTGACTGGGA
Source organism: Caretta caretta (assembly GCF_965140235.1). Taxonomy (NCBI): domain Eukaryota; kingdom Metazoa; phylum Chordata; order Testudines; family Cheloniidae; genus Caretta; species Caretta caretta. Next base: position 9,319,258 of record NC_134230.1, on the reverse strand, counting down.
ACCAGTGTCACATCAGTGCAGCTCCACTCCTGATTTACACCAGAATGAGGAGGTGGCTTGCTCCTGGGGCCAGATAAGGGGCTTGATTCTGAGCCTCCCCCACTCTGGTGTAAATAAGGCATAACTACACTGACAGCGGAAGGATTACGCCTGACTTCCACTGGAGTAACTGTGGGGAGAATCTAGCTCATTGAATTTAAAAATGATTTATCATCCGCCTGGAGAGGTGAGCTCCAGCTTGGTAGATCTCAGACCACGGCAAGGAAGGTGGTGGCCTCCTGCAGTAATCTGATGCCCTAGTGCTCTGCCTGGCCACCAAGAACCTGACCCAGACAGTAAATCAGACCTGCGTAGGTGGGAGGAATATGCTCTTGTTAAGTAAATCATTTGCCACTTTTCCACTGTCTTTACAAAAAGTTACAGATTCCAAAGGCTGAGGTGTTTGGATTGGGGCTGCAGATGGCTCCCACCTCTGAGTCAAAGGGAGCTCAGATGGGGCTCCCAGTCTTCTAAGATTCATGAAGTCATAGATTTTTAAGGCCAGAGAGGACCAAACAAATCTGATCTCCTGCATCACCCCAGCCAGAGAGTGGACGGAGGCCTCAGCCAGAAAACTGTGTCCAATCTCTCAGAAAGATTTGGACAAATTAAAGTGAGCCCAGAGGAGTAACAGGTTTAGAAAAACTTTTATCGATAAGAGCAGGAGTACTTGTGGCACCTTAGAGACTAACAAATTTATTAGAGCATAAGCTTTTGTGGGCTAGAACCCACTTCATCGGATGCATACAATGGAACATATAGTAAGAATATATATATATATATATATATATATATATATATATATATATATATATACAGATAAATTGGAAGTTGCCAACTTCTCTGTATGTATATATATATCTTCTTACTATATGTTCCATTCTATGCATCCGATGAAGTGGGTTCTAGCCCACGAAAGCTCTAATAAATTTGTGAGTCTCTAAGGTGCCACAAGTACTCCTGTTCTTTTTGCGGATACAGACTAACACGGCTGCTACTCTGAAATTTATCAATGAGGAAAGGTTTCAAAAAACTCTGGGTATGTTTAGTCTTGAGAAAAGCAGACCTGATAACAGTCTTCAGATATGTTAAGGGCTGTTCTAAAGAGGACAGTGGTCAATGTGTGTCCATGTCAGTTTAAGCCCATTACTTCTTGTCCTGCATTAATCTGCAGCAAGGGACATTTAGGTTAGGTCTAGGTTTACTTGGTCCTGCCTCAGTACAGGGGGCTGGACGTAATGTTCTCTCAAGGTCACTTCCAACCTGACACTTCCATGGTTATGACTTGTCCCTACAAGGGAAGTGACACTCTTGAGCCCAATAACTCATGGCTGAGCTCAGTGGATCTTTCGGTAAGATGGCCAGGGAGAGATTGTCACAGGTATCTGGGCAGTACGGATGCAGATAGGGATCTGCTGGAGCTTTCAGGGGTTCCGAGGTGCCGAACACCCCTAGAAATCACTAGGAGTTCGGCACCGAGGTGTTTTTGAAAAGGCTGGTAGGGGCCTACATTTAGGAACCTAAATTCCTTTGCATACCTGGCCCCCAGGCTCTGTGTAAAAGCAGCAAGATGAGAAATTCTGCATTTGACATTTCCAGCCGTTGAGGCCTAAATGTTCAAACGTGGTCATGGATTTGTGGGGCTTCAATGATTGGAGCCCAGCTTGAGGGGAGCCTGACTTGCAAAGATCAAGTGGGGGTTGTGGATGCTCAGTACCCTGGTTTGCCTTGGGTTGGTCAGCCAAATAAATGGACAAACCTAAAATCAGTGGGAGCTGTATGTTCCAAGACAGTCGGTTAGCATGTGTGTGAGTGTAATCTATATTATAACAATACAGAGCTTTTATCTAGCTCTTTCCATCAGTTGATCTCAAAGCACTTTACGTAGGAGGTCAATATCATTATCCCCATTTTACAGATAGGGAAACTGAGGCACAGAGATGCAGTGTCTTGCCCAAGGGCACCCATCAAGGCCAGAGCCAGGCACAGAATGCAGGTTTTCTGATTCCCAGTCCAGGAATCCAGTGCTCTATCATTTAGGCAACACTGCCTCTCTCAGGGGAGAGGTTGGTTCATCAGCAGAGCAATCTCTCAGGGCTCTTATGACACCTCACTTACTGCATCCACCAATGAGCCAGAGAAGCAGAGAGGTGAGTGTTGGAGCAGGCAAGATGAGGCTGGAAAACCTCTGCAGGCTGGCTGTTAGGGTGGCAATAGGCAGTGAGCCCAAGCCAGGGAAGTAGGCAACGGGCATCACAGAAACAGAGCATGAGATTGCTGGAGAATCACTCTGAGAGACGTTTGAGGCAGGGGTTGTATTTTGGCAGGCTCTCACACTTTTGTAGGGGTCTCGGTAGCTAAGTAACAGAGGATGGGTTGGCCAGTTATCAGTGTCTGTGCAAACAGCATTGCAGAGTCTCATGAGATTAGGTATTTCTCTTAAAGCCCCAGCTCCTGGAACCCTGTAATCACATGAGAATCTCAGCTTTCATTTAAAAAACAATTAAGTTTCTAGACTTAGAATCTATGGCCAAAGTTTTCCAAAGTGATTAGGGTCCAGCTTGTCACATGTATTTAGGCACCCAGCTCCCAACTGGAGTTAGGCACCTAAATACCTTTGAAGAACTCAGTCTAGGTCCCCAGTTTGAGACCTTAAAGGGACCTGACTTTCAGAACGTGCCAAGCAACAGCCTGCTGAAAATCTGCACCCTTTGAGATGTGAGCAACACAAGGTGGGAGAGATAATATCCTTTCCACCAACAGAAGTATGGTCCAATAAGACACAGAAAAGCTTTTGAGCTACCCTGAGCTCTTCTCCAGGGTTGGGAAAGATACTCAGTGTCACAGCTAAATACAAGGTAGAACAGATTGTTAAGCGTAGGAGTTAACACAGATGTTCCACCTTGTAGTTATCCGTGACACTGACTCCCTTTCCCAAACCTGAAAGCTTGTCTTTGTCCCTTCCACCCACAGAGGTTGGTCCATTCAAAGATATTACCTCATCTGCCTTGTCTCGCTCATATCCTGGGATCCACACAGCTCCAGCAACTCTTTAAGATGTCTCAAGTTGGACACTCAAGGCTTGTGGCCCGGACTGTCCCCCAAAATCTTTAGTCAGTTGTGAAAATCTTGGCCTATGAATCTCTGAATAGAGATCCTTGAAAACAACATTTATGGGGAAAAATGTTGTTTCTTGTTACTGTTATTTGGGTCAATGTTTCATTTTTCAATGGTTCTTTTTATGAATATTTTCACTGAAAAAATCAAATGAAATTAAAAAGTTCCTCTCTTCTTAATTGTTGTGAGGAACAGCCGTACCTTTCTGTGACCAGCTCTGAGAGCCACCTGTAACTTGGCTTTAACATTCTTCAGTTTTTTAAGGTTCAAGATACCTGCTTGTGTTTGGCTCCATTTTCAGGGTGAATTTAATGCTGTCAAAGGGCACCAGATTGACAACTCTAGTATTATTATTTGGCTTGCAGTAGTGCCTAGAGGGCCCCTTTGTGCTGCACGTACAGAGTGGTCCCTGCCCTCAAAGAGTTTACAGTCTAAGTAGGAAGGCGAAGGGTGAGAGGCATCCCTATTTTATAGGGGGAAACTGAGGCACAAAGAGACTAAGGCTATGTCTACACTAGGGACCTAGCAGCTGCACCGCTGTAAGAGCTCTCATGTAGCTGCTCTATGCCGATGGGAGAGAGCTCTCTTGTCAACTTAATTAAATCACCCCCATGAGTAGTGGTAGAGCAAAGCTCTCCCGCCGACATAGCCCGGTGCACACTTCCGCCGGTGAAAATTTTATGTCGCTCAGGGGTGTGTTTTTTCACACCCCTGAGCGTCATAAGTTTTGCCGACATAAGTGCTAGTGTAGACAGGGCCTAAGTGACTTGACCAAGCTCCCAAAGGGAGTCTGTAGCAGAGCAAGCTTTCCCCTGCTCCTTCCCAGGCATCACCTTCCCATGTGTCCTCTGTAGGCAGGGGATGCATGGGGAAATCGTTCCTTAGCCTCCTGTCTGAGGGTGTCAGCCAGGCTTCCGGTCAGTGGTGGCGAGATCACAAGAGTGATTTCTGCAGCTGCCGCGTGAAGTAAAACACGTGAATGCCTCACCTTAGTGAATGAACGAGCTCTGGCTAAGCCACCCTCAGAGCCAGGGGCAGCACCCATCAGCCTGACGCTGCATCTTTAAAAGTGCAAAGTGAGACAGCCACTGTTGCTAACCCCGTGCATTCAAAAACCACGAGTCAGCCCCTAAAACGTCATGACTGGCTTAAAAATAAGAAACGTGGGGTTCTTTTATGTGCCTTTCAGGGTCACATTGTCAAGCATTTTGCTGCAACATGGCAGCCTAGAATCGAGTTTAAAGGAAGCAAGCTGAGCGTCTCGCCTAGTGTCAGGGTTCCCGGGGCTCGGGCTTTAAGGAAAACATCAGCTAGCCCAAGCCCCAGTGGTAACAGCATGAGAGCTGACAACACTGCCAGGCCGTGGACCGTGTGGTTGTCACCACACTGAAAGCCACAATTGCTCAGCTGCCCAGCCACTTGAGGGGTACAATCTGTATCCCTCCAATGCAAAAGCACAGGTCCCCTACTGCTTGACCTAAAGGGGAATCTCCATTAGCGGTGTGGGGACTATGACGTGCAGCTGAGCAGCCCTGATTCCGTCCAGGGCTAGTGTGTCTATTGCTAAGGGTGAGCATCATCCCTGGCCAGAGGCCTGGCTCTACGGTTGGGCGTAGGATTGTGTAGCTCTGCTGTTGACAGGGGATGGGAGCAGCTGTGCGTAGGCAGTCACACCAACTGTCCAACCCGCAGACAGCACTGCCCTTCAGCTGCCGGTCCCTGTGCTTTGAAGTGGGTTAGTTCTGAGTGCGAGCCCTGGGGAACCCCAAGCTCCTGGACCCCCCCTTCATACGCTGCGTCCATCACGTCTTTCTTTCTTTCCACTCCAGCAGAAATCAGTGAATAGATTGCAGCAGCCATCCAAATGGGTTTGTGATCTACTTAATCCGTCCCTTTCAGAGCCCCCTGGCCCCACCCCCGGAGACCTTTTCACCCGCAGAGCGCTCGCTGCAGTTTATTTCTGCACAGACAAAAGCCCCCTGAGAAGACCAACTGCTCCTCAGCAGGGCCTTATTTCTCAGCCGCCTCCACATCACTAGATTTGTAGCCCTGCCATGCAGTGGGAGCCACACAAAGGAGCTCCTGCTCCCCCGCCCTTCCTTGTAAATGAGAGCCGCGAGGAAAAATACAGGAATTTTGTTCTGGTTTGGATGCCGGCCCTATTACCTGGCTGCCTGCCAAGGCAGCACTGTGCTGCAGAGGAAGGGGAGGAGATGGCAGCCCTGCTCCATGGTGTCATTGTTCCACTTGTGTACCCAAGTCTGCACTCACTGACCCACACACACATGTATCTTCATCTATACACAGGCATGCACACAGACGTACATCCACAGTTACACAGCTCCATCCATGCAAAGCCTTCTGCAGAAATAAATCCACTTGCAATGTGGTACAAACCGATGGGGGCTTGGGCAATGATGCACATAACTATGCATGCAAATGTGTGCACAAACATGCCTGGACAATGATTACACATGCAGGCTCATGTACCGGCACAGCGACACATGTATGCAGGCACATCCCTGTGCATTAATCAGTGCACGTGCCCACATCATACAGGCGGATAGGCATGTGCACGGGAAGGCATGCAAATGCTGGTCTACCTGTAAACGCAGGGACAAATATAACAACCAAATGCCCCTCATGCGCTAACATTACACACCCCTGGATGCATGCACACACTTATCCACAGTGACAGGCATGCAAGCACCTGTGCATAACTGTGTTTGCAAATGTTCCAGGCATGTGCATGCAGATTAATGCATTAATGTTACATACTCCCCATCTTGCACATACAGGCATATTCACACACACCCACAAAGCCCTGTGCGTAAATAAATGTGGATGCACACACGGTACAGACTGATGGCTATGCGTACAGTGATGCACATAAATGCTGGCATAAACATACCCAAATGCATGCGTGGATGAATATCCCATACACAGCTGCATGCACTCACCTGCAGACTACTGCACACACACACATAAATATCGCTGCCCACTGCGGGTGGTGGATCGGCCCTTGGAATAGAACTGGGGAGAAGACCCCGTTTGGCTCTGCTCCAGACCCCGGACAGAGGCGTGTCTATGTGGACCACCTTCCTCCCTGCTGCTTTGCCGTTTCCCTCACAGGCTCCTGCTCCGTGGGTGGAGAACACTAGGCGGCTACATGGCTGTGTTTTTCCGTGCCAGCCCTCGCGCTGGGTTCAGCTCCCTGGGCGTGCTGCTCCAGGTCAGAGCCATCCGGCGCATTCCAGGCCTTGGGAACAAGGCCAGGCAGCCCCTGCTCGGCGCTGGAGGAAGAGACCCGTGAAACAGCTCTGGGAGGAAATGCACCAGCTGCCTAGAAACAGCCAGGAGCCAATGCAAGCAGCTGAGAGGCGGAAAGCGAAAGAGAAGTGAAACCAGTATGCACGCTTCCTCGGGGGCTGCTTGGCCTTAGCCCCACCGTCACCATGGGGAAAACACACCTGGGGTACGCAGAACAGCTGCACCGTCAGCAGGGTGACCTCCCCCACCACTCCCACCAACGTGCCTCAGCCCCATCCTGGAGGCCACTTCTAGGGGTCAATGGGGAGTTAGTCTCTAGGGCCCATCCACGGCCCCTCTGCTGAGTTTCCTGCTGTCCATGCCACCATTTTGTTGTGTCCCAGGCCCTGGCTACCTGCTTGATATGTATCCAGAGGTGGCAGCCCTGACAGTTGCATCAGAAAGGGGGAGTCTTCAGCCAGGAAGTGGGGCACTGCCCGCAGGGCCGAGTCCGCAGCCAGAGAGCCCCAGCGTTCGGGAATCAGGTGTGGGGCTGCCAGCCTGGGGGCCTGTGGATGTGGCAGCCTTGTGGTGCTGAATATAGTGGCGGCAGGACACTGAGCGAGCTACAGTCGCTCTGCAGGGAGACGAGTAACCAGCTGCGAGGGGCTCAGTGCCGACAGAGGCAGGTGTTGGCGTTTGTGTGTCTGGGAGCTGATCAGTGACAGTGCAGCCCGGCTGGTGGGTCCTTCATGCAGTCGCTTGAACAATCGTTTTGTGGGGTGGGCGGAAGGAAAAAAAAATCCTTTCGGGTCTCCTTTCTCTAGCCGAAAGAAGCAACGGATAGCTCAGCCCCTGCCCTCTTCTTTTCCTTGACAGATCACCTCTGATCAGGGAAGTCTCTGTTGCTATAGGTGGAGGAGAAAAGGTAAAATAGGTGGAGGAAAGTGGGGATCCAAATGCCCGTCCCAGCTCATCTGTACAAGTAACTGAGGGTTGTGTCCTCATCCCACTTTTATGGGGTGCGTTTTGGGAACCCCAGCCAAGCTCAGGGCTCTATTGAGCTGGGCACTGCACCCATGCATGGTAAGAGACAGTCCTTGCCCTGAAAAACTTACAATTTAAGTAGGCAAGACTGCCAAAGGGTGGGAGGGGGAACAGAGGCGGGCAATGATTTACTCAAGGTCACAGCTGGGGCTAGAGCAGGTCTTCTGTGTGCCAGCACAGGGCTCTAACCACTTGGCTGTGCTCCCACGGAATTCAGTGCGAGCTGGATCAGACCCTCATGCTGGCTTTTCGGTTCTGGGTCAGGCCCTTGGGCCATCACATGCGGAAAGACAGCTGCTCTGCTCAGCAGTGCTCCTGGCTGGTAGTGCCTTGCTGCACGGGGAGAGTGGGGGGAATCACTTGCTGCCCTCCTAGTGACCGGGGTACGCCCTACAGCATGAGATCTGGTTGGCCTTATCCTGCATGGCGGCACCCATCCGAGCTCCCGGCTGGCGGTGCTGGAGCTCCCTTTGCCCTGCATTTAATTTGGTCCCTTCCTGCTTTTAAAAACCACAGTAAAGCTTCTGACTTGCAAGGGTTTTTAGGTCAGCCACATAGAAGGGGTCAGGCCCACCCGCGGGGTGTCCCTTGACCGGGAGTAACCAAAGCAAGTAACCAAAGTAACCGCTGTGCACTGCGCCCCGGCGTTATCACCGGCGCAGCTCCCAGCCCAGCTCACACGAGGGAGGAATTATGGTCCAGTGGTCTGTAGGTGATTAGATAGCGTCATGCAGCCAATCTGCAACCAAGCTAGAAGTGCAGTGAACCCAGGCCAAGCAAGCAGCTCAGGGCAAACTCTGCAGCCGTGTGTCTTTGAGAATTGTGATGATAATGGATTGTCACACTAGCTCCCACTCTGTGCCAGGTACTTTGCAGACACGTGGGGTCCAGTGACTAGGGCACTAGGGCGGGACCTCGGTTCAATTCCCAGTTCGGCCCCTGGAGCTGCTGGGTGACCTCACTCAGGCTACTTATCCTTCGCCTCGGTTCCCATCTGTGCAGCGGGGTAATAGCACCCCGTCCTGCCCCAAGGGAGGGGTGTGCGGTGCTGCAATGGGGAGGGCCGTGTCAGTACCTAGCTAGACAGAAGAGGGGTGGTCCCTGGTGTGAGGAGCTCACAGTCTATGATAAGAGAGGTCCCAGGGATCCTGACCAATTGCTCTTTCCCAGGGACAACCAGGTCCTTCAGCAGCCAAAACCGCCTGGCAACCAAGACCCAGATTCACAGAGGTATTGAGGCGCCTAACTCCCCTTGCTTTGGATGGGAGTTAGGCACCTATGCACCTTTGTGAGTCTGGGCCCGGGTGTGCAGTGGCTCCGGGGAGGAATGGACCTGGCCCCTGAAGCAGAGGTGGGCCCAGAGCTGCTCCTCTGGAGGCTACCCATGTTCCCTCCAAGCTTCTGGGGATTGGGAGAAATGGGGCCTACACCCACATGCCCCCTGGCCTATCTCCCTGGCTCCAGGGCTGTATTCAACACCTGACCCAGGAGGCCTTGTGAAAGCCAGGCCCGGCCTTGCCTGTGTCTATCCTGTCACTTGGTAAAGTGCTTTGGGGCCGCTTGCTTTTCTAGGGGCTTAATCCCACCCCCTCTTCCAGCCGCAGTGGAGCAGGACTTGAGGAGCCTGCTCAGGGGACCCTGCCACCTGCCAGGCTTCTCCGCGAATCACGGCACTGCAGGGATTTGGGGAGGGGGTTGCCAGTGGGTCTGCAGCTCCATGGCTCCACCAGTATTCCCCCACCCCGCCAGTAACGTGGAGGGGCCGCAGGGCACAAATGTTCTGGGATGGGAATGGCAGCCCTAGAGTGGAGCGGGCCTTCCCCCCTCCCTAAGACCCTCCCGGCCGCTAGGCCCAGAGCCAGGTGGCCCCTGAAATTCAGCATGCGGCTTTGTCAAAGGGAGATTTCCGCCCCACCCCCCGGCGTGGAACTCAAGCCAGAGCCCTTTGCCACCCCCATGGTGGTCCTGGTGCCTGGGAACCACCCTGGGTCACACCTTTCCCCTCCCCGCTGGGGAGCAGCACCGGTTGTGTATCATGCTAGAAGCACTCAGCGGCCCAGCCCAGCCACTGTACTCTGTGTAACTCCTGTTGTTCACTGATATGCAATTACCATCTCAGGCACCCTACATAAAGTCTTGCTCAATTTCTTTGCCACGTCGGTTTGCACTCTGAAGGGGTGGGGTGAAATGGGCAAATCCAGCATTGCTTACAAAGTTCATGTGTTCAGGACGCTGAACGTCACGGCGACAGTGAAGACAGAGCTGAGGCTCTTCTGCTGGAGACTCACAGGCCTCTATCACGTAACTAAAGGAAATTCTCCATTTGCAATACAGGGCTTATGACTCACAGTCGAGCAGTTCTGATTCTAGGCCTAGACACCACTAGTCCATTACTGCGAGATGGGGGGGTGTAAATAAAACACAATGGCTATGCAATTTTAAGAAACCTCTTTGCAAACTCATCTGAGCTCTGTGAGAGGCAGCAGAGACTAGTGACTAGAACAGCTGACGGGATATCAGAAGAGCTCTGTCTATTTTGATTGCAAGCGTCTTGGGGCAGGGACTATGCAGGTACAGTGCCTGGCACAATAGGGTGCCAATCTTGTTTGGGGCCTGTAGGTGTTACTGTAATACATATCATAATAAGAGTGGTGGAGAAGCACTGTGGGTTCCCTAGGGAGGTGGTGGAATCTCCATCCGTAGAGGTTTTTAAGGCCCAGCTTGATAAAGCCTTGGCTGGGATGATTTAGTTGGGGTTGGTCCTGCTTTGAGCAGTGCACTGGACTAGATGACCTCCTGAGGTCTCTTCCAATCCTAATCTTCTTTGAGTCTAATGTTGCTTAGTCTAAAGAAGACTGGGGACTTCTTGTGTATTCACAAGTTTTATTACCCAAAAGAAACTGCAAAAGATTCACAGATTCCACAGCCGGAAGGGACAATGGTGATCATCTAGTCTGACCTCCTGTATCACACTGGCCAAAGAACTTCCCAAAAATAATTCCTAGAGCAGATCTATTAGAAAAACATCCAGGCTTGATTTAAAAATTGTCAGTGATGGAGAATCCACTGTGACCCTGGGTAAATTGTTCCAGTGGTTAATTACTCTCATTGTTAAAAATGTACGCCTTATTTCCGGTTTGAAATTCTCTAGCTTCACTTTCAGCCACTGGATTGTGTTAGACTTTTCTCTGCTAGATTGAAGAGCCTATTATCAACTATTTGTTCCCCTTGTAGATACTCATAGACTTTGTTCAAGTCACCCCTTAACTTTCTCTTTTTAAGCTAAATAGATGGAGCTCCTTGAGGATACCACTGTAAGGCAGTGGTTTTCAGACTTCGGGTCGCAACCCAGTACTGGGTTGCCTTGCTCAGCACCCAGGGAGACTGGCAGCCGGTCAGTAAAAATGAGTAGTCCCTACCTGTTCTGACACTGTGCTGCGCCCCGGAAGAGGCAAGCAGCAGGTCCGGCTCCTAGGCAGGGGGGGGCCATGGGGCTCCACGTGCTTCCCCTGCTCCGAGCACCAGCTTCACACTCCCATTGGCCAGGAACCGGCCAATGGGAGCTGGGCAGGGGGCGGTGGTGCCTGCGGGCGAGAGCCCGCGGAGCCGCTTGCATGCCTCTGTCTAGAAGTCGGACCTGCTGCTGGCTGCTTCTGGGGTGCAGCGTGGTCCGCGGTTCCAGGACAGGCGGGAAGCCTGCTTCTGCACCCCGGCTGTGCCACTGACCAGGAGCCGCTGGAGGTAAGCCCGCGCCCCAACCCCTGCCTCAGCCCTGAGCTGCCCCCAAACCTGGAGCCCCCTCCTGCTCCCCAAACCCCTCATCCCCAGCCCCACCCCAGAGCCTGCACCCCAGCCCAAAGCCCTAACTCCCCTCCTACACCCCAACCCTCTGCCCCAGCCTAGAGCCCCCTCCGACACCCTGAACCTCTCATTCCCGGCCCCACTCTGCAGCCCTGACCCTCGCACCCCAACCCTCTGCCCCAGCCCTGAGCCCCCTCCCACACCCCAAACCCCTCATCCCCAGCCCCGATGTGTCACGGGCATCAATAGTTTTCTTCAACTGGGTCGCCAGAAAAAAAGTTTGAAAACCACTGCTGTAAGGCACGTCTTTAATCCTTCTCCTGGCTCTTCTCTGAGCCCTCTCCAATTTATCAACGAGATAGGAGCCCCGTTGTGTTACAAGCTGCACGACCCCCGGCCAAGACAAGATTCAAACCCCACAGAATGTACAGCTGCCACCCAGTGACCTTGCCACCTAGCACATTATTCACAACCCCCTAAGCTATCACAAGCAAAGACATGAACAGTTAAAAGACAGTGGTTCCCAAGCTGTACCTTTTGCTGTTGGTCTGAAGGGCCAGTCACATGGTGCTGGCTTTTTCTCTTTGTTTCCAGCTGCTGCCCCACATTAAAGAAAGCTTAGAATACACTAGATGCGTTCCATCACATTACTTTTCTATATAAACAGTGGTTTCCATAGGCTGTTGTATGACTAGGTCTGGCCCCAAATTACCACTTGTTCTGCTGGGAATTTCAGACGATTTTTCAGATATCCCCCCCTCGATTTCCATTGGTGAAAAGTGGGGAACTGAAAGGGGAGGGTCGACAAAAGCCCAGGTTTTGGAAAGGAAATGTTTCAGTTTTAAAAATTTCAAACCAAACCATCAGGGCATTTTTTTATTGAGAAATGTTGCCACTGGGACATTTTTGGACCAGCTGTACATGTGGTCTTGATAAGAGAGGACGTGCCCACAGGATGATCTCTCTGTTCAGTTATGGCCTACACTGTGGAAACATGTGAGAGCCCCAGGCTAAGAATATCCTTAACTTCACACCACCCACATACCCAACAAACACATTCCTCTGATCTGGTACTAAAGAAATTAGTGGTTTCACCCTCATCACCCTCTCTGGCTCCTGACATCCTTCCTCCTGCTATAGCTCCCTCCTACGCCCCCAGCCCCAACTATCTCCCTTCTGCTGTGGTGCTCAGAATCCAAAATCCATACTCCGCACGGAGGACCTAAGAACCAAGATCTGACCATTGCTAAGAGTGGATTCAATCTATTGCTAATTTTGATACAACCAGAACGGGGCCCAAGACTCAAAATTCAGGCCCAGATGGGTTCTAAACTTTCCTAGCAGGAAGAAGTGCTTGGATCAGCTCCATTGTAAGGTGTAATCCCAAAGGGAAAGAGAACAATGAACCCAAGTTTGTAAATCATACCCACAACTGGGGAAGCAAGACTCAAAGGCTGCTCTTTCAGGGTCAGAAACACGGGCCTCTCTTACTAGAGCTACAGGACATCTCCAGTTTAGGATTGCCAACTTTCTAGTCACACAAAACTGAACACCCTTGCCCTGCCCCTGCCCCTCCCCTTCCCTGAGGCCCTGCCCCTTCTCCGAGTTTGGGGTGCAGGAGGGGGCTCCGGGCTGGGGCAGGGGAGGTGAGAGCTAGGGCTGGGGGTATGGGCTCTGGGGTGGGGCCAGGGATGAGGGGTTTGGGGTGCAAGAGGGGACTCCAGGATGGGGCAGGGGGTTGGGGTGTGGGGGGGTGCAGGGTGCGGGCTCCAGGAGGGAATTTGGGTGCGGGAGGGGACTCCAGCCTGGGGCAGAGGGTTGGGGTGCAGGGAGGGATTCAGTGTGCGGGGTCCCAGTGGCGCTTACCGCCGCTCTCAGGAAGCGGCCGCTAGGTCCCTGTGGCCCCTAGGCACATGGGTAGCCAGGGAGGCTCTGTGTGCTGCCCGCCTGGTTGGCGGCGTTGACCGGTGCCACCAGGGTCCCTTTTCGGCCGGGCGTTCTAGTCGCAAACCGGATGCCTGGCAACCCTACTCCAGCTGTCAGCAGTAATAGGACTCTTATCCTGCCTATGGGCTTAGCCACTAGAGAACAACATCCCACTCACTCATACCCACAAAGCCAGGCCACAGCAAGACAGCATTATTTCACAATCAAGGTTGGGGCGTGAGTCCATGTTCCCATTCTTTTCACAAGAACAATAGGGTGTATATCTCACTTGTGGGAGCCCGGGGCCAGTTTCAGAGGCACGGTGCGTCTGAGGGTATCTGTGCACTGCAGTTGCAAGGTATAATTACAGCACATGTAGACAGGCCCCAGCTGGCTTTGCTCTAGCTAGCTCACACACCGATAGCACTGAAGCTGGACTTTAAATCAAGATTTGAGGACTTTAGTAACTCAGCCAGAGGTTACGAGTCTATTACAGACGTGGGTGGGCGAGGTTCTGTGGCCTGCAATGTGCAGGAGCTCAGACTAGTCAGAGGTTCTCAAACTTCATTGCACCCGACCCCCTTCTGACAACAAAAATTACTACATGACCCCAGGATGGGGGACCGAAACCTGACCCCTCCCGAGCCCTGCCGCCCCAGGTGGGGGCGGGCGGCCAAAGCCCAAAGGATTCAGCCCCGGGTGGGGGCCCTGTATCCTGAGTCCTGCCGCCCAAGACTGAAGCCGAAGTCTGAGCCCCGCCGTCCAGGGCTGAAGCTCTCGGGCTTTGGCTTCGGCCCCAGGCAGTGGGGCTCAGACTTCGGCCCTGTGCCCCAGCAAGTCTAACGCCAGTCCCGGTGACCCCATTAAAACGGGTTCCCACAGTTTGAGAACCGCTGGACTAGACAATCATGGTAGTCCCTTCGGGTCTTAGAGTCTGGGAGTCTATTAGACTTCAGCACGGATCCAGGGTCCCAGAATGCACTTTCACAGCCCTATGGCTTCACTGCTATTGGTAACCTGAGCTAGTTTAAGGCTAGCTTGGGTCTGCTCTGTCTACACATGCTGCAACCACACCCCACGATTGCAGCGTAGACAGACCCGAGCATGTGCAGTAACTTACCACGGTAATGCCTGAAAAACTAATTTGGGCCCCATGATGCTGAGTCAGCCACTCAGAAAGTGTAGTAAGAGTCCTCTAAAAGAGAGTTACATTTTTCTCAGTTCTGATTGGCTGAAACACAGTCTGACCTAAAACAGTTTTGAAGACTATTCCAAAAGGGTATTTGATACATTTAAATCAGGGGCTCCCAATGTGGGATCCCATCATTGTGGGGGGATGGGGTCATAAACAGATGTTAGGGGGTCAGACCATCTCACACTGCCCGTAGTGCGGAATGGAAGGGCAATCCTGGCTTCAGGGGAGGGGCATCCCAGTAGCTAAAAAGTCGAGAACTGCTTATTTAAATGCTTTGAGAGCGAGAGATTAAAACTGATTAAATAAGTCAGCTGCAGTGCGACGGCCGTAAATTCACAAAACTGCCCTAGGGCAAAATGGATCATTTTGGGGGGAGAAAAGCACCCATTTTTGTGATTCCATCAAAAATTGATGGTTCCTCTTTACTTGTGAAACTTTTCATATGCCTGTTCCTAGCAGCAGTTGTCTTTGCACTAGTAATGTGGTGTTTATGACAAGCAGCCAAACCATGGGAGAGAATGGGCAGTTTTCTAGTCAGTGAGAAAAAAATTTCTCCTGGGCGGGTGGGAACTGGGGCAGGAGCTATTTAAATTGCTAGTCTCTGCCTTGGGCTGGAGGAAGTCTGGGATATGCTTTACTTTGGGATCAGAGTGGAGGGGAGGCCATGAACAGATGTCTAGAAGTTCTTCCCACACCTTGAAATATTGTGATGGATAGAAATATGGGTGAGAAATAACCAGGGCAGCCAAATCTGGGGAAAGTGTTGAACTGAGTCATTGAGAAGGTGCCTGTAGATGGGGAACTGTGTAATGTTCATTTTGGTCTCAGAGCTGTTGCCTCACACAGAAGATGCACACACCCTGCTCTCACCTGGAGATTTGACTTCTGTGCCTCTGTAAACTAAACAAACACCACTGAATGCATCCGATGAAGTGAGCCGTAGCTCACGAAAGCTCATGCTCAAATAAATAGGTTCGTCTCTAAGGTGCCACTAGTACTCCTTTTCTTTTTGTGAATACAGACTAACACAGCTGCTACTCTGAAACCAAAGGGCCAGTTTCCCCATTACTTGAGTGCTTGTTTACACTGGTGCAAAGTGGGTGTGAAAAGCTACCATTCTGATTTGCCAACACTTTGCACACACCTTGCACTGCTGACTACTAGGTAAAGTGAGAACCAGGCCAGCTACCTGTTTGCTCTTTTTGTGAGGAAAAACTGAACTCAGATGACACTTAAAATAACAAAGCAAAACATGTCATGAGGCCAGTAACACAAATAGGCTCACCAATCAGCCAATGATTATTGGTTCTGATGATGTCATGCTCCGCTCTTGTGGTTAATTGGTTGGGTGTGTTGTCACTCTTTATCCTACAGTATGAGCAGTGTCTTAATAAGCCTGAATCTGGTTTTAGCCTGCTCCTGTAGTTGAAGTCATCTAGTTTAGTGGAGCAGCTGTGTGCTTTCCAGTCCACCTCCTACCATATCAGCATTGCCTCAGGCGCAGGCAGATGGGAAGCATAGTCATGCAAAACCGTGGCTAACTCGGGAACTGAAGGAATACAGGAAGAGATTTTAGGAAGGTAGGAAATGGCTGGAAGTGGATGCTAGCCAAATTCAGACTGGAAATAAGGGTACATTTTTACCAGTGAAAGTAATTAACTCTAGAAACAACTGACTAAGGGTCATGGTGCATTCTCCGTCACTGACAATTTTAAAATCAAGACTGGATTTTCTTAAAAGATCTCCCCTAGGAATGATTTTGGGGCAGTTCGCTGGGCTGTGTTGTACAGGTCATACTAGATTATTACAAAAAGAAAAGGAGTACTTGTGGCACCTTAGAGACTAACCAATTTATTTTATTTTAGAGTAACAAATAAATTGGTTAGTCTCTAAGGTGCCACAAGTACTCCTTTTCTTTTTGCGAATACAGACTAACACGGCTGGTAGTCTGAAACCTAGATTATTACAATAATCAATCAAGTGTTGGAATCTATGAAATACCACCCCAATTTAGTTTAGTATCCTGTTCTTCCCACACACACTGACCAGCTACCACCATGTTGCCCCCAATCGAGGAGAAAAATTTCTTCCTGACTTCAGTTGGTGATCAACATATGCTCTGAAGCATGAGGAGTGTGACTTTTATCCTAACTAGTTTGAAAGCAAGTGTTGTTATCCTTATTGCTACCCAGTCAAGATCCAATCTGAACAAGCTATCTGTCTCAGTAAGTATCTTGTAGCACTGAGTTCCACAGGTTGGTTGCATTTTGCAAAGAAGAAACTGCAGTTCTTTTATCAGTTCTAGATGTGCCCCTAACCCTCTCTGCACACTGTATAGCCCCCTCCCCTCTGTGTGAACATCACAATCAGCAGTTGAGCTGTAAACCCACAAAGACTTATACCCACACACTCAAAGCTGTCCTGGGTCCTTTCATGTCTTATGCCTGCTAAGATACGGGTAAACAAATCCCATGTTTCAAAGCTGGAGACACTCACCCCAGAGCTCAAGAAGGAATTGGCTCCCAAACTGCTATCTATTGAACACTTAGCGAGGTCTAAAGAAAAGGAGTACTTGTGGCACCTTAGAGACTAACCAATTTATTTGAGCATAAGCTTTCGTGAGCTACAGCTCACTTCATCGGATGCATACTGTGGAAACTGCAGAAGACATTATATACACAGAGACCATGAAACAATACCTCCTCCCACCCCACTCTCCTGCTGGTAATAGCTTATCTAAAGTGATCACTTTCCTTATAATGTGTATGATAATCAAGTTGGGCCATTTCCAGCACAAATCCAGGTTTTTTCACCCCCCCCGCCCCCAACTCACTCTCCTACTGGTAATAGCCCATCCAAAGTGACCACTCTCTTTACAATGTGTATGATAATCAAGGTGGACCATTTCCAGCACAAATCCAGGTTTTCTCACCCCCCCCCCCCCAAAACACACACACAAACTCACTCTCCTGCTGGTAATAGCTTATCCAAAGTGACCACTCTCCCTACAATGTGCATGGTAATCAAGGTGGGCCATTTCCAGCACAAATCCAGGTTTTCTCACACCCCCCCCCCCCCCCCCCAAACTCACTATCCTGCTCATCCAAACTGACAGTGGGAGCCCTGCTGGCGGCAGAATGCCAGACTAGCAGGAATCAATGCTGGGATCTGATAATGGTAAACCCTATGCCCCTAAGACTCTGTGCCTTGAGAAATAAAACCAGAGCCAACTTGCTGATAAAGGGATAAAAGGAAAAAGTATAGTAAGGAACAAATACATGTTAGGTACCCGCCATTGCTCTTGAAATGGGTGGTGCACACGTGCATAAAAAGGGTGCAAAGACAATAGCATTCTTTGTTTTGCTGGGGGGGGGGGAGGAGGAGATTAGTGTTGCAAAGAGGTCTAGCTTTCTTAAGAGGCCTCGGAAAGTAGTTGTACTGGCTTCAAAAACAACCACCAAGCAGTGAAGTGCCGACAACAGGAAAAGCCCTGTGCAGAAGTGATCCTGTGTGGTTGCTGTGCTGGGGGGGCGGTGTTAACTTTTGGCATCCCATGCTGTATAACGATATCAGAGTTGCACAGTGGAAGGACGCAGAGAGAGGGAAGGGGGGGGTTCTTTGCGGCCCTGGGTTGGGGGGGTGTTTCTGGAGAAGTGTGTATGTCAGGAAGCGGGGTTAGATGGGAGATTTAGGGGTGGGCTGTCCCTGATCAGGGTGCATCTTGTGGGCTGGAGCTTGGGAAGCAGCAGGGGGCTGTGCATTGCTGGGTTGAGTTGATGGAAAAAGGAAGGCAAGAAAATAATCAGGGTCTCAAGCTGCAGGATGGCTCTGGGATGGTGTTTTATGTCATGCTGTCGTGTCAAAGCAGCACTGAGGAAGGGGGGAGGAAATGGGGGTATCTCTGCAGCTGTGAGTTGGGGGGGAGGGGCTCTGCAAGGCAGGGATGGGCATTGACTTCTCACTGTAAAGGCCCGAGGGGTCTATACGTGTCCTTGTAGCCATGTGTGTGTTGGGTGTGTGTGTGTGTGTAATACTGGGGGAACAGGCAGGGCTCTGTCCCTGTAACTGGGGGGTTGGTGTAATACCAGGGCAACAGACAGGGGTCAGTCTGTCCCTGTGGCTGGGGGCGGTGCAATGCCAAGGGAGCCTGGGGATGGGGAGACGGTCCTTGTGGTTGGAGGCAGTTCAATGCCTGGGGAATGAGGGGGGCGGTCCCTGTAGCTGCCAGGGGAATGGGGGGGAGGTGCAATGCCAGGGGAATTGGCGGAGGGGGGTCCCTGGGGCTTGGGAGCGGTGCAATGCCAGGGGAATGGGGGGAAGGTGCAATGCCAGGGGAATTGGCGGGGGGCGGGTCCCTGGGGCAGTGTAATGCCTGGGGGGGGGGTTGGTCCCTGGGGATGGGAGCGGTGCAATGCCAGGGGGTTGGGGGTGGGGTCGGTCCCTGGGGCTGGTGCAATGCCTGGGGAATTGGGGGGGTGGGTGGAGTCTGTCCCTGGGGCTGGGGGCGGTGCAATGCCTGGGGAATGAGGGGGGCGGTCCCTGTAGCTGGGAGCGGTGCAATGCCAGGGGGTTGGGGGTGGGGTCGGTCCCTGGGGCTGGTGCAATGCCTGGGGAATGGCGGGGGGGGGGGTGCAATGCCAGGGGAATTGGCCGGGGGGGGGTCCCTGGGGCGGTGCAATGCCGGGCGGGGTGTCGGTCCCTGGGGCTGGGGGCGGTGCAATGCCAGGGGGTTGGGGGTGGGGTCGGTCCCTGGGGCTGGTGCAATGCCTGGGGAATTGGGGGGAGTCCGTCCCTGGGGCTGGGGGCGGTGCAATGCCTGGGGAATGAGGGGGGCGGTCCCTGTAGCTGGGAGCGGTGCAATGCCAGGGGAATGGCGGGGGGGGTGCAATGCCAGGGGAATTGGCGGGGGGGGGTCCCTGGGGCAGTGTAATGCCTGGGGGGGGGGGGTTGGTCCCTGTAGCTGGGAGCGGTGCAATGCCAGGGGAATTGCGGGGGGGGGAAGAGTCGGTCCCTGGGGCTGGGGGCGGTGCAATGCCTGGGGAATGAGGGGGGCGGTCCCTGTAGCTGGGAGCGGTGCAATGCCAGGGGAATGGCGGGGGGGGGGGTGCAATGCCAGGGGAATTGGCGGGGGGGGTCCCTGGGGCAGTGTAATGCCTGGGGGGGGGGGGGTTGGTCCCTGTAGCTGGGAGCGGTGCAATGCCAGGGGAATTGCGGGGGGGGGGGGGGGAAGAGTCGGTCCCTGGGGCTGGGGGCGGTGCAATGCCGGGGGGGAGGTGGCTCTGTCCCTGCAATAGCTTGCGGGGGGGTGGCCTGGCCTGGCCTGGCCCAGACCGGTCCGGGGTGGCTGCTGTCGGGCGGCACGTAGGGCGCGGATCAGCTGACGAGCGGGGCCGGCCTTGGAGCCCCGCCGCGGAGGGGAGGGATATAAAGGGCGGCGCGTCCCGCACCCCGGCCCCGTAACTCCCCCTTGCAGCGCCGGCGGCCCGGGCCGTGTGTACCATCAGCAGTGGCGGCAGCGCTGCGGAGCCCGGGCTCGGTAGGGACTGAGCCGGGGGGGGACTGCAGGGCATGGGGGGTGTCCGCGGGGGGGGACTGCAGGGCATGGGGGGGCCGCGGAGGGGGCGGACTGCAGGGCATGGGGGGGTGTCCCCGGGGGGTGGGGGCGGACTGCCGGGCATGGGGGGTCCGCGGGGGGGCGGACTGCAGAGCATGGGGGGATGTGCGTGGGGGGTGGGGGCGGACTGCAGGGCATTGGGGGTGCCCGGAGGGGGGAGCGGACTACAGGGCGTGGGGGGTCCCTTTAGACAGGGGGTGGCAGAGACTCCCCCAAGCAAGACGCCTGTGGGGGAGGGTGGTTGCAATGGAAGCCCCTGGATCCGTGCAAACGCCTCCTCCCCCCCCCCCCGCTGATCTGGGGACGAAGCGCGGGGACCCCCGAAAACAGCTGCAAAGGAGAGACCTTTGTGGCGGGGGAATTGCTGCTTTTCTTGCATGGATTTCAAGTGGGGGGCTGACCCCAGGCCATTCCTACTAGTGGGCCCGGAGCTGAAGCTGGTTTAAGGAGTGTGTGTGTGGGAGGTTTGTTTTTCGGGGAGATCAAACCCTTATAATCTCTCTCTTAGAGAGATCTAGATCTAATCTTGCAGGGGGTGTGGTGTGTGTGTTTTGCATTAAGGTGAAATCCCCCCGCCCCCACCACCAAAAAAGGTGGCTCTGTGAGATGCAGATGACTCGTGTGTGCTGCAAAACCCCTTTCTCCTGGGGGGCTCGGGGTGGTTTGTAGCCCAGAGGACCCCCGCAGCGCACAAGGAACCTGAGTTGGTGCAGTTTGCCCTGTCCCCCAAATAGTCCTGGTTCAGAATAATTCTCTTTGTTGTCACTGTGGCGCATGGACGCGCGATGGTTTCAGATCTTGCAATGCCAGAAGCTTCCCCTCTCGCGTCTCATTTAGAACCAAACACCGGGGAGTTTTATTGACCTGGCTACTGGGATGGGGGGAGAGTCTGATGAGGTGGGGGGGCTGTTCGCATTGCAGCCTGTTCTGCCTTGTTTTGCATGGATCAGCTGGCGGGGAGCACCCTGGGGGCTTTGTTTTGGTTCAGGTTTTGTGTGCTGGGGAAGCAGTGGGAAGAGGCCCAGGGAAGTAGAAGTTAGGGCTATTGCTTTGAAAATAATCTTCATTTGTATGTGCAAGATTGAGGTGCTGGAGAATTAATGGCTTTATAGGTAGAGCGGGCAGGCCATTCATCCAGCATTAAAATGTATCTGTGCCCTCTCCCTGAGTAAAAATGTCACAGGATGTCGTATAGGCTCCCCAGAAGCCGTCTAACAATCCCTGTATCTTTTTCCTTTTCCTCTAGGGTCTCCATCCAGCCAATCAGAACTAGCTCTCCTGCTTTCCCAATTTACTTTTTTCCCCCCATCTTTTTATTCAGTTTTTTTTTCCTTCCTCAACGTTTTTTGGCCAAAAATCTCAACAAAATGGTGCAGAAGAAAACAGAAATTAAAGGTTTCCATCGTTCTTTCAAGGTAAACCTTACAAAGTTCTTTCTTTTGTTCTGCATTTGAGCCTCTGTTGTGGTGGTTTTTTTTCTTTTTTTAAATTGACTTGTCAATTGATTTTTGGTTTGTTTACATCAAAGTTAGAAATTATTTTTGTTCTTATTTTTTCATGCTGGGACTGTAAATTCTGGAGGTGAATTTGCAATTTGGGTGGGAATCCTTGGAAATCAAGAGGAAATTTATCTTGTCTAAAAAATGCATGCCAAGCTTCAGGGACGCTGGAACCAATAGTAAATGGGGAACCCTTGGAGCATTAGAAACTGGCTAGGGCAATCCTATTTATGTCTCTCTATTGAGACTAGTTCTTTAGGTAATAAGAGTATGTGGTGCTTTAACAGCTTAAAAGAACGGCAGACACATGAATATACGAATAACCAATGAGGTGGTGGACTGCTTGCATGTTCATTGTTAGCTCAAAGGATTTTTAATCTTAGGGTCTTGCTAATTTAAGGAACAAATGACCGAACTGGAATGTTTCTCTATATGGAGAAATATATGTGAAACTGAAAACAGTGGGCTGATTTGCGGGAGGTGCACAGAGTTTTTGTGTTGGAGTTAGGGGTGTTCAGTAGCTCAGCCAATCAGGCCTCAGTGGTTATGTCTACACAGAAACTAAACACCCACAGCTGGCCCAGGCTTGATGGGCTGGGACTGAGGGGCTGTAAAATTGCAGTGTAGACATTTGGAGCTGTGGGACCCTGCCAAGAGGTCACTAAGCATTGGCTGATCAGGGTCCAGAGTAGCTACCTATTCCCAACGGCTCAGTAGCTTGAAATCAGTGTATGTTACAGGATATTGCTTCACCTGTGCACAGTGGATGAACTTCCTTGTTAGTGTTGCAACTATCATATGGCTTCTGCTACCCCAAAAGCCACCCAAAGGAAATACAAGTCCTTCTTGGTATCTGAAAATGGGGGTTAGAGATGTTTTGAAAGTGCCAAAGGCATTTAGGTACATGAGTCCCATTGAGAGTCAGTGGGCTGCCTTCTCCTAAATCCATTCAGTGGTGTTGCAGATCTCTGCCTTAATAAACTCCTGACCATATTAATATTAAAAAAAAAAATCTCCAGCTACATACTTGGAATAAAGGGGATGGGAAGAAAGAGAACGTTATCTACAAGAAGATTTCCTGTTAGAAGGTGTGGTATAGATACCTGGCTTCCTGGATGTGGGTTATTGACCTGATTGCAGGGGGATTTCACCAGATGCCTCTATTAGGTCCATGTTTGCCCTGGGTCTGACTCTCAATGATGGATTGAGGGTTTTAAAAATGGTGCATGGGGAATAAATTTTCCAATGTTACAAAGACTCTTGCTCTTAAAATGACCAGAGCAGTACTGTGGATTAGGATTCTCTCCCTCTCCCCTCCCTCCCTCCCTCTCGGTGAGCTGGGGGTTTTGAACCATAAGTTGTTGTTGTCAATGGCACGGCTACGGTTAGGGCAATAAGAGCGTTGGTTCTACCGGCAGCGTGGCAAGGTGCTCTGGTGGGAGCTGATGTAGGTCTCGGTGTTGTGCAGGCCTCTACCTCGGAAGAGTTAGTGGGATGGACCAAATATTGCTGGTTTCAGTATCTTTTGCATAGGGTCGCTGAACACAGGCTCCAGTGCGTTTACATGGAAGAAACGTCTTTGGCGCTGGTGGGAGACCCAAGGGGATGTCAAAATAGCCTTGTCTGCTGCTCTTGGGATCCTGCCACCCAGCTGCCTGAAATCCACCATGAATGTCCCTGGAGCTTCTGTTTCCTGCAGCCTCATGGAAGTTGTTCCATGGCTGCACACTGTACTGTGCCAGGTCCCAGGCCTGGCAGGCAGGAGGCAGCCGGCTGTGAAACAGGCACTTTCCCCAAAGCTTGGCGGTGCCCAGCTGCTGCACCACCTCCTCCTCCTGGTGTAAGGCCCCCAATCCCTGACTCCTCCAGCACCCAGCTAGGAGCGTCCTTTTTCTTGCTGTGTCTTCAGTTCTCTCTCGGATCAGGGCCCATAAAGAGGATTCGGGTTTAGTGGGATTTTTTTTCCCCCTATGGTAAATGTCTTGTCTGTGCATGACTCCCTATTTCTGGATGTCCCTCTCTCTATTGTGCGGCTTATGTGTCATAGATTCCCTGGCCAGAAGGGGCCATCATGATCATGTAGGCTGACCTCTTGTAGAACGCAGGCCAGAGAATTTTCTCCAAAATCCAGCCGTCACCTAATCTTGGTGTAAGGGTTTTTCGGCTTTTATCTTGGGGCTACATCTCTCTAAATAGCGCGGATTAAAACAGAATTAGTCCATTGCTCTGAACCAGCCAGAAGGGCTGCATTTAACAGCCCAGTTCTCTTGTATGTGTCAGCATGTTGTGGATTCAGGATATGGCAGCTGGCACAGGGAGTTGAGACTCCATGAATGGTCTCGTTTGTTCGACCCTCTCCTTCTTTCGGATTTAAGGCCCCGTCCTGCCAGATGCTGAGCGACCTCTCGAGTCATGCTGTTGAGGGTGCTGAGCACTCGGGGCATTGGGTGATTTGTTGGGGTTTTTTGTCCTCTCCTGTTCTCCCTCTGTCATCGCCCGCCCCCCCGGCATAACTGGCTCCTGGAGCAGTGCCCGTTGCAGGGTGATGTAACTTCTGTTTGGTCTCATGGTGGGGGTGCTGTTACGCAACCCCCTCATTCCATAATAAACCTGTTGCTGGGGGATGATGTGGAGTTAGTGGGTTGGTCACAAAACTTCTAAGTGGAGAAAGAAAATAGTGGTGGGGGGGGGGGGGCGGAGGAAAAAAGGAGCCTTGCAGAAGGAGGTGAAAGGGAAATGCTTAGATGGTCTCTAGAACAGAGGGAAATTCCGGAGACCCTGCACTTCTGGTGTTTAGCTTGCCTTTGCTACAGCGTCTCTCCGAATGATTAGAAAGCAGCTGGCTCTGGGTGACCTTGGGTTATAAGGGGCACAGTAAAAATGGGCTCCTTTGGAGGTGCTGTGCCTGCAAAACGTTGATTCTTACTTTGACAAACCCAGGAGTCCTTCTGACAGTCGAAAAGACACGCAATCGCCTGCAGATTCTTGCCTGCAAAGCGTCCCGGATTCTAGGGGTTCTGAATCGTCCCCTCTTGGGCCGTGCTGCTGAAGGCAATTGGGCTGGCCTTCCACCAGGGAGAAAGTAAACACGCGCTTTCTAGCTGTTTCTAGCCGTTAGGGAAGCTGGTGCCAAGCCCTGCTGATTGGCTGCAGGGGCAGCCGTTCGTCTGACACAGCCTTCCTCCTGGCTCGCTTCCTCGCAGGCATGGCAGTGGGGCGTGTGTGGTTTGTTTTTAATTCAGAGAGAATTCCACCTCCACCCAAACACATTTCATAACAGGGGGAAGGCTTGTACTTTGGTAAACGAGCTCTCTTTGGGGGGATGGGAGAGAAGCGTCCTGGACCTTTAGCTTATAATACTTTCTTAGTGCTTTCCATGCAGGGATCTTCGTGTTCTCTCCATGTTACAATTAGGGAAACTGAGGCACAGAGTGGTGATGTGATTTTCCCACGCTGTGCCCCCCATGAGTCAGAGATAAAGAAGGGAAATTGGTCCCCAGGCGTCCTATATAGGCTATCCTCTAATTCAAGGCAGCAGCCTGCCTGGCTGTTTTGGGCCTGCGTGAATCTCCCAGATAAAGACCCAAGGCTGGTAGCTCGGCTGGTTGCCAGCACTGTGCATGTTCCTTCTCTAACCCTGGCAGTGCCTTTCACTGGTGACCTCTAACCCCACCCCTGAACACTCTGCTCTGCCAGTCGTGCCAAAGTATGTATCGGCTCAGTGATGGGGGACAAAAACTGACGCCAGGCTCGTGTACAGCGCTTTTCATTGGTAATCGCCACGCACTTCTCAAAGGAGGGCAGTATCATTATCCCTATTTTACAGATGGGGAAATTGAGGCACAGAGAGGTGAAGTGACTGGCTCAAGGTCACCTGGTAGGCAACTGGTAGAGCTGGGAGTAGAATAGAACAGAACCTGTCCCCACCTCCTGGTTGCATCTGGACCAATTTTTGTTGCTTTGGGACCTAAAATGAGAGTGGCTTCCAGGTCTCTGAAAGCACAATGCTAGTACAGTGACCCAGGCCCCTGTCCCTCTCTGCTCTTGCCCATGACTTGCCAGCTCAAGCATTCAACTAGTCTGGGCCAATTTGTCCCCATCCTGCCGCTCTGGGGTTCAGTGGCTGTACTCATGTCTCTACACAGGAATTAAACCCTCACCGCTGGCCTGTGTCAGCTTCCTCAGGCTGCGGGGCTGTAAAATAGCATGCAGACGCCAGTGCCGGCTCCGGGACCCTTCCCCCTCGCAGGAGTTTGTTTGCTGTGTAGACATCGCCTTCGTCCCACCCAGAGCTCATTACTGCAGGTTTCATTAAGAGCAGCAGCAAAACGTTGGACGCCTCTCCAGCACCCAATCCTGTGCTTCATTCAAACCTCCCTCCGCTCTGAATGACCCCAATACAGCTGCCACCTGGCACCATCCCGTGCCATGTTTGTTCCCCTCCCCGGCCCTGTGCTAGAGACTGGGGAGGGGAACAAACATGGGGAAGTGCTTGGTGATGGCCTATCCTTGTGGCCCTGGCTGGGATGGCTGGACCGAGCTCTCCAGCACCAGCTGCAAAGGCTGCTGCGGCTCCAGGTTCCCTGCGCCAATCCGGTGACTAATGGGTCCCTCCCTCTGAGGAGGTGTGAACCGTGAATGAGCAGGCCCCAGGGGAATGTGCTGAGGGAGAAGGCTGGCCTGAACTGCCACCCTATCATTTGGGCTCGCAGTAGCATGGTTTAAGTTGACACCCAAGCAGTCAGCCCCTGCTCATCTGGGAGCTGATGGCAGGTCAGGGTCATGTGGCATACCAGTCATGCTCTATTTTTGCGCCCTTTTACTGGCATCGAGGCTGTCGCTTCGTAAAACAACCACTCTGTCTGGGGTTTGTGAAATGCTGGGCGGGTGGAGGGCTGGGCAGGCCCAGCGATTGGGAGGCAGGACTCCTGGGACTTGGTCCTAACTCTGCCGCTCACTTGCTGTCTGACCCTGGGGCGAGTGGGCAATGGAAACCGTGCCTCAGTTTGCCCCGCTGTAAAGTGGGTAGAAGACTGCCCCCCCGGGGGTGTTGAGGCTGAACGTAAAGCGCGTTGAGATCCTGGCTGACGACAATGGAGCTGGCTGTGCTGTTAGCTGCTTCTGCCAATCCAACGTGGGAGCAGCTGGCTTTGTTCTTACCACAGCTCGGGGAGAACTGTGGATTTCTTCTCTCTGGTTCGGTCCAAACAGCCCCCACCCCCTTTCCGTATTGCCAAGCTCTGGATCAACCAGCCTAACCGTGACTCCAGAGCCTCACCTCAAACAAGTGACCTGCTGGGTGTGCCAGACAGCTACTTCTACTGCTTACAACGATCCTGAGTCACTCCACCGCAGGAACCAGTGACCGGGCACTTCCATCCTGCCTGGGCTTCTGCTCTTGAGCCAGGAAGGGAGGGACAGGGAGCCAGCTTTCTGCTTGGGTTTATCTTAATGAGCAGAGACTGCCAGCTATGCGGGGATGCTCTCCTTGAAGGGCCCATTCTCTGTTCCAGAAACCAGTGTAACTTACCCACCTCAGTTGTCGGGGACCCTGTGCATGTTGCAGCTCTGATTAGTTGGTGTTGGGTATTAAATTGTCCCTCCCGCAAGCTAGCCACTGCCTCTGGGAAGGCTGTTACCAGCCGACCTCAGACTCCAAGGCGATTTTCTCTAGGCCTGCGTGTAAGGGTAGAAAAATGAGCTGGGCCATGGTGGAGGTGAAGGGGACTTGGCGTGACTGCAACTCCCCAGTACGCAGCGAGGTGTGTTGGTGGGATTCCCTTGCTGGGGGACCCAAGCCAGGCTGGTGGAGCCATAACAGTCTCCACGGGACTCACGTTAGCTGGCTGACGGGCTGGGATGAAGATATTCCAGGGGAGCAGAGCAGGATGTCGAGACCTAGGATAAGTGGCATGGAGACCCTCGGCGGCTACCAGCATGTTCATGTGTGACTCACCCTGTTCTCTTCCATTCTGAACCTCCAGGGCCAGAACCCATTCGACCTGGAATTCTCCCAGTCAAGTCACCTGGATTCTGTCTTCAACTTTGAGTGCCCGGCCCGCCCCGGTGAGCTCTGCAGACTGCGCTTGACTTTAATACACGGGTGGGGGAGGGATGAAGACTGTTGAATGTTGGTTCCTTCTCCCCTCCTCCCTCTTGCAAACAGCCTTCAGATGCCTGGCCAGATGCCAGAAATACCGTCCCCAGCAGCTCTGATGCAGGGCAGTACTTAAGCACATGTATGATTTTAAGCACGTGATGTGTGTAGCCTCCCTGAAGCCAATGGGGCTGCTTGCTGGCTCAGACACATGTCTGGAAGATTGACACACCTTCCAAAATCTGTCCCAAGCTTAAGCCTCATCTCCTGCTGTTTGCTGGGATCCCACTTTCCTTCCCAGTAAATCTCACGACCTCCAGGGATCCTCTCCCTAAACCTCTCTGCTCCAGTCCCTGAACTGTTCTCTCATATCTTTGTCTTGTCTGCCTTGCGGTGAAGGCACCTGGAAGCTAGGGTCATATCTGACCATACAAAGCGTAAACCAAGCGTGCTATATTGGGTCCTGTGTGGCTAGTCAGTACCTGAATCCAGAGGGTGTATACGGGAGATGAGGGCTGCGCTGTATGGATGCTGGTGTGATGTTAATGCTTTCTGCATGGCTTTGTTTTGGGACAGACATGCCTTCAAGTCAGCCCATCGATATCCCTGATACCAAGAAAAGGAACAAGAAGAAGAAACGATGCAGAGCTACGGACAGCTTCTCTGGGAGGTTTGAAGGTGAGAGGTATAGGAATTCGCGGGTCGGGGTGGTCCTGCTGGCAGTTCAGGGGGGAGCCGTTTGCCCTCAAAATCCTGGAAACCTCCCGCTCAAGCAGGCACTTGGTTTAATGAGCTTCCCACCTGCCCTAGATCAGAGCTGATCCAGTCGTGCGGACTCACCCATGGAGCAGAGAGGAGCAGAGCGTGATGTTATTTGATCGCTAGCCAGGCACTGTAGCGGCAGCTGGGATGTGTGGCAAGAACGCTGTGCCCCGTCTGGCCTTGCAGCTGCACATCTGGGACTCTGCCCCGAGCGCTGGGGCAGGAGCTAACTTCTGCAAACCTCCCCACCCCCAGAAACCAAAAAACCAAAACTGTACTGAAGCGAGGTCCATTCTGCTCCCCACAGATGTCTACCAGCTGCAGGAGGAGGTGCTCGGGGAAGGCGCCCATGCTAGAGTCCAGTCCTGCATCAACCTCATCACCAACAAGGAGTACGCCGTGAAGGTATGGGCTCTGAGAGGCCACGTGGTCGAGTGGGTAGGGCACCGGGCTGGCACTGGGGAGAGCGGGGTTCTGTTCCTGGCTCCGGCAGTCACTTCCCTCCTTTGACTTTGCTTTCCACTCCCACCCTTAATTTGTCCTGTCCCTTTAGATGGCATGCTCTTGAGTGCTTAGCACATTTGCGCTCTGATCTCTGTAGGGATCTGTCGGCGCTACTGTGATACACATAATAATGAGGCTGGGAGACTTACCCCACCCCTCAGCCTAGAAGCAGGAGGAGAGGGCAGAGGGAGGTAGCTATGTCTCTAAACTGTCCATCCACCCCAAACTTGCCTAGGGCTGTTGGTGAGAGGAGGAGACAGACAGTTGGTGTTGGTGGTGCCTAACGCTATGGGGCTGGCTCTGCTTGGCCTGTTTTGATGGGCTTCAGCCGTTAGCCTTCCAAGAGACGGGAGGATCTGAGCCAGCCGGGTGCCCATCAAATGGCCTGGATGGACCAGCGTTGGTGCTGGAACTTGCAGAGCGGGTGGCAGCACTGTGTGCCGAGGGGAGGGGAGACGGCTCTGTAGTAACCGCTTTACTGAGCAAATCAGAGTAGCTGCGGCTAAGCTCAATTAAAAGGGGTCGTCCGAAGATAGCCGGGGAAAGGAAGCTCTTGAGAAGACTGGCTCACTTAGTGTAGGAGATCCCCTCAGTCCAGTCCCTGTGAATTGCTGAGGGTTCGTCCCTTGTGTGCGGTGCCCAAGGCCATCCTGTGTGTGGGAGGGCAGTGCAGTTGGATCTTTACGCAGCCCTGAGTAAAAACCCAGGGCTCAGTGGCCACCCTGGTCCTGAACAGATGCAGCTGAAGATCCTAGATGTGGTCCAACTTAAACAAGAAGCCTGTGTAAGACTAGATCCCCCCGCAGACAGAGATGGGCTCGCTGCCTTTTGACATCGCTCAGCTTGTCGGCCCCGGTGGGGGGAAAGGCGGCCTTATAATTAAGGTGCAGGGTTGGGGGTCACGAGACCTGGCTTCTGCTCTTGGCTGTGCCACAGACAGACCTAGGGCAGGTTTCTTTACTTCTGTAATGTGGGCTTGATCCCTACTGGGCAGGGGAGTCTGGGAGGGTAAATTAGTGCTCCCAGAGCACCTGGGGAGGACAGATGAGTGGGAAGGATTATGCTAGTGGGACGGTTAGACTCATTTGTGTGTTGGGCGTCTTGACGCCTCCCAGCAAGCGGGCGGGAAGCAGAACAGGTCCTGGCGAGCCGCCTCCCTGCTGTCTGTGTGATTGCCTGCCGGGCTGTTGGAACTCCAGACGAAACCTGTCGAAGTGCAGTTCTGTCGGGGCTCAGATTACCGCAGCAATGCGGGCTCCTCCGGGCTGGGAGCCATCGTGGCGAGTTCTTTGCAGGACTCCCGGGAAAGAGCGCCGCTGTATGGCAGCGTGCAAAGCTTGCCCACACCCAGCCTGTTTGGTCTGTGCAGCTGAAGCCTCAGCAAGTGGAATGGGGCCGGCCAGTGCCCCTTTGTACTGAACAGCGATTGGCTCCTTGGCATCAGGCATTGCCATTGCGGTGTGCTGACATCTGCACGGAAGCGATAGGCTGTGGCTGGGTGCCTGTGTGGAGGGGAGGGCTGCGAGAGTGGGGGGCTGCGCGCAGGGTCATGCCCTTCTGAAAAAGGGAAGCGTGTTGGGTTTGGAGGAGAGCAGCTGTTGGCTGTTTGAGCTGCAGTCTCTGGGGAGCGTCTTTGCTTGTGCAGGGGACCGTTGGGCAAGCGGCCCACGGGAGGGGAACAATGCCGCCCTTCTCCAGCAGCTTGGCACGCCTGGTGCCTCAGCAGAGCAACAAGGGCCGTGTGTATCGGACCAGAAATCTGACCCTCCATTTCAGACACTGACATTTTTTGCTACAATAGAGCAAAGGGGAGAAGCCCTTCTGGGCAGTCTGAGGCCGTTCCATGAGCCAAAGCTAGCAGCCTGGCATGGAACTGCCCTGTACCATATTCATCAGGGTGAGGCTCTCAAAGCACTTCACAAACACCTGAGCCTCAGGCTCTGTGCTGGGGGTCCGGGAAGTAGAATTCCCCATGTCCCCCATGGGGAAACTGAGGCACTGAGAGGGAAGTGACTGCCTGATGTCATGCAGCAAACTGGTGGCAGAGGGAGGCTCAGAACCTAGGAGTCCTGATTGCCAGCCCTGCACTCTGCCCCCTACGCTGTCTTGGGCGCTTCTTAAAACTCCCTGCCCTGAGCCGCCTTTGCAGGAGGCTGTACTCTGACCTCTGCTCTACTGGTGTAAATCCAGAGTGACTCCACCGCAATCAGTGCTTACTCCAGATTTACTCTGCTGTGGCCGATCCCAGCCTGTGGCCCGGCTTATCTTGTATATTGATGGCTGTCTTTGTAGAAGCTCTCTCCCCACAGAGCCTGGGGAGGAGGGAGAAGGGGCCCTTATCTCTGCAGCCAAACCCCAGGGCCGCCCTTTGAAGTGTGTAGGGGCCTCTGTTTTGCTTGGCGCATTAGACACGTGACCCGTTGTTTGGCTGTCCCCCTGGAATGAGAGCAGCTCCTCCCCTGCGGAGGGAAGGGTGTGGAGGAGAAGCTGGCATGGCTAATGCTGTCACCTCCCTGAGGGGTGGGGGAAGGAAAGCAGCCTTCTCTGCAGCTGGTTAACCCCTTCAGGGATCTCTGAATGGAGCCACCCTGCCTGGCTTGGTCTCTGGGATCTGTGGAAAGGGTGCTCTTTGGCTTGTTAACTGCTCTAGGGGTGTGTTTTGGCTTATGTAGCTAGGACGCTGTAGCAATCCAGTTTGGGATCTGAGCTCTGGCATCATTCCTACTGGATCCCCTCCCTGTGCCCTGTGCTCCTCGAGCAGCCTGTGGGGCCAGGGTCCGTCTCCAAACTCCTCTCCCTACTTCTGTTTCAGATCATTGAGAAGAGCCTCGGACACATCCGGAGCCGGGTATTCAGGGAGGTGGAGATGCTCTACCAGTGCCAAGGACACAGGTATGGGGGAGCTCCCTGCTAGGCCAGAGGCATGCTGGTTCTTGGGATCTCTGTTGCTGGCTGGGTGGGCATTGCTTTCGCTTATGGCCAAGACTTGCCACCCCCCTTCTCTTTGCACTCTAGGGTAAAGGTGGGAAGATGTGCTTGCTCCCACCTTAACCTTGGTGGGCCACGTGAGCGTCTCTGGCCTACGCTAACACCTGTTCCATAGCAATGAGTATAGATCTCTTTTTAGCTGCGCTGACCCACCAGTGACCGGCTGAGTGCTGGAGATGACTCCGAAGGGCTCTTCCCTCTTGTAGGCCGCGTGCAGGGTTTGGGAAGAGGGGGTTTGTTGCATTTGTGGAGAGTTTAGTCTCACTGCGCAGAATAGTAAGACCAGCTGCCTGGATAAAAAGCGGAGCGATGCTCTTTCTCGATAGCAGCGTGTTGGCCAAGGGAAGCATCTGCTGACAATTAGGGCTGTGGTATAGCTAAGTCGTTGAGCGGGACACTGAGAAAACATCCCCTGGAATGCTGGGAAACCAGCTGTGGGCCCAGGGCCTTCTGGTTCCAATAACTGAAACCCAGTTCTCCTTGGCGCCTGTCCTGCGTCTGCACGCTCGTGGCGTGGAGGAGCCAGCTCTGGGAAGGCCCTGCGGCTGGCTGGAGGGGAAGCCTTGTGGGACAAGAGGGCAGAGCTGAGCTGATATCCCCCCCGCCGCTCTCCTTACAGGAACGTCCTGGAGCTGATAGAGTTCTTCGAAGAGGAAGATCGATTCTACCTGGTGTTTGAGAAGATGCGAGGAGGTAAATATCCCTGTAGGAGCACTGCCTCCTCCTCCCTCTTCGTGGCACCGTTCACCTCTGGCTGGCGGGGCGGGGGCTGTGTTTTCTAGGCCAGGACCTCTCAACCTTTTCCTTTCTGAGGTGCACCCCCCCCCCCCAAATATGCTAGAAAAACTCTGCAGCCCACCAGTTTCACAATTGTTTTTTCTGCATATAAAAGCCAGGACCAGGATTAGGGGGTAGCAAGCAGGGCAGTTGCCCAGGGCTCCACGGCACAGGGGGCCCCACAAAGTTGCTTGGGCTTCGGCTTCAGCCCCAGATGGCAGGGCTGGGAGCCCTGTGAAGCTTCAGCTTTCTGCCCTAGGCCCCAGCATGGCTAACGCTGGCCCTGCTTGGTGGCCCCCCTGAAACCTGTTCGCGGTCCCCTAGTTGAGAACCACTGATCTAGGCTCCCCTCTCCCCCCCGAGGCCTGATGGAGATCCCTTCTGCCAGCTGGGAAGCTCGCAGCTTGGCAAGGATGGGTACCGCCATAGCCCATCACCATTCAGCAGCGCGCAATTCCCTCCAGACTCTCACGGCTGGCTCCTGGCCTGCAAAATCCCTGGTCCCTGCTTCCCGAACGCTCTGGTGGGGAGGCGCTTCAGAGCCAGGGGGTGGGATGCTGAGGGAGAAACGCGGGGATGAGGCCCTGCTAACAACCGCCCTCTCCCTCTCCTGTGCCCCAGGCTCCATCCTGACCCACATCCACAGGAGGCGTCACTTCAATGAACTGGAGGCCAGTGTGGTTGTGCAAGACATTGCCAGTGCCCTTAACTTCCTGCACAACAAAGGTGAGGAGCAAAGGGCGGGCACCTGCCGGGCTCTGGGGGGGGGGCGCGGCTGGAGGAGGTTATTCCTCCTTGCACTGGGAGAGCCCATGATCCTAAGGCCTGAGAGTTCATGCCCAGCTCCACCCCTCGGCCACTAGAGACTCTCCGGGAGGACTGTGTGGTGGTGCGAAGGGAGTGGATGGGGGCTCTGCGTAGCCCGTTCCCCAGGTTCCTGGGTGCTCCCTTCCCCAGGCAGATGCGGTGACGGGCTGCACTGGCCTGCCAGAGCTTGCAGGGTGTCTCGGGCCCAAGCACTTCTCTCGCCGTTGCGCTTCCCAGAGCATCCCGTAGCAGGGTGGCTGGGGCTTGCCGATGCGGGGAACCAGCCCCCCTAGTGTTCCCCCACCGTGCAAGCCCTGGGCTGCACAAGAGCCAGGCTCTGAACTGTCCCAGGAAAGCAGCAGTCCCTGTTGACTCTGGGGTTTCTTGTTTTTAACAGGTATAGCGCACAGGGATTTAAAACCAGAAAATATTCTCTGTGAGAGTCCCGACCAGGTGAGTGGCAGGCTGCCTGGCTAGCAGCACGTCCAGAGACACGCCACTCTTTCGTTCCCTGGCTTGGCAGGAGCTGGGGTGGCTTGGAGGAGGGGAGCTCCTCTCCAGCGGGTGGGCTAGCCTCTTGCTGGGACGTGGGTCTGGGCTCCTGGGGAGCCTGGGCCCTGCTTGTGTGGGGAGGGCACTGGTGGGAAGGAGGTAGCACGAGGTGGGGGAGGCAGAGAGTTCAGTGGGCAGCAAGGCTGTGATGTTAACCCTTTGCATGCAGGTTCTCAGAAGGGGCCTACCCCCCAGAGAAGGAAGCCATCTCAGAGCTGGGGAGGGGGCATGGCTGGCTGACTGGGCAGAGTTTTGCTGTTGATAACCTCCGGTGGAGGGCAAAGGCCAGATTTCAATTTGCTAAGAAGTGACTCCCAGGGGGAGATGCTGGGGTGATGCATGTGGGCCATGGACACGTCTAGTGTGTGGGGGATCTCCAGGTCACCTCTGGCCTTGCATGGTGAACTTCACAGGCGCGTCGCAGTTCAATTTAGTGATCGACTTCTTTGCCTCTTCTGTCCTGTCCTAGGTTTCCCCTGTGAAGATCTGTGACTTTGACCTGGGAAGTGGCATCAAATTAAATGGCGATTGTTCCCCTATCTCCACCCCTGAGCTGCTCACACCCGTAAGTATTTCTGCCCCCTCACGAATGTGTGAGGGAGTGGCCTAGTTGGCTTTTGCGGGGAGGATGGGACTGTCATGGAGAGAGAGAGGTCTTGAACCATAGACTGGCTAGCCACCAGCTGGCTGGTGGGAGACTAAGGCTGCTTATAGACGTCTGGGAAGATGACCAGCATTGTGCATTTGTGGCAGGAGTCCTGGCCACTAGGGCTAGACTTCTATCAACGGATGCAGCCCGCTTGGCTCTCTGCTCCCCTTGGAGTACCAGCTGGACTTCTGCAGTTTCCTCTGCTCTGGCACCAATGTCCATAATCTATTGTTTTTAGTCGCTGTTGGACTTTTCAACAAGGCTCCCTTTGCAACTCTGGCCCCCTTAACTACCCTGTACCGCGGCTGGCATCGGCCCAGGGGCATTCCTGTAACTGGTTTCCAGAATAGAAACTGGGGGTTGTAATTCGGCGGGGAGCCTGAGAATGTAGGCACAGCCAGGCATGCTGGGAAGGCCGTGGCTGAGGGAGATAGAACAGCCGTCCCTGGGCACTGGGGGATTCCTGAAGTAGGCAAGCCTGACACTGGGTCTCTCTAGGCAAAGGGCCTTCGAAGGGGGCTGGGAAACGGACCCTGTGGAAAGTGGGGAGCATTAGGAAACTAGAGGCTGTGGGTGGATGATTGGAGAGAGTAAAGCACTGGGCAGGGTTGTGGGGCGGAGGGGGGTTGTTGCATACACTGGTTTCCGCCCCCTATGGGGATGGGGCGATCGGCTGCCAGGCGCTGCTCTCCCGAACGAGCCTGTCCTTGAGAGGCTCATGCATTATTCATCCTTCTCGGAGAGGGGAGTGAATTTGAGAAAGGGTTACATAATGCGTTTTTTAGCATGCCCGGCTTGCTTTCAGACGGGGGTGGGGGAGGGGGGTGGCGCACCGCCAAGCCAGTGCAGAGGAGAAGTTAAAATCTAGCCTTAGCAACAGCCGGCCCGATTGGCTGCGGGGAAGGAGCCAGAGCGGCTTGGGCAGGGCGGGATCTGCCGTTCCCTGGCGGAAGCTTACAGAAGTGGGTCAGGCGAGATGTGGCTGGGAACGGGATGGCGGGGGGAGGGGGGGATGTCTCTGACTTGCAGCGTTGGTTGCACTGGGGTAGGGGCGTGGGAGGTAGTTGGGCCCAGTGCTTTAGATTTCAGCACCTCCTTCTACTTTCAAGGCTGGGGGGTGATGACTCCCTGCCCTGCTTTTCATGGAAGTAGGGGCTTTGGCACATAGACTTTCTTTTCTCCCTGCTGCCTGGATTAAGGCCAGGAGGGACTATTATGATCATCTAGCGTGAGCTGGGCCAGAGAATTCCAGCTCCGAACTGACCCCTCTCTGCTCAGCCGATCTGCAGCCAGCAGAGTCCTGCAGAAAGGGTCCCACTAACCCATCCTGCAACCGCCAGAACCCCTGGGGGAGCAGGGCTGTCGCTCACCCGGGATACGCTGCCTGGTTCTGGGATGGGGTCGGGCAGAGGCAGAGCCCCACGCCCTTGTTTACTGGCATCGAGGTCGGCTTGGGTTCACGTGTGCTTCAGAAGGGCAGCGCCGCGGCTGATGCAACGGTGGCATCGGGAACTTCTCCTGAGCTGAAGAGCGCTGCTCCCGGCTGGCCTGGGAACGCTGGGTGGGGGTGGGAATCTGGTGAGACATGCCAAACACGCCTGCCCTCCCGG
This sequence comes from Caretta caretta, assembly GCF_965140235.1. Lineage (NCBI taxonomy): Eukaryota > Metazoa > Chordata > Testudines > Cheloniidae > Caretta > Caretta caretta. Next base: position 9,283,025 of record NC_134230.1, on the reverse strand, counting down.
GGGAACTCTCTGCCTATCTGCCCCCGTGTGTTTATCTCTGGGGGCCACTCTGCTTTGCACCTTGCCCCTCCGGTGCCGCTTACAACTCTGGCTGGGGTTTCTGGGGGACAAAGTTCTGCTTTCTGTTTCCTATGCTGTTGCGGGGGGAGGAGAAAAGCTGCTCGGGGCCCCTTGTGCGGGCACCAACCCTGCCTGGGGTTCTCATCTTGCAGAAGGTTTTTCTTTTCTGTGGCATCAGCTGTTCCTGTGCTCGCCTCTCATTATAAGCAATTATCTGATTGCTGTGGGGTTGTTTCCCTCCCCCACCAGGCCTGTGTGGGCTGATCCATCACGTGGGCTGGGGCTGGAAAGCCCCAGACTGCCTAAGGGCGGGAGGGGGAAGGGACAGGACTGTGGAGACATCTGTGGCTCTGGTTACATCAGCTGTTTAACTCCTGCCGTTCCCTTCACTAGCTCACTGAATGCAGGGCCTTCCAGTCCTTGAATTCTGATGTCCATTACTCTCTCCCACGGGGATCAGCTGGGGGCGGGGGATGAGAGGGTGACTCAGCTGGTTTTTGGCTGCTGTTCACATCTGGGGGGCCGTTGGTGTAACAGGTGGAGAAGGATTCCCCCTCCTTTGGTACAGGAGATGGTGGGTGGTTTCCAAACAGCAGCCCTCTCCCCCAGTACGGTGCATTTCTCTGATTACCTCTGGTTTCATAGAGGATGGATCAAGGTGGCTGCGTGGCCCAAGGCACTGCACCAGGTTTGCTGCCTTTTCTGGAAGCGCAGGTTCAATATCAGCTTCTGGGAGAGAGTGGAGAATTCAATAGGGAAGGATCTTTTCCTATCCTTAAAGTCTGATTCTTGCATAAGGGACACCAGGCATTCAGTTCCATTCCTGCTGCTTCCATTTCCAGGAAGCATGTGGGGACAGAAGCTTCCCTCTCCCCCGGGACCCTTCACTGTAATAAAGAGGGAAGAAGCCTGTATAAAACGAATATGCTGAGTTCAGAGGGAAACCTGCAGAGTGGAAGGGAAGGGCTGGGTGTGGTCGGACGAGATGAGCTGTAACTTCTGTTAAAACAGTGGTCCCCAAACTGTGGGGTACGCCCTGCTAGGGGGGCATGGAGAAACATTCCCGGGGGGGGGAGGGAGCACCACCCAGCCCTGCTCCTGGCCCTGGCCGTGGCTCCTAGGGACCAGATTAGGGAGGGAGACACGACCAAAAAAGTTTGGGGACCAGTGTATTAGAAGGTCATGTGCTATCAAGCTAGCGCCCATCAAGGGTAGAGTTGGGACATAGCATTCTGGGTCCATCCTGTGACTTCGTCCAGACTGTAACAAACTTAAACGGATTTGAGTGGAGGAGGCAGGATCGTCTTGAGGTTGAGCCACTGAGTTGGTCCAGTGGGCTGAGCACTAGACTGGGATTCAGGAATCTTGGGTTCTGTTCCTGGTGCTGTCACTGGCCTGCTCCTTGGGCATGTCACTTCTCTGTGCCTCAGTTTCCCCATTAGTAAAATGGGGATAATGATGCTAACCTCTTTTGTTAAAGCACTTTGCAATCTGGTCACGAAAAGTGCTACATGAGAGCTAGGTATTTATTATTAAGCTAGATATTTAGATACAGGATGGGGGACTTATAGAAGATTGCTTTTCTCCAATGATTAGACACTGCTGATTAGACAGAATACAGCCAGGGATGTAACTGATCCGTCTCTGCACGGCCTCTCCTGTGGGGACATCTGGGTGTCTTTACCGTGTGCTTCGTTCCCTGTGGCCCACCTGGTGGTCCCAGAGTCATATCTTTTTCTTCACTGCTCTTCAGTGGCATGTTAGGACCTCGGGGGATGCTCGTAAGGTGGTTGTGTGCAGCCCTTCCAAGAAAAATGGGTCTGTTTATAGCTTGTGGTCATCTGCTCCTGCCAGAGCAATGCTTGGGAACAATTTCCCAGAGGGACTGTTGTGCATAATTAACCCAGCAGTTCAAGCCAAGCTATGTCTGGGAGCCTGATCTCAAGAGCCCTGGTCAGAAAATCCTGGAAACCCCAGTCAGTTATTTAAAGAACTTCTCATGTCCTCTACCTCCTCCCTCTCTGAATATGGACAGCGGGGCGGCAGGGGCTGACCTGGGGAGCAGAGGGGTGTAGTGGTTTTCTAAACTCGGCCCACAAAATAAGCCCTGCCCTCCTGAGGCGAGGTGCAGACGTTGTTTCCAATGCACTCGTGCAATAGTGCAGTTCCAGCACTCCCTGCTGGTGGAGCTTGGGTGGACAGGGGCACACTGCAGTTCCCAGTGCGGTGGCTGCATCCGCTACCACCCCGTCACCTCTTTGGAGGTTTTCTTTGTAAGCATCGGAGCTTGAGACTCACCCTTAAAAAGAGTGAGATTGGAGGTTCAGGGAAAGATGTCAAGTCCTGGGAGCAGGGTAAATGTACCAGCTGTGACTTTCCACTTGTCTCCGGCTGCTATAACTGGAGTAGAATCCCATTGCATGGCAGAGATGTTTGCAGACCCCGGGAGCTGGTGCTGCCTGCCCTTCCTTGGCCTTCTGTCTCTGCGACGAGCAAATCTCTCTTAGCTGAGTTATCTCATCTGAGGACAGGGTGGCGTGGCTCAGTTTGTTGCTTCTGCTCCTTGCCTCTGGCACGGCTGTTCCTTTGTCTTTCCCAGGTCCCTTCTGGCTGGAGCAACGCTGCCCACTCGGGCCTCGCTTCATTGCCAGCTCCGATCTAGGTTTTTAGTCTGTGTTTCTATTTGGGTGAATTTGGCGCTCAGGCAACTTGTCCAAACCCTGTGATCAGTGGTGCCAGTTGTAGCAAGGGGAGTTGCTGCACCATCAACAGGCTAACCTCCTGGTTACTGGTTCGTACCTGCAGACGCTGCCAGTTGCACCATAGTGGTTCTGTGATGGGGCATGAACGACTTGGTGATGCCCATCAGACCCAGGCTCTGCGCTCTGTCACGGCCTGCTTTGTAGGGGTCCTGCCTCCATGTTTGGGCCCGGGCCGGTCATGGATCATAATATTTGGAGCCAAACCTTTAGGGTGAGGGTTGGATCTGGTGTCTTGGTTTACCTGTGTCTCATGATAGCAGCGGACTGAGGATTTGTGATGACTTGTAGCATCTGGGGGCGTCTGTCACGCCTAGTCTTCCCTTCCCCTCCGAGGCATCTCGTCAGATCAGTGCTGGATTCTGGAGGCCCGATTGCCTGGGGCCCAGCTCTGAGTAACCCTGCCCTGCTCTCCCTTTCTGCAGTGCGGCTCTGCTGAGTACATGGCCCCCGAGGTGGTGGAGGCCTTCAACGAGGAGGCTTCCATCTACGACAAGCGTTGCGACCTGTGGAGTCTGGGGGTCATCCTGTACATCATGCTGAGCGGCTATCCGCCCTTCGTGGGGCACTGTGGCACTGACTGCGGCTGGGACCGCGGCGAGGCGTGCCATGCCTGCCAGGTGAGCCAGCCCCTCTGCCTGGCAGCCTGGCCCTTGTGTTAAAGGAGATTTTCTCTTAGCTAGGAGCAGTAGTAGGTCCATTATCCTGTCTGGCCCAGCCTCCCACACTGCACAGCCCATCTCCTTCAGCATGCTAAACCCCTGTCTGAAACAGCCACGTTGAAGTCGCCCCGTGTGGCTTCCGGTGCAATGGTTAAAGAACCCTCTCTCTGGCAACTAATTCTTGCTGGCCACATAGAGTGGCTTTGCTGGACATCTGATATCAGCTTTCCCTGCATACAGAGAATGCAGCTAGTAGGGCTGTGAAGGTTGGAGATTCTCTGCTTAGCTTCAAGCCTCCCACTCGCCTTGGGAGGAGCTGCCTCCTAGGTCTAATCAGATTGTGCAGAGGATCACTTTCACTTCTCTAAAAATAAACTTTGCTCGGGTGCCTCTTCTCTTCCAGAACATGCTCTTTGAGAGTATCCAGGAAGGGAAGTATGAATTTCCTGATAAGGACTGGGCCCACATTTCTTTTGGAGCCAAAGATCTAATTTCCAAGCTGCTGGTTAGAGATGCCAAGAATCGGCTCAGCGCAGCCCAGGTCCTCGAGCATCCTTGGGTGCAGGGGGTGAGTACTGCTCTGAGGAGGTTTGATTGTTGGCTGCTGAGCTGCAGATCTTGGAAGACACTCTTCTAACTTCATACGATTCTGGACCTGATTGCGTGGGTTCTTGGCACAGCTGTGTAACACGGCTAGGAAGCTATGGCCACGCATAAGGTCCATGGGTCAGGCCCAGACTGAGTGACCTGAGAGAAGAGAAAATGGCATTAAAAAATAACTTATCTGGAGCCTCACACTTCCAGAGAGAGAAGTTGCCTTAAACCAGCATTATGATCCTTCTTAGTACTTCTTTTGAGTCTCCCACCTGGGGTTGACAAACAGCTGAGCTTCATGATTCTGTCCCTCCGCTGCGCCCTGAGAGACGGATGTTTTATTCCCATTTCACAGCAGGGCAAAGTGAGGCACAGGGAAAGGAGAAATGATTTGCTGCAGGTCCTTCTCAGAACCACACTAAAGCTTGGGTCTCCTGATTTCTAGTCCTGTGCTCTAACCACTCAACTGTCTGTCCCTAAAGAAAACCTGGAGTCTTAGAGCCATCGATGCAGGATTTGTTGGTCTTGGGTACTTATCTGGCCCCATTGCTGGCGTATCTGAGTCCCTCATAATCTTTAATGTATTTCTTCTGGGAGGTAGGGCAGTGCTGTTATCCCCATTGTACAGATGGGAAACTGAGGCACCAAGCCACTAAGGCCACAGTGGTATTCAGGCTCCTAGTGACATGTCCAAGGTCACCTAGGAAGTCTTTGGCAGAGCAGGAATTGCACCCAGGCTTCCCACAAGCCAAGCTCGCCCTACCCACTGGGGCCTTCTTCCACTAGGACACCACCGCTTCCACTGGGAGGCGGGTTCACGGATGTTGACTGTAGGTCCCATATCCACTCCGGAGCGATGAGCTTTGCCACCTGACTCTAAATCTTGCTTCTGTTCTATTCCAGTGTGCTCCAGACAACACTCTTCCAACCCCCATCATCTTACAGAGGTGAGCGAGTCCTTTCTCCTGCACCCTGGCTGTGTACGCGCGGGGGGTGGGGCTGCTGCAGAGGGAGACGGTGTCTCAGCAGCTTCTGCGGTGGTTAGTGCAGCCCTCTCCACAGTAACATGATGAGCTCATCTGCTGGCAGATCTTGCAGACCTGACAATCCAAAGCCAGAGTGCATTGGTGTGACGCCTGCACCCCAGGGTGCTGAAAGTCCTCTGCCCTGCTCCCAGGAGTGCTGACGCTCACGCCCTGTCAGCCGAGGGAGGCTACAGGGGCCTTGGTGTGGACCAGGTGACCCACCCGCTCTCCTGGAAGGCGTGCCCCGTTGCCCCGTCACCTCCCTGGCACTTGTAGCCCCTGCTGGCCTGGTGAGGTGGGCCATCTAGACCCAGAACTTGAAGCTGGAGCACCCACGGGGAAAAATTGGAGGGTGCTCTGCGGCCATCGGCAGTTCCCTGCCACAGCTTACCTCCTCCTCCTCCGTGAGCGCGCCGCGTGCCCGCTTTTCCCCCCTCCCAGCGCTTGTCACTGCTAAACAGCTGTTCCGCACAGCAAGCACTGGGAGGGAGGGGGAATGCAGCATGCTCAGGGGAGGGGTCCAATAGGGGCAGGGAGAGAGCGGAGTTGGGGGGGAACTTTGGGGGAGGGGGGCAGGGTGCGAGCACCCACCGGTGCCATGAGAAGTTGGCGCCTGTGGTCCCAAGTCCTAACCAGCTGCAGGAGAACAAGACATTGGGGTGTCTTTCAGCCATCCTGTTCAGGTACCTACTCAGAACTTCAGGCCAGTTGAGGAGACAGACCTGGAATGAGTTCCCTGGGGATTAAACGCTGGGCCTGGTGCATGCTGGGTCAGGATGTCAGTGGGGGCGCTGGGTCAATGCTGTGGCTGCCCGTGCACCATGAACACTGATTAAGCTCGTGTTCCCTACTCGTGAATACTCTGCCTTGGTTCAAGGAGTGACGACGGGAATGGGAGACCTCCTTCCAGTAGCTGCTGTCCGGGGGCGGGGTCTCATGCCACCTGTCCAGCCCCTGCTCACTGACCTTGGCCTGTCTCCCCTCCAGGAACAGCAGTGCCAAAGAACTCACCTCCTTCGCCGCTGAAGCCATCGCTGTCAACCGTCAGCTGATGCAGCGTGACGAAGACGAGGAGGAGGAGGAGGAGACGCGACCAATCATCATCAAAGCTACCTCACGCTCCATGCAGCTGTCGCCCCCTTCGGAATCCAGGCTGGCCCAACGGAGGCAGAAGAGCAGCATGACGAAGGCGGGGGCTGCGAGCCAGCACCTCGGCGCTCCGTTAGTCCTGGTGGGCGATCACGCGTGATCGCCTGCCCGCTGTGGCCCCCCCCACCACTCCCTGTACATACGTGTGTGCTGTATCCGGGCGTCGTCCTTCTTTCTTTTCTTTTCTTTTTTTTTAATGCCGTTGTTAGCTAGCAACAAGATCAGGACTCTGTCCTATTGGCTGGTTTCCAAGGTTTCACTGATCTTGCAAGTTCCTTTCTTTTGTTTCTGTTTAAACCCCCTTCTCCCCCCCCCCCCTTTTTTTTTTTTTAAAGGTATTAAATCAAGTGTGAGGTTGCTTCACCCAGGGCACATTTAAGGACATTTAACAGACAACGTATGAACTCTTCCTTGACTTTTCTTTTTTATTTTTCTTTTTTTTTTTCCCCTACACCAAAGGACTATTTGTATAAGCGACACTTTTACAACTTCAGCTCATTTCATACTGTGAAAAAACGACGACGACGAAAAAGACCCTCGGTTGTATTTTTAACAACAAAACGTAGCATTTTAACATTTATTTTCCTACCGAGCTGCAGGGTTTTCTTTGAATTGGGGCTGAGATGAGTCAACTGTGGGGAGCTTTTTTTTTAGAAAACAAAAAAACAAAAAAACAAAAAAAAAAGTGAAGAAAAAAAATTAATCATTCCGGAGCTGGAATTGGCTGATCTAAGCTAAGGTGTTGAAAAGCTAACGTGTCCAGGCATCGCACCTCTCAGAAAAAAAGGGGTGAGGGTGGAGAGGGATAGTCCTGAGCCACCATCCCTCCCAACGCTTCCCTTGCCGTAGGGACTCCAGAATGCAGTGGGATGCTGTAGTGTTGAGAGAGAGTTTGGTTGAAGCTCCGTTTGGGAACTGGATCTTCATCGAATGCCAGGGCTTGGTGTTGGGGCATGGGGGGGTTCCGTGGCATTGGAAGGGGGTGTCATTGTCACCGCAGCTGCCCCTGGTCCTGGAAGCTTAGTGCCCTCTGCTCCCGCTGAAGTCTGTGGAAGTGGGGGGCGTTCTGCAGCTCATCTGGAGAAAGAACGTGGTGCTGGCAGATGGATTTCTCTCTAGAAGAGAGGGGCGAGCTGTGCTCATGAGGGCAGTTGATCTCCCTGGTTTGGATTGAAACTCAGCTCCCTGCTCTAAGATAAGCTATTTAAACCACTTGAGGGTTTTTGGTTTTGTTTTTCTTTAAACCGCCTAGTTGTGCTTTGCTAAAGCGAACCCTGCTTGAATAGGGCGTTGAGAAGTGTCTTCCTTCGTTCCCCTAGGTTCTGTCCTTTGGACTCGGACTGGGAACTGAGCTGTACTGGCATGGTGCTTCCTAGGGTTAGATGATGTGCCAGGTACAGCTTGGATATGGGGGAGTGGAGGTGGGGACTGGTGGGATCTCCACCAGTGTTCCCAGGTTTTTGAAATGTTCGCAGAGTTAGGAAGTAACTCTGAACATGTTATAGGGCTGGTCCTGTCCTATGAAAGTCTGTAGGGGCTTTGCCATGGAGCAGGATCCAAGCCTCTTCTGAGGAATGAGTGTGAGCGTGTGTGTGCGTGTGTGTGTGTGTGGAGGGGGTCTCTGCCCCAGTTACCAGCTGCCAGTTTTGTGAGATCACATGAGCAGCTGGGTTCCCAGTAAAGGGCAGGATCAACGCCAAGCTCCTGTCCTTACAGACTGTGGCTGGCGAATCCCCTGCCTTGGAAATAATCTGGTGCTTTTTAAAAAGGAAAAATTTGTTCTTGCTTTCAGTGAGCTTTCTGTCCTAGGGCAACGAACTGAGCATTCAGGGAGAGGATCCGAGCAGCTCTGTCGCTGGGAGGCAGAAGCAAGTGAAAAGGAGTATTGTTTCCGTGGGATCTGTGTCGCTTAAGGGGTTCCATGGTGTATTTCATTTATTTTTTAAATGCAGATATTTTCCCAAGGTTCCCCCTCAAGAGGGAGGAGATGCTTTTTCAAGGTGTGATCAGCCTTCCTTTCAGGTGGTCATAGAAATCCGTCCAGGGCTTGCCCATGACTGTTGCCTGTGGGCTGCTTTCCCTTAGGAAATCCAGTCTGGCGTTGGACGGGCAGAGAGCTCCCCCAGCGGCGTAGACCAGAGGCGGGTTTCTGGGTCTTCATGTTGAAGCAGAGGTGGACTAGAGGAGGAAGAGCTTTAATAGTCTTTGAGGGAGGCGTGGTCTCGTGGAAGTTGAGTTTTTGGGTTGAGACGCTTGCAGGGGAGCAGATTTAGTCAGCAGGGCCTCTCGGGGAGGTCTGAATTGGAGGGGAGCATGTGCGGTTCGAATGCGCCTTCCGGAGGTTCCATAGAAGTGATTTTTTTTTTTTCCCGGAGTTTAATTGTGACACAAGCCTTCCCAACTGGAGGCTGACCAATCAGGACGAGTCTGTCAGTGGGGCTGGGGTCCTAGGTGGGTGGCAGCAATTCTCCTTGCCCATGGTGTATCTCGTGCTTCCATTTGTTCTGAAGTCTCTTCCCTAGTTTCCTGATCCAACCTGGCGTGTAGCGCCTTCCCTTTGCTTGATTTCCTCTCGAAAAATGAGGGCTCTGGGCCTCATCTTTCAGAAGCGCTGAGTCTTAGATGGGGGCACGCTGGGGCTTGTGCACGCCCAGCTGTTCTGCAAATCAAAACCCCGTATCTCCCTGCGGAATATCGGGTCGGATTTGCCTGCCCTTGCCAGTGGTGCAGATGAAGGGTAGCACCACTGAGCTGAGCGTAGCTGTGCTGGTGCGAAACTGACAGTGAGTGAACTCAGTGGCTTCGTTCTGCCTCCCCGGAAGCTCCTCTCTTAAACAAGGCCGACGTGTTTGTCTGAGTCTGTCCAGACTGAGGGAAATGTGCCCCCTGCAAATTACTGGCCTCCCTCGCTCTCTAACTGGACGAGTTACTGGCCTCCCTTGCTCGTCTAACTGGATGCATCAAGCTTTATATTTTAAAAGCCACCTCAAACTTCTCACGTAGGCACAGCTGGGGGGTTTTGGAACCTTTGAGTTGGGAATCCAACCTGCCTCCTCTGAATTTTGGATGCTTTCTCAGACTGCGGACGTTCTGGGTTTCTTCCCCCCCCCCCCCCCCCGAAGACTGCTGACAGCAACACTATGCAATATATGTTTAGTTGATTTCAGGGAGGCAATTGTGAATAGCATCAGGGGTTAGCTGATCACTGGGTGTTTGGATCTCGATGAAGCTTTGGGAAGGGACGGGAATGTAAACTGTAACTGTTCCCTACCCTGTTTTACAGAAGCAATTTCAGTTCCATCTGTAAGTAAAACACCTTGATTTCCAAAATCCACATATCATCTTGCTTACAGTGATCAGCACTTGCTTCCCTTGACCGCAGAACTCCAGGGTAGCAAGGAGAATACGGGGGAGCACTGTATTGGAAGCAAGGGGGGTACTGTACCTCGAAAAACAGGCTGCAATACTCCTAGAGACCTCCTTTAAAAAAAAATCCATTATCTTGATTGTACATTGTTACTTTTTTATAGCTTATTTTGTTTTTATCAGTTGTAGATAATTCCTTGTTGTCTTATATTAAGAAATACTTGAATGATGTACAGTATGCGATGCCTCGAGCTGGTATTGTGAAAGCTATTGTAATGCTGCCGGCTGCAGCCTTTTAAAAAACAAACAAACATGGGAAGGGAATTGCAAGGGGGGGATGTTCTGGTTTTCCATGATTTTGTTGGCAAACGTCCCCGCCTCCCACCCATGAAACCTTTTTCCTCCCCTGAAAGGTGGCTTACAAAGGCAAGTGAACTGGGTTGACCTTTCTTTGCTGCTTTGAGTAAAGAAGGTCTGGGGTCTTCTGTCAGACCTCAGAAAAATCAGGGAGGCAGGCCTGGGGTTGCCTGGTTTTTGCTGGAGGACTAGCTGAAGATCTCTGAACAGATCCTCAGTTGGGGTCAGATCTGGTAATTTACACTTGCTGCTGATCTGCCTGCTCACATGTCTTGTGAGCTTTTTCTTCTCTTGGGGGAGAGGTTCAAAGTCACAGATGGCACTTTTAGGGCCATTAGGCTCTTATCTCCTGTCTGTGCCTCTGAAAATTCCCCCCTTTAAAGAGGGGACAGCCTCACTCCGTTGATTATCAGGAGAGCTTTTCTGACGGCTTGCCCGGCAGTTTGTTTTAAATCCACACTGGTTTAACTTGGTGTTTTAAAAGTCCATCCGAATACAGTTCTTTGTTTCGCTGGCATGGTGCATCTATCTGTTGCAATGCTAGCAGTCCTCCCATCAGCCAAAGTCTTACAGGAAAATCTGTAGACAAGACCCTGGATTGCTAATGAAGGGGAAACTTTGGAAGAAACACTTTCATGCCATTTAAGAATCAAATAGGCAGCCCAGTTACTCTTTCCTTTTTAGGTTGCCTTTAAGAAGCACACTTGCTCTGAGGAAGTGCACAGAGCAGTGTGTGTTTGGAGGGAATTGTGAAATGCCTTGCACACTTGGGCTCAGAGTTCAGCTTCATTTAGGCACCTCCATGATCAGACTTCATAGTATTTGGCCCCGAGTAGCTGCCATTATTCAGTGGGAGCAGAGGGCTCCATTGAGGGTGTCTAAGTGGGAGATGGATGCTCAGGTCTTTTGAAAAATTTGGTCCTTGGTCTGTAGGTGTTAACAAGACAGAAGAGACGCTAATGCTAGTGCCCAGGGTTGGGCCCGCATCCCACCTCCTCACTGGTTACTTTCCCTTGGTTTTGTTTCCAAAGACAATGCTTGCCCAGAATCTTTCTCTCTAGCACTTACATGGTTCTGTGCCCAGTTTTAACCCTGTCTTGCCAAAGTCCTTTTTTTTTATTTTAAACCCATGTTTTCCTCCTTTATTTTTTTAAAAACCTTTTTTTCCTCGTAAAGCATCTGTCTTGGAGACTTTTTTTTTCTTTTCAAAAAGTTTCTTGCGAGTTTCAGCAGGAAATTAAAATATATATTTTTTTGCTTATTTCCCTCTTGGTCCTCCTTCAGTCAGTTAACTCAATTTAGAACTGGTTAGAAACTTTTACTGTGAATCAGACTTTTTTTTTATCAATACAGGAGAAAGCCCTTTCTCCACTTTACAATTGATGAAGACTGCCAAAGCTGGGTTTGACATAAAATCACCTTAACGCACTGTTGGTTTGTACAATGGATGCCTCGCGCCAGGGGCTGGTTTAAAAATAAAACTAAAGTAAAAACAAAAAATAAAAACAAAAATAAAAAAAAAACAAGCACTTTATTGTATGTACCAGGTGAACTGATACAGCTCAATCGAAGTTTTCCTTTGTAACAACTGTTGATGCCAGAATTTTGTATTCTGTTTTGTAAGAATTTAATAAATGCGTTGAAACCTACCTGAGAATACTTGGCAGGTTTTTTTCTTATGTCTTGCAGTCGTGTCTAGGAGCCCCAGTCACGGATCAGGGCTCCGTACATGTTTGTGGAACAGCATCGTTATCGGTTCACTTAAACCTAAGGCCCTGCAGGAGATTCTGCGGTTAGGTCTTGTTCCTCTGAGCATCCTCATCAGTGCTGTGGAAGGGGGAATGACCCTTTAGTGAAATCTGCAGATGATGGTAAATGGGGTGGGGGGGGGGGGGGGGAGATGAGGGCAGTAAACAAGCCCAAGTGGTCAGAGAGATTGTACTTTTCTGCCTGTGATTCTAATGTCGCTAATACATCTAGAGGGAAACCACTCTGCAAAGCGGCCGAGGAGTGGGACGGAGAGGCAGGAAGAGCTGAAAGAAACGTTTGAGCTGCTAGACCAAATAAGACCCAGGTTTGCAACATGACTGGGGCAAGGCAGTTTTAGGCTGCAGATGCCAAAGGATCCTGGCTTGCAGCGGCAAGGTGATAATGGTCCCTCTCTAAGGTGCTGGTGTCAAGCTGTAAACTCTGCCCTCGCAAGGCAGGGCCTTTCCAGCACTGGTCTGGCAGCTGAGCTCAAGGCAGGGTGCTGCTGCTCAGCTTGATCCCCTCTGCCGTGGAGTGCCCAGCAATTGGGTGCTGGCACACTTGGCTGGTAGCTCTTCTGCTTCTGCCCACCCTGAAAATCTGATCCCTGAGTTGAGAGTGAGCTATGGTGGCATCGATTCGGCCTGCAGCTGGCGGATTCAGGCTGCAGCATTGGACCCACTCCTTCCCTTTAACAGGTGAGCATGCGGCACATCACCGTGTGGCTACGCGTACGGGAGCAGGATGTTTGGTTCTGGCCTGACCACGCCTGGCGTGCTGCGTTTAGCTCTGGGTGTCCCGTTCGGAGAAAGGCTGACGGATGGGAGGGAGTTCAGAGAAGTGCAGCAGAGATGGTTGGGGGCTGGAGGGACTGACTTCAGGGGAAAAGGTTAAAAGAGCTAAATACACTTTGCATGGCTCAGAGGAGAAAAAGCTGCCACTTAAGCTAAGCTGTAAGGGGGGGGGAGGATTTCATTGGGTCACACAGGGCGACGGGGTGTCAGAGCAATGGGATGAAACTAAGCAAAGGAAGCATCTGGCTGTGTCAGCAAAAAGCTCCCTGCTACCAAGCTGTACTGGGCAGGAGTCACCTTCCCAGGGAGAAGGGGAGCACGGTCGCTTTGGGCTTTTTGGTCTGAACTGCCTCAAATGTGGTCTAGGGGCACAGCCCTGCCTTGGCCGGGGGACTAATTGGATGCTCAATACGTCTTCTCCACTCTAACTGCTGTGATTCCATGATCCAAGTTTACATGGCCAATCTTCTGCCCCCCCCCCCCCCAGCTGGCAGGGACTGGGAGTGTGGTACAGGCAGCATGCTCAGCCCATGTGTGGGCATCCCTCCTGACCTGCCTGGTCCAAAGGTGGGACAGTGTTATGGAGCCCTACAAAGAGCGGGAGACACACATTCATGCAGGAAGCTTATGATGCCGGAGCATTCTTCCCTTGGCGTAAATGATGCCTGCTGTAGCCTTTATTCAGCCAGACTTTATTTCTGATGACCATTTCCAGCAGTAGAAGTGAGAGGGGGCCCGATTTGTGCCGAATGGAGGGGCCTTGGGACTGAAATGGGTGGCGTCCCTTGCAATGAGGGATGTTTGAGAGGGAGGCTTGTGGGAATGTCTCTCATTGCTAAACAGTGTCCCCTGCCGGCCACTTCTGTCAAGCATCCCAACTGTCAAGCATCCCAACTACAGCCCTGCGCCGATACAAAATTTGAATCTGCACCTGATTCCCCGGTCTGCAAAAATGGTCCGTGGATTTGCAGGACGCTAACCCAGACCACCAGAAAGGGAGATAGCTGGGTGTGAATACTGCCATAGTGCTGTATGACTACTAACTAATCCCCACAGCCTCCCTCCCTTGCCCCAGAGGTTGTTATCCCCAGTTCACAGATGGGGAAACTGAGGCACAGAGCAGAGAAGCAACTTGTTGTACCCAGGTCCTGCCGTACAGAAGCTGATGAAGTTCAGACAGGCGCTCTGGCTCACTGCATGGCTCACCCAATTGCACAGCAGGGTTTTGATATGTGGGTGGTTTTGATGTGGTCAGAAAAAAGGAGCGAATTTCCTTTTGCAGGTGTGGGGGTAGGCTGTTGTTAAAAATGGAAAAACCTTGCTGGGACTTCCCTACCTGCTGTGCTTTTGTCAGATATGGCAGAGACCAAAAAGTGCTGCCTTGGTTTGTGGGATTTTGTTTTAAAAAATGGCATGAAAATGATGGGATACGGATGGCATTATGGGGGGCGAAAGTTGCATGCCGGAGAACTCCGGGCGAGTTCTCTCTCAAAACATTGCAAAAATGTTCCAAAAGGCATTGCACTGGACAGCTGCACAGGGCACCCTGGGATACCTTCCCATGGCACGGCACTTTACATGGCCACAGGCGCTCGGGGGGGGGGGGGGGGGTAAGCGCAGTAAGAGTGCCAACAACCAAGCATGCACGCACCTGCGCTAACTTCAGCAACTGTATGTCGACTGCACTTGTGTCAACGAATGATTGTAAGGCAGACAGAGCCTTCGGTTGGAAGCTCTTCGGGGCCGGGCCTGCATTTTTCTTGTACATTTGTGTAGGGCCTAGCGCCCATGGGACCAGGCCCCTATTGTGCTGACTCTGTGTGTGCTCTGGAGCTCTGCACCCACTGGCAGCCAAGCTCCCTGCCTTGCCTCCGCCTCCTCCCCACTCCCTCCCTCCCAGCGCTTGCCACCACCAAACAGCTGTAGCAAGCTCCAGGAGGAGCGGGAATGTGGTGCGCTCAGGGGAGGAGGCAGGGCCGGGGCGGCGATTTGGGGAAGGAGTCAAATGGGGCAGGGAGGGGGCAGAGTTGGGCTGGGAACTTTGGGGAAGGGGTTGGAATGGGGGCAAGCGGGGCAGGGATGGAGTTGGGGCAGGGCGGGGGGGGGGGGTCGAGCATTAGAAGTCGGCACCTATGCCTGGTCCATGACCAATAATAATTTGTTTAAGGGGGCCAATGATGTTTTTTTTTAAACAGCTTTTTATTTGTTAAAAGGGACCATTCTAGTTACAACTGTTCTCTGACATGGGGGCTATTGGGCACCTTCCCCAAAGCCTGTTTTACAGACAGGGAAACAAAGGGACAGAGAGGGTTAGTGACTGGCCCAAGACCGCAAATGAGTTGGTGTCTAAGAATGGATTAGAAGCCATGGGGTTTCAAAAGCACACAGCGCTGGGCTAACTCTGCTGCCATCAAGTCAATGGGCAAACGCGCATCGAAGATTTCTGTGGCCTCCTCATTCTTTCCCTTTCAAAATATAACTCTTATACGACCTTGGCAAGAGTGTCCTGGGCAAGGCCTGAAATGGTCCCATCAACTCTCCTCCTCTCCCTGCAAAGTTTGAATTCAGCAGCCAAGTCAAACTAACACACTCAGGAGTATAACCAGAGAGACTCCATCTTGTAAACACGTGCTTCCCCATTTACCATTCAGTGATGCCACAGGCCAGGGTGATTAGCCATCAAGGTCATTTTAATGGCTCGAGACAGGTTTTCTCCCCACATCTCTCATTTCTTCCCTCTCCATTTTGTCCTCAATTTGCCACAGCTGCCTTTCTCCTCCAGTTACTTTGGTTATGCCATACCCTTTGCCCCTCTCCTCCTAACCCATTCTCCTTACCACTCAACTCCTCCCAAATTTCAGTTTCATGCCTTCCAGCCTGGTGTCCTCTACTGGGAGGGTCTTCCAATTCTTGCCCACTGAGTTCTGTCCTTTAAATCACTCCTTAAAATTCTATACTCCCAGAAATCCTTTCTCCCTTGACCTCCTCCCCTACAATCTCTTCAGACTCTCCATGCCTTACATTCTTGCCTTTCTTTATCTCAGTCAGATGTCAGCTTTGTTAAAGTCAATGGGAAGTTTGCTGTTGACTCATAGAATATTAGGGTTGGAAGAGACCTCAGGAGGTCATCTAGTCTAATCTCCTGCTCAAAGCAGGACCAACACCAACTAAATCATCCCAATCAGGGCTTTGTCAAGCCGGGCCTTCAAAACATCTAAGGATGGAGATTCCACCACCTCCCTAGGTAACCCATTCCAGTGCATCACCACCCTTCTAGTGAAACAGTGTTTCCTAATATCCAACCTAGACCTCCCCCACTGCAACTTGAGACCAGAACTTCTTGTTCTGTCATCTGCCACCACTGAGAACAGCCGAGCTCCATCCTCTTTGGAACCCCTTTTCAGGTAATTGAAGGCTGCTATCAAATCCCCCCTCACTCTTCTCTTCTGCAGACTAAATAACTGCAGTTCCCTCAGCCTCTCCTCGTAAGTCATGTGCCCCAGCCCCCTAATCATTTTCGTTGCCCTGTGCTGGACTCTCTCTAATTTGTCCATATCCCTTCTGTACTGGGGGGACCAAAACTGGACGTGATACTCCACGTGTGGCCTCATCAGTGCCGAATAGAGGGGAATAATCACTTCCCACAATCTGCTGGCAATGCTCCTACTAATACAGCCCTCAGCCTTCTTGGCAACAAGGGCACACTGCTGACTCATATCCAGCTTCTCGTCCACTGTAACCTCCAGGTCCTTTTCCGCAGAACTGCTGCTTCGCCAGTCGGTCCCCAGCCTGTAGCGACGCATGGGATTCTTCCTTCCTAAGTGCAGGACTCTGCACTTATCCTGGTTGAACCTCATCAGATTTCTTTTGGCTCAATCCTCCAATTTGTCTTGGTCACTCTGGACCGTATCCCTACCCTCCAGCGTATCTACCTCTCCCCCCAGCTTAGTGTCATCTGCGAACTTGCTGAGGGTGCAATCCATCCCATCATCCAGATCAGTGGTCCCCAACCTTTCTGTGGGAATAGCATATTCCTATTCCCAGAAGACTGTGGCAGGCACCGGACACCCGGCAAAGAGCGTCGCTGCCAAAATGCCACCGAGAATGGCAACATTTTGGCTGTTGGTTCTCCGGCGGCATTTTGGTGGCGGCATTTCAGCGGCGTGGTGTCTTGCAGACGCACACGACTGCCCTGGGGGGCGCCATTGCGCCCGCGGGCACCGCGTTGGGGACCCCGGATCCAGATCATTAATAAAGATGTTGAACAAAACCAGCCCCAGGACTGACCCCTGGGGCACTCTGCTTGATACCTGCTGCCAACTGGCCATCAAGCCGTTGATCACTACCCGCTGAGCCTGACAATTTAGCCAGCTTTCTATCCACCTTATAGTCCATTCATCCGATCCATACTTTTGTAACTTGCTGCCAAGAATACTGTGGGAGACTGTAACAAAAGCTTTGCTAAAGTCAAGAATCCAATGGCAGCAGGGTCACAGAGCTTAAATTGCAAGCTCTTTGGGAAATTCTTTCTTTCTTTCTTTCTCTTCCCCAAGCTTCCCCTTCCCCCCTCCATGAGAGCCTGAAACTTGGAAGCCAGTTCAAAGCATGAGCAGAGGAGGACAGTTCTGAAAATAGCCCGATGCAACATTAAAATAGCCCGAGCCATTCGACTGCTTTAGCATCACCTCAAAATAAGCTCCCTCAATCCGGGGGAGAGCTATAAATAAGTGTGCAGCAATTCGCATAATAAACTATTCCCCAGCAGGAACCGAGCAGAGCTCAGCCTTATGTAGAACCTGATCTCCTCCCACGCTGGACTGAGTTAGTGCAATGTTGATAACTGGCATTCGCAGGGTTATTTATCATGGTAGCACTGGAGAATGTAACTGCAGCACGGGTCAGTCGCAGGGCATGTGGTGTACAGTTACTTGCTAGATCGGGTGATCTTCGGGTGACCCAGTGGAACATATCACAGCTCTCCGCTCTTCAGTCTTAATCAGGTGCATGAGATCAGAATCCCACCCCAGTGTGTTACCATTGAGCAGACTCTAAGTGCTAACAGCAAGGAGGAGGTCAGACTTGGCCAAACTGAAATAATTAGCATGCCAGAGAGGAGACAGGTAGCCCTCTGGAATGGGAGGCCATTCCGTCTCCATGCTCATCGCCTCTCACAAGCTAAGTGTGGCCGTTTTGGGGAGTGTTTAGACAGGAGAACTCCAAGGAACACCTGGATACTCAAGCCAGTGGGGCTGCTGTCTGATCCAGCAAAAGGAGGATGGGGGATGCTCTTGCAGCTGAAGGTGCTGCCTTTCTGTTGCGATGTGACACCAAGGTCTTGACCACTCGTGGTTATCAAAGATCCCACTGCACTCCCTGCCCCATGGCCACAGCCACATTCCAGCTCAAAGTCGGAGGTTCTTCTTCATGTTTAAGTTCACAGGCACCCAACTTTTAAGGGCCCAGAAAATCTCAGGAACAACACTGCAACCACAAAGTCTGAGTTAGATGCCTCGGCTCCTACACAGTGCATGGGGAGCGATAGGTGCCTATCTGCTAGCAATCCATGAACCAGAGGCAGATATGCATTCAGCTGCCTAAATTGCATGTGGGACCTGAAACAAAGCAGCTTGGGAGTAGGCCCTCCCTTATAATCTTTAGCCTAGTGGCTAGGGTACTCACCCAGCAAGGGGGAGACCCTTGGCTCAAGTCCCCCCTCCTCCAGGGGAGAGAGAGGATTTGATGTGATGTACAGCAATCTGTCACCTCTCAGGTGGGTGCTCTAATCCATATGGAATATTCCGCTACGAGGCTCCCTCAATCGTGCCTGTCGAAGTTGTTCCACTTTAATTAAACAATGGAAGATGGGAATGGTCATTGGACCAGAGAGCTGGTTAGCAAAAAGAACAGGAGTACTTGTGGCACCTCAGAGACTAACAAATTTATTTGAGCATAAGCTTTCGTGAGCTACAGCTCACTTCATCGGATGCTGTAGCTCACGGAAGCTTATGCTCAGATAAATTTGTTAGTCTCTAAGGTGCCACAAGTACTCCTTTTCTTTTTGCGAATACAGACTAACACGGCTGTTACTCTGAGAGCTGGTTAGAACGACTTTGCAGCCCAGAGGCTGGGGCTCTCCTCTAAGAGGTGGTAGAGGCTTGTTCAAATCCCATCTCCCCTCCCAGGAGGAAGGGGGACTGAAATGGGGACCTGCCACACCCGGGGTAAGTACCCTGATCACTAGGCTAAATTGGCCCCCCCGCCCCCCCGGCTGTTTCATGTGAACTCACGGGTGGGGCCTGACCTAGGTGCGCTCAGTAGGCACCTTCCGGATCAGGCCCTGCATGTGCCTTAGTCTGGCTGAACTCCAGACTTTCCGGCTGTGTAAATTGCACGTGGGCTCAGGCAGGAGCCAGGCACCTGCTCGGAGGAAAAAACTTCGGCACACAGTTCGTTTAGGTGCCTGTATGGTTTGGTGGCACCTATGCGGGAGTTTTGTGGATCGCAAGAGGCACCTAATGACCTTTGTGGAGCCCACCCAGAGAGAATATAGCCAGGCCCTGCCCCAACACTCCTACAGTCTAAACAAGATGAGCGACCGGGGGCAGGGCTTTCAAAAGTGCCACAGGGAGTTAGGCACCCATTGAAAGTCAAAGGGTGGGAGGTGTCAAACACCCTCAGGTGCTTTTGAACACTGAGGCAGGAAAGGCCAGGAAGGCTGTTTATCATTATTGTTCACTTAGGTCCCAAGACTGTTTCTCCCGTAGATTGAGCTGGATATGCTGGTTTTGGCATTCCTTCCTGCAGTGTTGGTGGCGGAGAATGGCTGTTGTGTTTCCACCCCAGAGGTGGCTGCACTTCAGTGACAGGGAGATAGACAAATGGCTGTATAAGGACTACAGATAACATTGACTCAAGAGTGATCACTGAGAAGAGGGGAAGTGGAGAAGGTAAAGTGCAGTAGAATGATGGTGACCGATGTTGTGCAGCTTCCAAGCCCAGCTTGTCCTATCTCTGCTCTGCATTATGGCATAAATGTCACGTACTAGGGAATGGGTAAGCGTCACCGCTGTCTTCCCCTGGACGGAATGTCAGACCTGCTAGTCTGGTTTAGCTCTGGCTTGGGGGCTCGGTAACAGGATAGGGAGGCTCTCTACTCACTAGGTGACCAGAGTTGAACTTCAGTGCAACGGCGTGGGAGCATGTTCCAAAGATGTTATCGTCGGACCATTTGTTCGGCTGCTTGTGTGAAACGAGTTGGTGGTGATGGGGCACGCATGGAGCAATCTCCCACAATTCTTTAGTGTGGTCCAGTCAGCCGACAGCACATTCACTGTGAGGTGAGAAGGGATGACCCGCTGGGCTTAGGAGATTCGGTGGCAGCTGGAGATGTGCAGTTGTGATACCTTCGCTGGAACTAGGCAGTTAGCTGGAGGAAGATGGAGAACATAAAGTACTCTGATATTAGCAGGAGTGAGAGACACGGAAGAGGCAAGCAGAAGTTAGCAGGGAGACAGGTATAGGGGTCCAGCAGGGCAGACTCAGGGGTGTGAAATGAGGGAAATAAAAGGGAGAATCCAAAAGAAGAAAGCAGCAGTAGCTGGGGAGGAATGGGAACACCCGAAAGCATCAGTGCATTCCTGGTCTTTCTCTCTCACTTTGACCAACTGGGAGGGCTTGGCCTGTCAGCCTTTTGTTTATCGATAATTATTTTTTGTTCTCCAGTGAGTACATTCTTACCTGAGATGAGGAGAAGGGACTAGGCCATGGGGACTTTAGGTAAGGTGCGGTGGAGAGTTGAGCTCACAATCTTGACTAACAAAAATTGGCTCATCCCAGCCCTAATTACAGGTTGAGTCCAGTTCCTGGCAGCAAGGTGTCCACCTCACAAAATAGACACCATTGCAATTGGCCCCTTGGCTGATGGCCTCAGCGGGGCGGCCAAGGATGCAATGGGCCAGAGAGACTGAATCGCCTCCAGAGATAGTTCCTCCCATGGCAGCCTTCACTGCTGCTTGTTAGGCTACTCAAAGATCTTGGATCTCCAGAGCGCTCAGTCATGCACCTTTCATTAGCATGACAGCCCAGACAATGGTTGTCTTTAGGGTGAGGAACTGCCTTCCTCTCAATTTCTCCTGAGTTTGAGTCTGGTCCCTCTCCTGATGTGGTGGAGGATCATCTCTGGTAATGCTCCTGGTTGGGGCCTCAGGCTGCTCTCCTACCCTTGTTGTGCCTAAAAGCTAAGTATTAGGGGCTGAACCACGGGGGAAGCAAGGACAGGGCGGTTCCCTTTGGCCTAATTTGGCAAGTGCTACCCATGCTAGCAGTGTGGCCCTTTGTCCCATCTAACGGCTGGTGGAGGGTATGGTTCAGGCAGAAGTTCATGCTTTCGGATTCAAAGGGGCTGGGTTCAATCGCCCCAAACAGCTCAGCTAGGGATGGCGTTTCATGTGTCTTAATAACAATATTTAGCAACTAGGTGCTCTGGTGACGGCTGGGTTACAGGCAATATACATTAGGGACTTTCTGAGTTGGTTGGGGTTTTTTCAGACCCCCTGGAAAGAGACTCCATCTACTTCATTTAGAAGCCCTGCTATGCAACATGCTCCCGATGCCTCACTGTGGCATAACCTGATACCTCTTGTCCCGTCTCACTGAGCAGCTTGGGGAGTGATCACTTTAGATAAGCTATTACCAGCAGGAGAGTGGGGTGGGGGGAGAGAAAACCTTTTGTAGTGGTAAACACCCATTTTTTCATGCTTTGTGTGTATAAAAAGATCTATACTTTCCACAGTATGCATCCAATGAAGTGAGCTGTAGCTCATGAAAGCTTATGCTCAAATAAATTGGTTAGTCTCTAAGGTGCCACAAGTCCTCCTTTTCTTTTTGGGGAGAATGTACACTTATCCCTTCTCTTTTCCTGGCATGTGTCTGTCTGACTTTGGAGGCTCCTCTGCGAATGGAGCTGCCAATAGGCGGTGAGTCATTTTGAACATGCCTGGATCCAGAAGGCATCATGTGGCTGATGATTCATGTGTCTCACTTGTTTGACTGTTTAAATAAACTCTGATTCCAAGGGCATGTAGCTGTAAGAGAGCCATCCTGGGTTTCACTGAATGTGGAATTGCATTTCTACTCGGTTACATAAATTTATTTCTAGTGGGGTGTTTCCATAATGTATTTTGATTACTCTCTAGGTATCTGTGTATATGAGCACTGTACGGTAGTCACACTGCCAACTCAACCATCACAATACCAGGTAATTGCTGTAACCCCTATACTTAGGAGATCCATCAGTACCACGATCACAATGGAGGGACAACTACCGTGTCAATTTTGCAACAGAAAAGCTTCTAAAACTGACTCCAATGAGAAGCTGCTGAACTTGAATTAATATGCAAACTAGGTTTCAGAGTAACAGCCGTGTTAGTCTGTATTCGCAAAAAGAAAAGGAGTACTTGTGGCACCTTAGAGACTAACCAATTTATTTGAGCATGAGCTTTCGTGAGCTACACGTACTCCTTTTCTAATTAGTGGTTGTTTCTCAGTGAGGAAGAATCACTGAATGAGTCAGAGGCAGAGGAGTGGGATGTTAATTACAAAATTCTGTTCTCTCTCACTATTTAATTGTGAGTCTAACAAAAGTTGGTGTTTTTCTTAGAGACCCAGCTCCTGGAGTTCTGTGATGACGTGAGAATCTTAGCTGTTATTTTAAAAAAAAAACCCAAGGTAAGTTTTTAGCAGGAAAGCCTGAAAAGATGAAACCTAAAGGCTCAAAAACCAGAAGGCAAATATAAAAGAACCCCAAACTTACTATTTCCAGAAATCTCATTTTTTTTCCGAGCCCATCTCTTTATTTTTGGGGTACCTGACTCACTATTTGTGAATGCTTGGAATTGGTGATATTGTTCTAAGCATTTGAAAAATGGCTTCTGGGCTATGCTGTCACATTTTTTACTAATTGAAATTGCATAACTGCCTGAAGTGCTAATAAGTTGTGCAACTATTGGGCAACTCTATAGCGTGATAGCTAGCGGGGCTGGCTTGCCCTCAGCAAAGCATTCTTTGGGCCACACCCAACAAAATCAAAGAGGGAAGGGCTGGCAAAATAAAAAAGATATACATAATAACTAGGGCTGTCAATTAATCGCAGTTAACTCACGCGATTAACTCAAAAAATTAATTGTAATTAATCGCAGTTTTAATCGCACTGTTAATAGAATACCAATTGAAATGTATTAAATATTTTGGATGGTTTTCTACATTTTCACATCTATTGTATGCTATGTTATAATTGAAATCAAATTGTAGAATCTTTATTACAAATATTTGCACTGTAAAAATGATAAACAAAAGAAATAGTATTTTTCAATTCACCTCATACAAGTACTGTAGTGCAATCTCTTTGTTGTGAAAGTGCAATTTACAGATGTAGATTTTTGTTTGGTTACATGACTGCACTCAGAAACAAAACAATGTAAAACTTCAGCCTACAAATCCACTCAGTCCTACTTCTTGTTCAGACAAACAGGTTTGTTTGCATTTACAGGAGATAATGCTGCTCTCTTATTTACAATATCACCAGAAAGTGAGAACAGGCATTTGCATGGCACTTTTGGAGCTGGCATTGCAAGGTATTTATGTACCAGATATACTAAACGTTCGTATGCCCCTTCATGCTTCGGCCACCATTCCACAGGACATGCGTCTATGCTCATTAAAAAAATAACGTGTTAATTAAATTTGTGACTGAACTCCTTGGGGGAGAATGGTATGTCCCCTGCTCTGTTTTACCCACATTCTGCCATACACTTCATGTTATAGCAGTCTTGGATGATGACCCAGCACATTTTAAGGACACTTTAACTGCAGATTTCACACAAAACGTGAAGAAGTTTGAGATTTCTAAAGATAGCTACAGCACTTGACCCAAGGTTTAAGAATCTGAAGTGCCTTCCAAAATCTGAGAGGGACGAGGTGTGGAGCATGATTTCAGAAGTCTTAAAAGGGGAACACTCCGATGCGGAAACTACAGAACCTGAACCACTGAAAAAGAAAATCAACCTTCTGCTGGTGGCATCTGACTCAGATAATGAAAATGAGCATGTGTCGATCTGCACTGCTTTGGATGGTTATCGAGCAGAACCCGTCATCAGCATGGACGCATGTCCCCTGGAATGCTGGTTGAAGCATGAAGGGACATATGAATCTTTAGCACATCTGGCATGTAAATATCCTGCAACGCCAGCTGCTACAGTGCCTTCAGAACACCTGTTCTCACTTTCAGGTAACATTGTAAACAAGAAGCAGGCAGCATTATCTCCTGAAAATGTAAATAAACTTGTTTGTCTGAGCGATTGGCTGAACAAGAAGTAGGACTGAGTGGACTTGCAGGCTCTAAAGTTTTACATTGTTTTGTTTTTGAATGCAGGTTTTTTGTACATAGTTCTACATTTGTAAGTTGCACTTTCATGATAAAGAGATTGCACTACAGTATTTGTATTAGGTGAATTGAAAAATACTATTTCTTTTGTTTTTTTACAGCGCAAATACTTGTAATCAAAAATAAATATAAAGTGAGTATTGTGTAAGTGAGTATACGAAGTATAAGTGAGTATACGAAGTAGACTTCGTATTCTGTGTTGTAATTGAAATCAATATATTTGAAAATGTAGAAAACATCCAAAAATATTTAAATAAATGGTATTCTATTGTTTAACAGTGCGATTAATCGCAATTAATTTTTTAATCGCTTGACAGCCCTAATAATAAATCACATGCTTGACAGCTGTTCCTAAATAAAACATAAGACTGAATATGCATAAATCCAATTCAAACAACACTGATTAACTCTAAAGTTTCATTTGTTTCCCTTCTTTTTCTTCCCCTTTGCATTTCTTTAGTCCCTCCTTCCCTCTCTCACTTTCTTTTCTTCTTAATTATTTACAATGGTGCCATATGTGCCGACAGCAATTTGCCAACATGTACGAAAACATAAGAACATAGGACCCCCTCCCCAGACTGGATCTGACCAATGATCCATCTAGTCCAGTGTTTTTTCTCCAACACTGCTTAGCACAAGATGTTTCAGAGGAAGCTGCAAGAAACCCCCAAATGGACAATTATGGAATAACCTCCCGCTATGAGGAATTTCTTCCTAATCACTTGGCAATTAGTTACTGGCCACCAACTGACCATATTCTGCTCTTGGTTATTTTGATATAAATCCTGAGTAACTGTGTTGACGTGCAATGTATTGAGTTGAAGGAAAAATAATATTTAATACAAGGGATGAGGCTGTAGTCATTAATTGACTTGATCCTCCAAGTGAAGTCAATGGGAGTATTGCCCAAGTAAGGGCTGCAGGATAGAACTCAGTGTAGGGGATCAACTCTCAGATTTGACACGTGGTGAATACCCCTTCCTACGTGGGATTGGGGGTAAGGACGAGCCACATCTGTGACATCACCGTCTGTCGAGGATGACTGGGTATAGGAACACAATGAGTCTGGGGAACTGCATCTGGGGAAGATGAGTAAACACACATCATCTGAGCAATCAATGGTGAACCCATGCAAAAAGTAAGACAGCCCAAGACACTTAGGGGAAGAAAAGTGGCTCTCCTACATAACTCCACTACCTAGCTTCTAGTCCCCTTTTCAGGACATATATGGCTTGCACTCCACTCGAGTTCATGCTGTCTGCCAGAATGGCTGCCTTGTTGTCTTTCTGTAACTTGACTTTTTTGCCAGGATAGGTTATTGTCCTATCACTCCACCCCAAACCTGGAAGACCAATGGACTGCTTTCCATCTCATCCCTACCCTTTTGACATGTCTGGCTTGTGTGGTCCTACCAGGAGTTTAAACTTCTTCAGGCCTAGCTCACAGGGTCATTGGAACACACAAGCCTTCCCACCACGTCAAGGTGCAGTCCCTGTGGTTACCAACAATGTATATGAATTTTTAACAAATGACAAGATTCATCACAGTGTCCAATAACCCCCATCTCTAACCTAAACAATAATCTGACGGCATGGGAAGGATTCCGATTCGCATTCATGCAGCAGTCTTTAGCTCCCCCTAATGTTCAGCTTCTGCGCGAAACATCCAAAGCCAGCATGCGACTGCAGTTGGAAAGCTTGTGTTGATACTTGCAAAGATGCATAAAAACAACACATCATCAAAATGGCCCATCCTGCAAGGTGTAGAGCAAACAGCGTAAAAGCCAGAACATAGATGAGGTTTTAAACCTTATTTTGGTGTTCATTGCTCTGTTATATTAGAATGAGAGAGAAATATATTTTTAAAATAAAAAAGAGTGTCCCTTTAAAGTAATGCTTGTATTCATTTAATTCTTGGACAATCAAATCTCAGTAGCCACCAAACCAAGTACAAAAAAAGAAACAACATATTTGTTAAATGTAACAAACTCAATAATTATAATCCATATAGAGATCATCTATATTAAAGCCAATTCTGCTCTTTGCCATGCGTGTCTCTGAGTGCAGAATTTAGGGTCCGATCCTGCAATCACTAACTTTGATCATATGAAGAAAAGGAGGACTTGTGGCACCTTAGAGACTAACCAATTTATTTGAGCATGAGCTTTCGTGAGCTACAGCTCACTTCATCGGATGCATACCGTGGAAACTGCAGCAGACTTTATATACACACAGAGAACATGAAACAATACCTCCTCCCACCCCACTGTCCTGCTGGTAATAGCTTATCTAAAGTGATCATCAAGTTGGGCCATTTCCAGCACAAATCCAGGTTTTCTCACCCTCCACCCCCCCCCCCCCCACACACACAAACTCACTCTCCTGCTGGTAATAGCCCATCCAAAGTGACAACTCTCTACACAATGCGCATGATAATCAAGTTGGGCTATTTCCTGCACAAATCTAGGTTCTCTCACGCCCTCACCCCCCTCCAAAAAACACACACACAAACTCACTATCCTGCTGGTAATAGCTCATCCAAAGTGACCACTCTCCCTACAATGTGCATGGTAATCAAGGTGGGCCATGTCCAGCACAAATCCAGGCTTTCTCACCGCCCCCTTTTTTTTCCCCCCCCCCGGGGACGGACACACACACACAAACTCACTCTCCTGCTGGCAATAGCTCATCCAAACTGACCACTCTCCAAGTTTAAATCCAAGTTTAACTTGGAGAGTGGTCAGTTTGGATGAGCTATTGAGCTATTGCCAGCAGGAGAGTGAGTTTGTGTGTGTGTGTGTGTCCCCGGGGGGGGGGAAGGGGGGGGTGAGAAAGCCTGGATTTGTGCTGGACATGGCCCACCTTGATTACCATGCACATTGTAGGGAGAGTGGTCACTTTGGATGAGCTATTACCAGCAGGAGAGTGAGTTTGTGTGTGTATGGGGGTGGGGGGGTGAGAAAACCTGGATTTGTGCTGGAAATGGCCCACCTTGATTATCATGCACATTGTAGGGAGAGTGGTCACTTTGGATGAGCTATTACCAGCAGGATAGTGAGTTTGTGTGTGTGTTTTTTGGAGGGGGGTGAGGGGGTGAGAGAACCTGGATTTGTGCAGGAAATAGCCCAACTTGATTATCATGCACATTGTGTAGAGAGTTGTCACTTTGGATGGGCTATTACCAGCAGGAGAGTGAGTTTGTGTGTGTGTGGGGGGGGTGGGGGTGGAGGGTGAGAAAACCTGGATTTGTGCTGGAAATGGCCCAACTTGATGATCACTTTAGATAAGCTATTACCAGCAGGACAGTGGGGTGGGAGGAGGTATTGTTTCATGTTCTCTGTGTGTATATAAAGTCTGCTGCAGTTTCCACAGTATGCATCCGATGAAGTGAGCTGTAGCTCACGAAAGCTCATGCTCAAATAAATTGGTTAGTCTCTAAGGTGCCACAAGTCCTCTTTTTCTTTTTGCGAATACAGACTAACAGGGCTGTTACTCTGAAACCTGTCATTTGATCATATGAGCAGTTTCCCTTAAGTCAATGGGGACTATGCATGTGAATAACTTACATGTTGTTCACAGTGGTGTTGGAGCCATGTTGGTCCCAGGATATTAGAGCAAGGTGGGTGAGGTAACGTCTTTTATCTCCAACCACACAACCCTAGTTGTCACCTGCTACCCCACACTGGAACCCATATGGAGTATCATTAAACAATTACAATCCATACAAGAAATCTTTCATAGAATCATAGAATAACAGAGTTGGAAGGGACCTCTGGAGTCCATCTAGTCCAACCCCCTGCCCAGAGCAGGACCAATCCCAACTAAATCATCCCAGTCAGGGCTTTGTCAAGCCTGATCTTAAAAACTTCTAAGGAAGGGGATTCCACCACCTCCCTAGGTAACACATTCCAGGGTTTCACCACCCTCCTAGTGAAAAAGTTTTTCCTAATATCCAACCTAAATCTCCCCCACTGCAACTTTCCTCACCCACCTTGTATTTTTA
The DNA here is from genome assembly GCF_965140235.1 of Caretta caretta. Classification (NCBI taxonomy): domain Eukaryota; kingdom Metazoa; phylum Chordata; order Testudines; family Cheloniidae; genus Caretta; species Caretta caretta. Next base: position 9,255,068 of record NC_134230.1, on the reverse strand, counting down.
CATATATGTGTGTGTTTGCAAGATTGGGTTCTTATCCAGCAGAATTTGTCTATATACCTCATATATATATATATATATACACCTCATTCTTCTTCGTTCAGTGTCAATGTATGTCACGCAGCAGACTCCATATATTTGTTACCAAATGAGCGTGTAAACTTTTGATACTAAGGGCTTGTCTACACTGGCAACGTTAAAGCGCTGCCGTTGTGTAGTCACAGCACAGCATTGGGAGGGAGTTCTCCCAGCGCTCTAAAAAACCCACCTCCACGAAGGGCGTAGCTCCCAGCCCTGGTGCACTGTCTACGCGGGCGGTTTACAGCGCTGAAACTTGCAGCACTCGGGGGAGTGTTTTTTCACACCCCTGAGTGAGAATGTTGCAGTGCTGTAAAGTGGCAGGGTAGATGAATGCAGTAATCCGGTATTCCTTAGCAATGGCGGATGCAGTGATTTATCTGTGCAACTCCAGCAACACACAAAAGTCTTGGAGCTCTGGACCAATATAAACAGCATGTCATTGTGTATTAAGCAAACGATAATTAAAACCCCAGAAAAACAAGGAAAAGAAAATATACCTCGTGGCTGAGCAGTTACTCAACACGTGGAACCAAGGACGAAAAGTCTGCTCTCAAATGTGTGTGCATGCACATCCATGGGCAGAATGTCATCCACAGAACGGATAAGAGATTAGTGGCCTTTCAGGTTCCTCCTGACCTCCCTGCCATTTTCTATGTAAGGAATACCAGCTGGCTATGAGATAAAAATCTCTTATCATGCACATCCTGCTGTGTTCTCTTGCAGTGCAGTGTGTGGGAGAACACTAACATTCCCACAGATCTCCATGGCCACAGCAGCATGTAATGGAGCGAGGTGCAAGGCGGGTGTGAAATACACTCTTACACAGCAGACGTTAAGCATGAAGTATCAGTTTATTGGCGGGCAGGACAGCCGGTGCATCAGCCACAGACCATCAGTCCCTTGGCCTAAGGATTGTAAGGGATTACAGAGCACTAATCGACACAGCCTTGAGGTGCCAATGAAGTTTTGGGTGTCTGGTTTTTAGAAAGACTTGGTTTGCACGTGTGCAAAGAAGGTTACATTAGGCTTATTCTTCAGGGGATAAACTGAAGTGTTGCTCATCCCCAACAGGCTCCCTAACCTTCCGGAGACGCTGCCTCCTCCCCATAAGCCATCGACCCCCAGGGTCAGAGGTATCCACCTCGTGGGCCCAAACTTGCAAGGTCAATGGCAACCTTCCCGCAGCCCCCCACAGGAGTTGTTTTGTCTCCAAAAGCTTTGATCCCCCCCTATTAAAAAAAAAGAAAAAGAAAAAAGCCGTGTCCTCCCCAGAGGAGCTGTGATCGTGTCCCCCTAGTTCCCACCTGGAGTCTTCACAGGGGTGGAAACAGCAGGGAGTTCCTCAGGCTCCCCATTGCACGGCTCCCTCCAACCCCTAACTCCTTCCCCCACCCCAGAACACGCCCCCCTCTGTGCACGCCTAGGCCCCCACACCCCTCCCTCTTGCAGGCCTCACAACTGACATACCCCCTGCCTCCTGCTCCCCACACCTCTCCTCATGTCTCCCACACCCTTCCCACCCTACTGCTCCCTCTGCAGTCCTCACACCTGACATACCCCTTTCCCTGCATTCCTTGTGCCCGCCCACCCTCCATCCCCCCTCCTCGTGCCCCCCCACCATTCCCCACCCTCCTCATGCCTCCCCCACACCCTCCTGCCCCCATCCCCCACCCTCCTTGTGACTCCCCCCACACCCTCCATTCCGCACCCTCCTCCTGCCCCCCACACCCTCTTGCCCCCATCACCCCCGCTCCTCCTTCCCCCCTCCTCGTGCCCCCCCACACCCTCCCTCCTGCCCTTCCTCCATTTCCCACCCTCCTCGTGCCTCCCCCATGCCCTCCTGCCCCCCTCCTCGTGACCTCCCCCATACCCTCCATCCTCCCCTCCTCTGCCCCCCCACTCCCTCTTGCCCCCCATCCCCCCACTCCTCCTGCCCCCCTCCTCGTGACCCCCCCACACCCTCCATCCTCCCTTCCTCGTGCCCCCCACTCCTCCTGACCCCTCCTCGTGCCCCCCCACACCTTCCTGCCCCGCCTCCATTCCCCACCCTCCTCGTGCCTCCCCCACGCCCTCCTGCCCCCCAGATCTCCTGCCCCGCCTGCTCGTGCCCCCCCACACCCTCCATCCTCGTGCCCCCCCTCCATTCCCCATCCTCGACCCCCCCCCCCAACTCTACCCTCCCGCTCCCTCCGCAGGCCTCTCCCCTGCCCCCCAACTCCCCCATGCCCCGCCCCCTGCGCGCTCCCCGGCCGGCGCCGCGCCGCGCCCCGAGCCCCATGCGCCGCTGCTGCCCGGCCCTGTGTGTCAGCAGCCGCCGCCCCGCCGCCGCGCCCCCCTCGGCGGGCCCCGCCGCCGCCGCCCGCCCGCCGCTCGTGCTGCTGCTGGTGCTGCCGCAGCGCCGCCCACCCCCGCACAAGATGGCGGCCGGTGGCAGCGGCGGGGGCCCCGGGGGCCTCTCCTCCTCCTCCTCCTCCTCCTCCGGCCCGCCGCCGCCTCCGGGCAACGGGGCCGCCGCCGCCGCCTGCACCAACGGCCCGCCCGCCTCCCCGCCGGGCCTCACCTACAACCAGTGCGGGGCCGGGAACCCCGCGGCGGCGGCGGCGGCGGCGGCCGGGGGTCCCGGCTCCGGGGGCTCGGCGGCGGCGGCGGCTCCGGGCGGGGCAGCGGGCGGCCCCCTGCAGCGGGAGCCGGTGTACAACTGGCAGGCCACCAAGCCCACGGTGCAGGAGCGCTTCGCCTTCCTCTTCAACAACGAGGTGCTCAGCGACGTGCACTTCCTGGTGGGCAAGGGCCGCGGCTCGCAGCGCATCCCGGCCCACAGGTGGGCAGCCGGGGCCGGGGCCGGGGCCGGGCCGGGGCGGAGCGGAGCGTCCCGGCCCGCAGGGAGGGGCCGGCCGGAGGAGCGGCCCCGGGGGTGGAGTGGGGAGACCGGCCGGCCCCGAGGTGGGGCTCGGGCCGAGGGACCCGCCGCTCCTGTCGCGGGCCGGGGCTGGGCTGGGCTGGCGGGGGTGGGGCCCCCCCACTCGGCTTCCCCCCCGACACCACACCACTACTCTGCCCTTCCCCCCCCACACCACCACTCTGCCCTTCCCCCTCCCCCCACCCCACCCCACCCCACCACTCTGCCCTTCCCCCCACCACACCACCCACCACTCTGCTCGCCCTTCACCCTCTCACAAGCTCCTTCCTAACTCCAGGGAAGCAAGAAACGGTAAGACAGGAGGGCCCCTTCCCTTCCCTTCCCTGTCCCCCCCCCCTTCCCTCTGCTATACCTTGCTGGTACTGTCGCTTGCCCCCCCCCCCCGGGCCCTCCACACTAACCCCCCCACCGACACAGCCAAGATGTTGGGCCTCCTCCCTTACAGGGACCCAGAGCTGGTTCCCAGGCCTGCTGTGGCTGGGTGAGAGAGACCAGGATGCTGACTAGTTGCCAAATCAGCCTGGGCCCGCAGCCCCCAAGTTGTCTGGCTCTCAGGCCTGCGTTACATGGTGGGGGGGGCTCTGCCCCTTAGCGGGGCGTTTGGAATGGCTGCAGAGCAGTGGTGGGTTAGAGCACACGCAGCCCATTGGGCACCCAGCCTTGTGTGTCCCCCCACGGGCACCTCTAGAGCAGGAAGCCTGTCTCTCTACAGCGGGAGCCGAAGAACCGGGCTCAATAGCTGGGGCTGTAGTTCTGTGTTGACTGGGCACAGAGAGAGACGTGTAACCAACTGTTTGTGACTGAACGGCAGCGGTAGGGGGGTCGTCCTAATGGGGCACAGAACAGAGAATCCTCATAAAAGAAGAGGGTGGGTAGCCACTGACTCAATATTGGTCCATGTATTGGTGGGGATCCATTTTCTTAAAGTGTAAGCCCTCGTGTCCCGCCATCTGACTGTTCTGTCCAGTACTTCCTTCTGGGGAGGTAATATGAAAAAATTAGGGTTGCTACCTGGTATTCTTTCATGTAGGCTGGTCTCTCTTGTTCACCTGCCTTGATTTTATTCCTTTCGCTTAGTTATCAGATTACCATCTGATTTTACCTACAGCTAGGAGGTTACAACGCTCGCTCCCAGAATACTAAGAATGTACACAGACAGGGCGTTAAAAACATATGGTTCACCTAAACTACACAAATCTGTGGGTGGTATTTACAACTTGTTTGTCTCCTGGCAAGGTTAATATGCTGGGGACATGGTGAAGTCCCATCTTGAAGCACTGATAGACTAAACTGCTACAGGCTTGGCCAGAGGAGCATTGTAGCAAGGCATAGTTAACTCTTGTGCACAAGATAGAGCCCTCTTTTAATGATGTTGTGTCCAGTTCTTCCAGCATGGTACAGTGGGGTGGTTATGGTGTAGACATGTTCCAGAGTTAATGCATCTTTTTGCACTGCCTGTTTAAAAAGAAGCATCTCGGAGGATTTCAGTGGAGGTTTTGGTTGGGGGATTTGGTGTAAAACTTCAGCTAAATAAAATTCCACTTATGAAGTAGTGTGTAGTTTTTGCCACTTTTCTTCAGCTGCAGAACAGGGCTTAATTCCCACAATTTTATAACTTTTTTCTAAAAGGCTTAGAAATGGGAGAAATCTGTTTTGAATAGACTACAGAAATACAGTAGCATAAAGAATCCATAGATTCTACTTTGAATCAGTTCCAGGAAAAAAAATATTTTGAAAACAGTTTGCTAAGCTAAATCTTTAGTGGAAAAATGAAAAAGGAGGTCTGGGCAAAATGTGTAAAGTACTAGAAAGATGTCCTTTTTATTTTAAAGGGAAACTTTTTAAAAAGAAAATTTTCTTTTCCTGCTAACGTTGGCATAACTTTGTCTATTGAAGTCTTTACTAAAAGCTAGTTGTAGCTGAGTGATATGTCTGTATTTGGTTTATATTGGTTTTGCGATAGTCTGTCGCACTAGCACTGCACAACTAGAAAATAATGTTAAAATCACCCTTTCAACTGGATATGAAAAACAGTCTAGTGAAAAGTAAGCACCTACTCTGCATTGATACTTTTAGGCTGAATAGTAATTTAAGAGCTTGCAGTCCCCAAAATGGTTGTTTGCGGAAGAATTTGCATTTGTCTTGATATTGGATATCTGATTCAGTTAAATAGTAATTGACGCTAGACTTGACTTCTCTGACTTTCCTCCTTTGAAATATAGTGGTGAGTTTACTGGCATTGGTTGCCACCTACTGCTTTGGGAGCAAATACTCCTGTTCTAATGCGTTTCGTCATTCAAGTGAAGAGTGAGTGCAATTGTCCCTCATTTTAACACTGAACAAAGCAGCCAGGGATCCAGTGAATTCTTACATTATTTTTCTTAAAATTAATGCTTTGCAAGGGAATTCTTCCTACAATACCTTCCCAATTTTTTCTTTTGTCTTAGCTATCTGTGTAAATATATTGTCTAGAAACTTTTTCCCTCAAAAAATATGTCTCTAGTTTTCTATTTTAATCCAGCTTCTATTACATTTGTTGATAGAGTTTAGGAAAAAAAGAACACTCTTTTATGTTACAACTAGAAATTATCAAAGTAAACATCCTTAAAGATGAGCTTGAAAGCAAAAGGGAAATTTGAGTTAAGCATATTTCTTTTCTGCATGCTATGCTAACCAGGTTGTGGGAGACTTTCAGCACAGAAATAAGTTGTAAGTAACCTTTGAAAACTTCTTGCCTTGAAACTCTCCTGGCACTTTCTGGTTCCTTGAAGCTCTATCAAATAGCATCATGCTGTGACATCACAAGTCTAGATTACATATGTTGCAGTAAGACTTCTGGTGTTTGTGATCTTGCATTCTGGGATACATTGGTGATCCAGGAAGTACCAAGAGGATTTGAGAGGCAATTAGTTTAATTTTTGTTTAAACAACTTCTGTGCTGAATGACCCTGCAACAACCCCTCTGGTAGAGGGCATTCAGCACAGAAACTTATTTAATTCACAGTTACTTCGTGGTTCACCTTTAATTTTGTCAGTTTATTTGAGGGATGTAATGCTTTTCATTCACTAACCTGTTTGTGGAAAAAAAGAGTTCCATGGCTGTGCCAGTTTTTTAAATAAATCTCAGAATTAGGGCTTTCAGACAATGACTAAAGGTTATCCAGACTAGAAGAGATTTTTTTTAATCAATTGATTTACAAACCAAGCCAAGTACAAAAAGTGGGTATGGGAGGGGCATACTCTAGTACATGAAAGTTGACTTGGCTCCTGCCTATCTGTTAAATGTGGCGTTAGCAGAGCTATTCTGTTGTTACTTGCTCCCCCAGAAAGTGCATTGTAGAGGGGATGTGTTTGTAGTTTTAACTGGTAAATGGCGCACATACTGAATGATTGTGGTTTGCGTTGTTGTGCAGTCCAGAAGTGGTGGGGGAATGCAGAGGGGATTACTGGGAACTGTTTCTTGTTTTGTCCCCATGGCATTTCTGGGAAGATAAAGTTGCCAACTATCTATGCATGATACAGTTAAGAAAACTTGACAGAAATTCAAGCTTGAAGTTTCTGTTTTTAATATAGTCATAGCAAGAAAAATCAATATCAGATGGATCAAAAATGGTAGCCAAACCTTCAACTAGGATCCTTTATTCTCTGTCAGCTTTTGTGAAATATAAATCCTATAATGGAAGATGGTGCAGGCTTTGAACTACCAACTACTAGTATTGTAGAAGGAATGAATCAGGGAGGTAGTATGAAATGATATAATATTCCTGAGTGGTTTGTAGAACAGCTAGGTGATATTGAATTACAGATATTCTGGCTCCAGGAAAATATTCTTAGAAGCTTCCAGAAACTTCACAGATGGATGGACAAGTTAATTTAGCCTTTCATGAGGTTTCTGTGACTTTCTTTACATAATCTCTTAGCTTTTGGTACATTACATTCCTAAAAATTAGATTCTTGCATCACAAATTTTCAGACTCCCTTAATGTTTCCTATTGACAAAATATCAGGCATTACTATTCACTTTCTAAATCTTTTCATACTGCTTCTGTCACTTACAGTAAACTCCTACATTCGCTTAATTTATTTTGGCTACTATCTTTGTATGCATTGTTTAAAAAAAATCTATTTGTGAATTCTAATTGTGTCAAATGACACTAGGGACCTTTTGCCCCTTTTAAGAACAGCCACATATGAGTGTGAACGCTTTCTTTGAAGTTAGAAATAGGAAAGACATCTGGATTATACAGCTCATCTTCCTGCCAGCCCTAGTGGTTCGTTTAGTTTGGCTCTAAAGGGACATCAATTTGAAATCTAATCACTCTAAAAAATGAGTTAAAAATAGTTTCAGGTGTTGCACCTTCCTTTGAGTCTCTGACACTTTATGGTTTTGCAATCACACTTTCCCATTTTTAAAAATCTTTCCAGTTACTGTTTGAAAGACCCACATAAACAGGGGAAATTGACTGACTATACAGGGGAAACAGTGAAACTAACTACATACATTAGACAACAACTGTTTTTCATTTGTTGCTAGTAATCTTGAGTTTTACTTGTAACATTAGTGGTAAGCAATTTTCAGACTGACATGTAATGTTTAAATTGATGGTGTTTCTTTTTGAAGTTCCACCATTCTTCAGATTTACCGTAATAAAGTTCCATTCTTTGAGTCTTGTGCTTCCAATGTGAGATCTGCTGGGACATCCCCTAGCTAAGAATTTGGAGGGCTCTCCACTATAAACTAACCAAAGTGATCTGTCCATTGAGTGAAATGCCAGCAGGAATTATGAAAAGTTTTAAAACTTCAAGTCCTTTCAGAATGGTCTCTGAAGGTTCCTTATCACTTGAGGCTGGCTGCATGTGCCATGACCTTGGAACCCTCTCAAGTGCAGCTATAAGCTAGTTATTTTCAATAACAAGTAAGGTATGAAACTTTAATGTGACTGTTCCATTAAGTTTTTTACTGCCACTTTAAATTAAATGAAAGCATATTTTGTGTGTGATTCTGGTATCATGAATCAAGTCTCTTAAAAATTTGTTCTTGCGGTCCAAAATTATTCAACGAAATACATCCTTATATACATTATTCCTTTTAGTGTACTGCAGTTTGCTGCATTCCTAGCCCTTTGACGAAACCAGAATGCTAGGTAATAATTGGGGAAAACAACTCAGTAGCTAAATTAGTCTTTCTCCTTCCATTAGAGGAAAGGGTTCTTCAATGGTACAGTGACCCCCTTCCCCGCCAGCTGACACAGCTAGCAGAATGTCATGAAAATTTGCCAGTCAAGGGACAATTTCACTTACCTTCCTAAAAAAAATTAAAAATTTTCCTGAATCAACTCCTGCTGGTGAGAGGGACATGAGACACGCTTTCGAGTTACACAGAGCTCTTCTTCAGTTCTGGGAAAGGTACTCAATGTCCAATCTCGCTTGTTTTCTGTAATATGAATGACCTAGTCATCAGCAGAACCCTATTTGAACATCGTGAAATTCACAAGCTGACATTGTGTTCTCCAAATGGCAGAGATAAGAACCAGATTGACCATATCATGATCAATGGGAAATGGCGACGCTCATTGACAGATGTGAAAGTGAGGAGGGGTGCAGATGTTGGCAGCAACCACCACCTTGTGACAGCCTCCATCAAGCTAAAACTGAGATGTGTGGGTCCACCAAACAAGGGACATAGACGTTATGATATTGACAAGCTAAAGTCCCTTTGAAATGCAGAAAGCCTTCGTTCTGCAGTTAAAGAACAGGTTTCAAGCACTTGCAGACCTTGATGAAGAGGAGGGGAATGCAGATGAGGAGATCAACAAGAAGTGGGACAAAGTAACAGCAATTTATAAACAGAGCAGTGAAGCCTGTCTAGGCTACAGGCAGAAGAGAAGGAAGGAGTGGATTACACCCAGCACATGGAACGCCATGGAAACCAGACGAGCCCGGAAGAAAAAAGTTTTAGACATAAAATCCTAGAAGCTAAAGGACAAATACCACGAGCAGTTCAGCAAGGCACACCCGGAGGTCAAACGCCTTGTGAGAGTGGACAAACGGCATTATATTGATAATCTGGCAACACCAGAAGAGGATGCAGTTGCTTGTCGTGAACAAGGAACCTTCTACAAAATGACGCGGCTTATCAGTGGTAACCGGCAGACATGAACAAACACTCTCATCAGGAACAAACAAGGACACCTACTAACAACCGAAAAAGAACAAGAAATGTGCTGGACAGAGCATTTCAAAGAATTGTCGAACAGGGAGCCACCTAAAAAGGAAGCAAACATCCAGCAGGCAGAAGAAGATCTTGATATCAACACAAACACCCCAACTAAGGAAGAGATCATTCAAGCCATCAGATCCTTAAAAATTGGAAAGCTCCTGGCAAGGATAACTTGAATGCAGAATTGTTCAAGGTAAATCCTACATTAGCAACCTCTGTCCTGGCCCCTCAATTTACATCAGTCTGGGAAAGGGAAAAAAGTGCCAGATGTGTGGACCAATGGGGTTATAGTGAAGATACCAAAGAGAGGAATTCTCAGAGATTGTAATTGGTGTGGTATCACACTTTTTTCTGTGATAAGCAAAGTAAGGTCATAGTCCAGCGTATATCAGACACAGTTGATAGCGTTCTCAGAAAAGAGCAAGCTTGTTTTTGGAAAGCGCATGGATGCACAGATCAGATCTTTTTTCTTTATGGAACATAATAGAACAGTGCTTAGAATGGCGACGGCAACTCTACATAAATTTCATAGATGATGAGAAGGCTTTTGATAGCATTCAACAGGACCAGCCTATGGTACATTCTGTGAGCATATGGAATTCTTTTCCGTATAATCATCATCAAAAGCTTCTATTTCAGCTTTACCTGTAGTGTTGATCATGGTGAGCTCAGTTTTGAAGTCAAAACAGGAGTACGTCAGGGGTGTGTCATGTCCGCAGTCCTCTTCAACATTGTATTGACTGGTGGCGTACAACAGAAGACATGCCAACAGGCATTAAATGGGCACTCTTCTCATCCCTTGAAGACCTGGACTTTGCAGATGATGTCGCTCTCCTATCATACTCAACACCCTATAGAAGGAAAAACAACTGGACTCAATGCATTCAGCAAGCAAGTTGAACCGGAAATCAACCACAATAAGACAGAGATCATGACCTTTAATATTGCCTCACCATCACCAGTATGGATAGAGGATTATGTTCTCACCAGTGTAGAAACATTCACATACTTGGGCAGCACCATCAGCCAGGACGGTGGAACAAGCCAGGACATCCGGAACAAAATCAATAAAGCCTTCAAGAGCTTAAATACAGTCTGGAAATCATCAAAATACAACACCAAAACCAAACTCAAGATTTATCAGAGCAGCGTACTTTCTCATTCCTCAGCATTCTGCACTATAAACTAGTGTTGAAAGTATGACATGTCCAAATTGTCTTAATTTCATAAACCTGCCTCAGAAAAATCCTCCATATTATTTGGCCCAGATCAATCTCAAACCAAGATCTGTTGACACAGTGCAGCCAAGAGGATCTGAGCGCCATCATTGCCAGGAGGCGCTGGAGATGGATTGGCCATGTGCTTTGAATGGAAACTGATTCCATCGCCAGAGTAGCAATAAGATGGACACCTGAAGACAAGCGAAAATGAGGCTGCCTGAAAACAACCTGGCGAAGAGCTGTGGAAGCCAAGCTGAAAAAACTGGGACACAGCTGGGGAACCATTGAAAGACTTGCCAGAAACAGACAGGAGTGGAGGAGCTTCATCGCTTCCCTAAACGCCACAGGCGTAATAGGATGATGATGATGACCTTTGCCATACCTAAAGAAGAGCTCTGTGTAGCTCGAAAGTTGTGTCTCTCACCAACAGAAGTTGGTCCAATAGAAGATATTACCTCACCTACCTTGTCTCTATAACATGCTGGGACCGACATGGCTACAACTCTGCATGTAAGGATTTTACTAACTTTAAAGTACTCTGCATAAAAGAATTGTTTAATTTGCTGAAAGGAACATCTTTTTTACAAAAAGAGAAATCTTATCGAGGTTGCTGTACAGGGAAAGGGTGTCTTTAAAGCTACCACATACACAGAATTCACACTCTTGTGTCTCATGCCTTCTGTCATACAGAGAAGCCCCATAGGTCTTGAGACTTTTGGACCTTTGATGCACCAGCTGGGTTGAGGGCTCTGTTGTACTGAGCATGCTTCAGCCTTAGGGGCTCCAGAACTTTCCAGCTCGTTCCTTTATGACAACAGTTGGGAAGTGGTTCCAGTCCTGTCACAGCTCCAGCTTTGCTGGTACAACAAATTCTTCTGTGGAAAGAAAACTTTGATGAAATACATGCACTTACTTTAGTGGTCCTCACTGTATTTGTGATGCAGAGGCTATTAGTTTGCAACCACTGAGCAAAAAATGGGTGAACTTGTGTCTAAATTTTTGAGTACATTTTTCAGAACTTAGTTTCGCTAATGCATATGGCAGGCACCATAACTTTCATATTTGCATGTTTCCTAATGGACCAAATACTCTAATTCTTAAATGTCTGTTTAGCTAGACGTGCCTGTCAACAGATGAAGTTGGCTTGCGTTTACGTGAGAAAATTGTAAAGAACAGTTTCTCTAGCATCTAAATCGTTTTGAGACAGCACTCCAAACCGATATCCTTCAGGATAGGGAATGTGGCTTTTTGTGTTAATTGCAGTGTAAACTTATGACAGTATGTAAATGGCTTTTGTGTACCCACCATTACCACTTTGTGCTTGCATTTAAAGGTTACCTATAATATAAAATCTTTATTGGAGTTGTGTGACCAGAAGTAGTAAACATCCCTACAGAAAATGAGTCTGGAGCACTACTTTTTGTTGTTGTTTTTTCTTTGGAAAGAGTACTAGGAAAGCTTGTTCCTCCCAGGATGCAGCGCGAGCCAGTCAGTGCTCCCCGCTGCTGAATATTTTTGTGGGACGGTTGAGTACAAAACTGTAGGGAGATGAATACATTTCAGACAGCTTGGAGGAGGATCTCTGTCTGGTGTGGAAGGAATTTGCACATTTGCTTTTTAACTTTGCTTCAATCAAAAATAATTTTTAATGTCTCATTGCTAATGGGGAGATAGAAGGATGGAAAACAGTCTTGTTAAGTAAAAACAAGAGTCCTTGTGGCACCGTAGAGCCTAACACATTTATTTGGGCATAAGCTTTCGTGGGATGTACCCAAATAAATTTGTTAGTCTCTAAGGTGCCACAAGGACTCCTCGTTGCTTTTACAGATACAGACTAACCCAGCTACCCATCTGAGTCTTGTTAAGACTCCTTTTGGTTTTCTGGGTGTGATGTTCAGTATTTTAGAACAAAGCAATTAGTCAGGACTTTTAAGGTATGTCTACACTGCAATTAGACCCCTGTGGCTGGCCCGTGCCAACTGACTTGGGCTCAGGCTAGGGGTCTGTTCAATTGTGGAGCCTCAACTTCGGCACTTCAAGTTCAACAGCCACTTAACCCCAGCCCTTTGAGCCCAGTTAGCTGGCATTGCCTGGTGGCGGGTTTTTAACGGCTGTTTAGATATACTCTTAGGTTCTGTTCCCAGCTCCCGTGGGGCACCTTGAGTTATTTACCCTCTTTTATACCTCCATTTCTCAGTCTGTAAAATGGGCCTACCACATAGGGTTATGAAACTGTAAAGTGCTTTGAGGTCCTCCAATGAAAGTTGGTACATAAGTGCAAACAATTGCATTAGCACATGTATTGTCTGTTACAAAATGCATGAACTCTGGCTTTACAAGAGCCATTATGTTTTTTCATTGCATGCTGGGCTGAGGGGGAGGAATTTCCAAATAGTAGTTTGCAACTTTGTCTGGTGTTACTGGTAATATAGTAGTGATAAGGCCTAGAATAGAAGTGGATTGCTTCTGAGCACTTTACGTTAGTACTGTCAACAGTAACTGATGGGTAGGGGGAGCAGAAACTAAAATGGGATTTTTTTTTCAAAAATAGCAAAATGTAGTTTAATGTAGGATTTTTATTTTTAAATGTTAGGTTTGTGTTGGCTGTGGGCAGTGCGGTCTTCGATGCAATGTTTAATGGTGGAATGGCCACAACTTCTACAGAGATTGAACTGCCGGATGTGGAGCCTGCTGCCTTCCTAGCTTTGCTAAAGTAAGCCTCTTTTATTGTACAGTGTAATTAATTTATAACTGGGCACAGGTTATTGTGAACAAGAATATTTCAAATACAAATAATCCATTGTACCTCTTGGTTAAAACGGAGATAGTCAAGTAGCTTATATCAAATTTTTATCTCAATTGTTATCTGATACAACATGGTCTTTAAATACTAATTTTTGTAAATCCTCTATTCCATATCTGATAAACCTTTTTAAGACAGCCATTGTTTATGTAAGACCTACACAAATGTCTTGCACTTCTGCTGGTTCTTCTGCACAGGTTAACTAAGGACATGTCTAAATAGTGTTTATACCTCCTTAACTGTATTGCTTTAGAAGCTGATCTAGCTGAAACAGTGTGGCCCCTGGTATGGGCACCGTTACACTAGGATTGTAGGAATAAGCTATACTGATAAACACCTTCATACCAGGTTTCAGAGTAACAGCCGTGTTAGTCTGTATTCGCAAAAAGAAAAGGAGTACTTGTGGCACCTTAGAGACTAACCAATTTATTTGAGCATGAGCTTTCGTGAGCTACAGCTCACTTCATCGGATGCATACCATGGAAACTGCAGCAGACTTTATATACACACAGAGAATATGAAACAATACCTCCTCCCACCCCACTGTCCTGCTGGTAATAGCTTATCTAAAGTGATCATCAAGTTGGGCCATTTCCAGCAAAACCTGGATTTGTGCTGGAAATGGCCCAACTTGATGATCACTTTAGATAAGCTATTACCAGCAGGAGAGTGGGGTGGGAGGAGGTATTGTTTCATGGTCTCTGTGTATATAATGTCTTCTGCGGTTTCCACAGTATGCATCCGATGAAGTGAGCTGTAGCTCACGAAAGCTCATGCTCAAATAAATTGGTTAGTCTCTAAGGTGCCACAAGTCCTCCTTTTCTTTTTACCTTCATACCAATATAACAGTGCAGTTTCTCAGGCCTTGTCTACACTTCCTCTTTATAGCACTGCAACTTTCTTGCTCAGGGGTGTGAAAAAACACCCCCGTGAGTGCTGCAAGGTTCAGGGCTGTAAACCGCCAGCGTAGGCAGTGCACCAACGCTGGGAGCTGTTCTCCCCTCGTGGGGGTGGGTTTTTTTTACAGCACTGGGAGAGCTCTCTCCCGGTGCTGGTGCTGTGACTGCACAAGCCACATTAAAGCCGCTACAGCAGCACCACCTTAACGTTACCAGTGAAGTCATACCCCCAGTGTTGGAAGATTTAACTATATCTGTCAAATCACACCCTTATCTGAAATAGTTAAATTGGTACTAAACTGTGTTTAGATCAGGCCTAATAAATCCTGTTCCTAGAGCTGGCTTGATATGGATGGTAGTGCTCTTCAAAAGAGGAGGAAAGCATATAGCACTCTTAGCATTGTATGGGTTACAACTGAAGCTCAGTCGGAAACTGGAGGAAAACCTGTTTCCAAATGAAAGGATTTAATGGCTGGGTTTCAGCTGGTCGAATTCTGTTGAAGTCAGTGAAAGCGTGAGAGCTGATGCCAGCTGAGGATCTGGCTCCTGGCCTCTAGTATTGGATAACGGAAGTAAGACTAGAGAATTCAGCAGTTAATGTTTTTAAACTTGTTTCTGATTTGTATCGATTTTAATACATTTTCATAGCAGGGCTGCAGGGGGCTCCTTGCACAGCCGCAGGGCCAGTGCGAGTTTGTGCTTGCAAGGTGGGCTGTGGTCCTTGTAAGGCAGACAGAGACTCCCAGCCAGGACTGCGAGGAGGAGGAGGAAGAGTCCCCAGCTATGAGGGAGGACTCCCTACTGCTGGATACCTCTTGCCCCCTTCTCCGCCCTTCCCATGGGGGTACAGATGGCTCCCCACATTTCTGGTACGGGGGAGGCTATTTTTAATGACTGCTGTTATATTTTTTTCATCCATTTCTGTGTCAGGTGAAACTGATGTTTACTGATGACTAACAATTTAAATCAAATTCTGCCAACCCTACCTATAACCTAAAGCCGAGTGTCATTTTTAAAGCTGCCAGAAAACTTGGAAGCTCCTGTGGCTTTCAGGTGCATACTCACAGCTCTCACTAAAGGCAGTGGGAGTGCTTTGTGCTTGTTAAAGGACCACATTTTGCCTGCAAAACTGACGTCTTGGAGCTTGTGAGAGTCCTGGTACCTAAGCAAAATACTGTCAGATGTGCAAAGGAATAATTTTTCATACATGGGGTAAACATTAAGAACTGATCAAGTTTTTCATGCAATGGGCATACATTTTTTTTTGCTTCCCTTTTCAGAAAAAGTGCTTCTGCCATAGATAAGACATCAAAGAGAAAGCAGAGCCTTAAAGGCTAAAGTGTTTCCCTAGAATGAAGGGTTAGAAATTCTCAGGAGCCCCCTTTCAACTGATGCATATGATTTAAGAGAAAGCACCTGGAAACACCCTCTTCCCCCCCCCCCCCCCGAAAAAACCCCAAAACAAAAAACCCCCAAACAAACCAGTGCTTCCTGCTTGTGGAACTAAGACCCTTTGATTGGTTCAACTTCAGTTCATATCCAGACGAACAAAGCTGGTGTTTCGTTTTAACATCTGATTTGTAAAAATAAAGTGAAACTCAAATAGCGATTTGAGTTTAAGAAAAGCTGAAATTTGAGGTTATTCAAGGATATCTTCTGAAAGCCTGAGATTTTAGTGTGGTTGCTGAATGGCCAGTAAAGTGGTCTTTGAAGGGAAGATGATCTGAAATGATCATTCGCCCAATACTTGAGATCAGTCAAATAACAGAAAAGAAAACTCTTTTTTTCGCTATAGAAAAGAAAAATAAGGCTTGGATAATGTAATGACTCTTAACACTTTAATCATCCATACCTTATGACTATAAGTTCATGCTTTACTTGTGTGGTGCAACAGTGTTCTAGATAACTTTAGACATTGACAGGGTTCTTGCCTCAATGGGCTGTCCGTTTAGAAGTACCCAGGAAAGATGGGAGGTATGTTCCCACAATGAGCAGGCTGAGTAATGAAGCTTAAGTGCTTTGATTAACAATTTTCTTGGAATTTAGCACTTGTCTTCATGCTAATTTTGATGTGGAAACAAGTGGTCTCCTGGATGTGGTTCAGAGCATGAGCTGATACCATGAGGTGAGGAAGAATTTTTCACCAATGTTCAGGATTGCACTTTCTGCTAGCCTTAAAGTTCAGTTGCAGGTCACTGCCAGGAGCTGGACTCCAAACTTGGCGGACCAATGATCTAATGTATGGTTGTCTCTGCATGGTAGTCCTCCTCTCTTGCTAATATTTTTGTTAACTCAGAATGGGCTCTTGTTTAGGTTTATGTAGCCTCAATCTGCTTTTCCATTTGGATATTGGCTATTTTAAATTTTTCTTGGCTCTTAGCAGTGTAGATACTTGAAGTCAGACTGACTCCTAAATTTTTCTCAAAGCCCATTATATATCCTGGTGTTATTTCCTTGGCTTCATGTATTGTTTCTGGGCTTGGTACTAAAACAAAACAATTAACATAGCCATGGCACTGAATAGCACAGTATTGTAGTACACATAATTGGTCAATTAATTTTTTAAAACTAGCTTGCAATAAAAGGATGCTAGCCTTGTAAAAATAGAAGATTGATGTGAGGGAGAGGGACAGAATACATAAACCAGTGGCTTGATGGTGTTAACAACAAATACTAATCTCTAGAGCACCTTACAGTAAATTCTCAATGTACTTTACAAACCGCCTCAACCTACTTTAAATTGCTGTCCGGGACCTGATTTCACACAGTAGTTTGAGTTATATTCTTAGAGGAGCCTAGCAAATAAAAGGTCAGCTTAGTGACATATTCTGAGTTTGAGTGAGGGTTTAGCTGCGGACATCTGCTCTCTGGCTTTCTTCAAGGTGGGAAGGCAGAAGGTGTCCCAAGTTCTGCTAATGGTGGGAGCTGGGAATAGAAATTAGATCTTTTATGGCTGCCATCAAGGATCTTTAGTAGCTTTTTTATAATTGGCCCTTTTAACTAGGCAGACTAAACTTTGGTGGCTGTCTCTTGTGGCTAGAGCTGCGTGCAGGGAGAAGTGTCTTCAGAAGTATTGGCATGAGCATCATATTGGCAATCCAATGGCAGCACAGCATACCGATATCACGGGTTGGGTTCTCTGCCTCTCAGGAAGCTGGGCTGTGGGCATAAGCAATGCCTTACCTTAGTCTACCACCTGCTGTGGTGATGGGCCTTTTTTTTGAGCCATATGCCCCCCACCCTGAGCAGAAGGAGACTGGACTGTAAGTTCCCCAAGGCATGGTCCATACCTGTGCGTTTGTACAGTGCCCGTAGAGGGGCTCTGATACCGAATGGGGCCTCCAGGTAGAACTATAATGTCAGTGGCACTGGGCTGCTAGGGGAAGTTTGGAAGACCTGGCAAGAGCACAGTGGAGAGGAGTACTCAAGCATTATAAATGAATTAACTGTAACGTCATGTGCTTGGTGCATATTTGCCACTAAAGACATTCGTGCCATTGGAATAAATGCAAATAAATTCTGCATTAAACCACTGAAGTTTCAAAAAAATCAGACTGTTTTATTTACTACTCTTCTGTCTTAGGCCCAGTCCTGTGCTAACGTATGCAGGTGGTCTCATTGACTGCAGCAGGACATAACCCTCAAGTGTCTTCAGGATTGGAACCTCTCTTCAGTGCTGTAAACTCCACTAGACTGGAGCCCTACCTCCCTTGAGCAACTTGCTTGGATCAAGAGTGTCCCTGTATGTCTAGGCAATGTGTTTGTGTCTGAGATGAGGGAGGGTCAGGTCAGACCTAAACCTTCATGAAGGCTGTTGGTTTTCCACCTTGCAAAGGAAAATTACTTTCTCACATCACTAACTCACTTCCCAGTGGAATGGGTTGCTTCCTTTGGCTAGGTTAACTTACCAAGAGAGTCTAAAGCTCAGTGTTCCCAGCCTTTGCTGCTATGAAGAGTGAGACCAAATCTGAGATTTGACCTGGGGGCTTCATTTACTACTAAGCCATCACTTGATTTTTTTCATTGTAATTAACTATTTTGCTTTCTATTTCAACTCAGTTAATTGAGTGATCTGACAATTGATATAATTTGCTAGCTCAGCAATAGTGAAGTGGAACACGAGTTTTCCTACTGAAGAACCATCACAGTAAGGGGGTGTGAGAGTGTGTGTGTAATGCGAAAAATAGGTGAAAGAAATATCATCACATTGCATTAGGTGTAAATCTTTGAATGTTTCTACTACAGGTTTTACCAATAAAATCATTCTTGTCCTCTGAATTTGCCTTGAAACTGTGTACATAGCACCATCTTAACAATTAGTGACTAGTCACGGCATGGCTGAAGCTCTGTTCTCATTTAGTCTTTAATTGAACAGTCTGAAACACTTCAGCTAACTCGGCGTGGACAGGCCAAACCCAGGCCAGGCTAGAACAGTTTCTGATTATGCAGCAGGCCAGTGTTTTTTAAACCATTTAGCATGAGACGTGTTACAGTTTAAAATATCTCTCAAATGCTCCATACGTACACGACCTTTAATAGCAGAGTTGTGGTTATTCCAAACTGGAATGGTGGTTTATCATGGTGGCAGAGTGGGGAAGGGTAATAGCTGCTACTAAAAGTAAGAAATTGCACCAGCATGATGAGAACACATAATGGTCTTTGTGAACTAGAGTTCTCTGTCCTGACTCTTACTGCTGTCTTTCAACTAGCTAAAGCAGGCTTACGGAGCAGTACTTGTTTGCGTACTTCCAGATTTCTTTATTCGGACGAGGTTCAGATTGGCCCAGAGACTGTTATGACAACACTTTACACAGCTAAAAAATACGCTGTCCCTGCACTTGAAGCCCACTGCGTGGAGTTCCTAAAGAAAAACCTCAGAGCAGACAACGCATTCATGCTCTTAACACAGGTACGTTCTGAAGCTATTTGCATTTCAAGTCCTTTTAAACAGGTGCAACAGCTTTATATTATCTAGGCTGATGAGGATGTTTTGGACAAAGGAGGTGGCATGGCTTGCAATGGAATGGGTTACTGTGCTCTGGTGTATTGTTTTAGTCCAGAATTCTCTCATGACTAGCAGGAGTTCTCTTGTTAATGAAGAATGATGTAGTCCTTTAAATAGTAAAGCATAAATTGTAAGTGCTTATATCAATTGCTGTCACTATTCCAGAAAGAACCTTTTTGGTATGCCAAGTGTCTTGTTAACGCCATGATGGTGAGAACGTAGTAAATTGCTCTGTAACAAGAGAGAACTTTACTGAGCTTCATCCGCCTGGAACAAGTATTATGGCCTGAAGAAGGGAAACTATAAAGTATTCATGTGTTCAAATATAGGGCAACTCCAGGTATAAATATTCACTGTATGGAGCCTACTAGCAGCCATCTAGAAGGCCCCTTTTTTGAGGGACTTCTTTATAATACCAGGATTCCCCCACTTCTGAAGAATGCAGAAAGCCCTCAGCCCTTTTCTCCTTAGGGTAGGAGGTGGGAGTTGAGTAAGATGGGACAGTTATTTGTTGTTGCAAGTAACTGGATGGTGGCCTTTTCCTCAACAAGTGCCAGCTCGGATCTCCACTGCAGGTGATGTGCACAGATGTGGAACCTGTGGATGGGGTGTTGGTTGAGGCTGTGTGACCCTGCCGATGTCCTCTTTTGAGGCTGAGCTGAGGCCGCAGCTGTCATTCTTTTCCTTCTGACTGCTATAGACAGAAAATAAGCCTTTACTGGGTCCTTCATTACGTCTGCTGATTTATTTTGGGGAAGTTAAGTCTTTCTGCATAGGAAGCTTTTTGTTGTGATAACTGAAAAAGTTAATATTTGTAAAATTCTATGCCAGTTTTTACCCCCATCAGGAATTTTGCTCTTGTTTAGGGATCCGAGACTTTCCTGGGCCACGAAAGGCCTTTCTAGTCATGGCTGAGGACAAATCCATGAGTTTCAAACCATAGTCCTCCTGTGATGGCACCCTGCGAGTTCTGGATAAACGCACTTCGCTTGTTCGGCTTCAGAGCAGGGCATGTCTGTCTGACTGTTCTGTGCAGGTCTCTTTCCGGTCACATACGCAGTGGGAAAGCTGCCTTAGACTATCGCGATTCTAGAGGAATCAACATTAGTTTCCTTCTGCTGAGTTGGGAGCGGTTATCAAAGGGGATACATGCCTTAAGATAGTCTGGCACTGAGGGACTTGACCAGATTGTCCTGTGCAGGAGGCTTTGATGCCAGGAATTGTTAACTTGCTCTGTGATCCTGTTCCCTGAATCTAGCACTTAGTTGGGGGAGGTTTAGGTTGGATATTAGGAAAAACTTTTTCACTAGGAGGGTGGTGAAACACTGGAATGGGTTACCTAGGGAGGTGGTAGAATCTCCTTCCTTAGAAGTTTTTAAGGTCAGGCTTGACAAACCCTGGCTGGGATGATTTAGCTGGGGATTGGTCCTGCTTTGAGCAGGGGGTTGGACTAGATGACCTCCTGAGGTCCCTTCCAATCCTGATATTCTATGATTCTATGACTCTATGAACTATTGCACTTAGGTCCACCTTAATAATAAGTCATGATACTGGCCCACTGAGTCCTTGCGGGGCTCTGCTTCCCAGCATTGCTCTTCAAAGCAACAGAAAAAGAAAGTCATCTTCACTCTGGTCATCTTGGTCACTGCATCAGTGTCTGGCCCTTCATTGGTTCCAGAATCTCTGGTGTTTGCTGTCTCTGGTGCCTCAACATCTGGAGCATCAGTGTGAGTTGCTCTGCCTGGACTGCTTCAAGTTTTGGTTGCCTCTTGGGCCAGATGCTCTGGTTCTGGGATCTCTGGCACTTAATGCTTTGGCTTTTGGTGTCTTGGTAATGGGCACTTAGGTGAACGTCGTTGTCCCTGAGCTTGATTGCTGGGTAATTGCTGCTGCACTCCCTGTTCTGTTCTGTTCTGTTCTGTTCTAGGTGCTGGTCATGAATAAGGGCTGTCTTTCTGCATGCCCTCCTAGGTTGGCTCTGTTTTCTTCTTTGAATCAGAGCTTCCTCTTATTACATTTTCCCCATACCACACTCAGGTCAGGTTGGTATTGGGACGTATGGACTGCTAGATTCTACCTCACTGTCTGGGATATGGCCTGATGTGCACTCTGAGATGCTTTTCTCCTGGTCCCCTCAACTCAGGTTATGTTGTACCTGCATCTTGGCTCCTGTCTGATTCATGGATTCCTCTAGGGATGAAACAGTCATAGAAGTCCTAAGGATTAGCACCCTAGCCCTTTTGGCCATTTGGGCTAAGCTGCCTGAGGTCTCCAAGACCAGAAGTCGTTGCCCTGAGCTGGAAAGAGACTTTTTTGTTAGATCTGTTTCCAGAGACTCCTAGCTTTGTCAGCAGCTGTCACCTCATTTTCCATTTTTTCAGTGAATGGGAGAAGGAAGAGATTATAAACAGTCCTTCTCAGGAAGACCTCTCATGGTCATCTTCATGCGATGATTTTGTGTTGTCCACATCTGGCTCCACACTGGATGACTGCAGAGATTGCCAGGGCAGGATAAAACTTTGTCCCACAGTAATTTCCTCATTTGGAGTCAGATGTCCCTCTGCAGTGCAGGAGGAAGGGGTTCTTGTTGTATTAAAGTCTCAGAAGACAAAAGATATTGGATACCAAAGTGTCCATTGTCTCAGCAATACACTGGTTACTGAAGTTTCAGATGGACACACTGGCTTTCCATGTTCCTTTTTCCATTTCCACAAGATTGGTTCCTGGCTCTTGACTTAAAGCACCCTTCCTATCTTGTGATCTACCTAGGTGATCAGAAACATCTTCCATTCTGTGTGGGAGACAGTAATCACTAGTATCTGTACTTTCCATTCACTCTCCATGGCCCCCCAGCCTCTTAAAATGTCTCACAGTACTGGCAACCTTTCTGAGAAAAACAGGCATATTTATGTTGAGCTGTATCTCAATGTCTAGCTGATAAGAGATTCCTGGCTCCAAGGCCAGGTCCGGTCCTTGAGCCTGGGAATCCACCTCAAAAGTCCATTTTTACCGCAACACAAATAGTTTTGAAATGAGAGTTCCAGACTTTAGATTTGCAAAGGTATGTGTCTCACAAGACTGGTTGCAAATAATTATCTGGCTCTGGAGCCCCACTCATCCTCAGACAACTATGATTTGCATTTGTGACACTCCTGGTCAGATTCTGTTGGAGATCATTGCAGGGCTGGTTGAGATGACCGAGATCAACAGGGGCTTGACAACACTATCAGTGTAGCTGAACCATCTGTTGATGGCTAGCTGTCTTCATCGTTTGTGCTTCATAGTTGACCATAATGTGCTGGTCCAGATGTGCTTGCAAATGTCCCTGAGCAGTGAAGAAATGCAGAGTGTGCTTCCAAACACTGAGACTCCTGTAAGTCTCTGATATGAAGCGACCTTGAACGTGTCAGAGTCTAAGATGGCCAGGACTTGTCCACATCATTGAAAGTGCTGGCACTCAGGCTTTCCAGTGTGCTTAGCTCGGTTGCTTCACCACTGAAGAATTTGCTCAGTCACCAAGGGTGCAAAAGGAGTTGGCGGATGTGATTGCAGAACCATTGGCCGTTAGCTTTGAAAACTCATGGCGAACGGGGGAGGTCCCAGAAGACTGGAAAAAGGCTAATGTAGTGCCCATCTTTAAAAAAGGGAAGGAGGAGGATCCTGAGAACTACAGGCCAGTCAGCCTCACCTCAGTCCCTGGAAAAATCATGGAGCAGGTCCTCAAGGAGTCAATTGTGAAGCACTTAGAGGAGAGGAAAGTGATCAGGAACAGTCAGCATGGATTCACCAAGGGCAAGTCAGGCCTGACTAATCTAATTGCCTTCTATGATGAGATAACTGGCTCTGTGGATGAAGGGAAAGCAGTGGACGTGTTGTTCCTTGACTTTAGCAAAGCTTTTGACACGGTCTCCCACAGTATTGTTGCCAGCAAGTTAAAGAAGTATGGGCTGGATGAATGGACTGATAAGGTGGATAGAATTCTTGCTAGATCATTGGGCTCAACGGGTAGTGATCAAGGGCTCCATGTCCAGTTGGCAGCCGGTATCAAGTGGAGTGCCCCAAGGATCGGTCCTGGGGCCAGTTTTGTTCAATATCTTCATTAATGATCTGGAGGATGCTGAGGGTACAATCCACACCAAGGTTGCAGATGATGCTAAACTGGGAGGAGTGGTAGGTATGCTGGAGGGTAGGGATAGAATACAGAGGGACCTAGACAAATTAGAGGATTGGGCCAAAAGAAATCTGATGAGGGTCAACAAGGACAAGTGCAGAGTCCTGCACTTAGGAAGGAAGAATCCCATGCACTGCTACAGACTAGGGACCGAATGGCTAGGCAGCAGTTCTGCAGAAAAGGACCTAGGGGTTACAGTGGATGAGAAGCTGGATATGAGTCAGCAGTGTGCCCTTGTTGCCAAGAAGGCTAATGGCATTTTGGGGCTGTATAAGTAGGGACATTGTCAGCAGATCGAGGGACATGATTGTTCCCCTCTATTCGACATTGGTGAGGCCTCATCTGGAGTACTGTGTCCAGTTTTGGGCCCCACACTACAAGAAGGATGTGGAAAAATTGGAAAGCATCCAGTGGAGGGCAACAAAAATTATTAGGGGACTGGAGCACGACTTATGAGGAGAGGCTGAGGGAACTGGGATTGTTTAGTCTGCAGAAGAGAAAAATGAGGGGGCATTTGGTAGCTGCTTTCAACTACCTGAAAGGGGGTTCCAAAGAGGATGGATCTAGACTGTTCTCAGTGGTACCAGATGACAGAACGAGGAGTAATGGTCTGAAGTTACAGTGAGGGAAATTTAGATTGGATGTTAAGAAAAACTTTTTCACTAGGAGGGTGGTGAAATACTGGAATGGGTTACCTGGGGAGGTGGTGGAATCTCCTTCCTTTGAGGTTTTTAAGGTCAGGCTTGACAACCCTGGCTGGGATGATTTAGTTGGGGATTGGTCCTGCTTTGAGCAGGGGCTTGGACTAGATGACGTTCTGAGGTCCCTTCCAACCCTGAGATTCTAGGATTCTGTTAAAGCAGGAAATTCTGCCATATTTCAGTTCTCTGATGCACTTGAGGTCTCAGTATTTGAAGCTGGTGTTACTAAGTTCTGTCTCAGATAGCCTTGCACAAGTCAGAGGCAGGAGGCACCAAGAGAACCAGCAGCTCCGTGAGTGCAACCCTGTCTAAGCTCCTAAGTCAAAACATCTTTTTAGCCATTATTTGTATTACGGTAGTGAATGGAGCCCCCAGCACGTTGTGGCACTGTTGTGCTAGGTGCTGTTTGTGTTTAGTAAGATGATCCGTGCTCTGAAGAGCTTAATCTAAATAGAAAAGACAAAGCGTGGTGGATAGGAAGTATTCTTCAAGGTGACCTCTGCATATGCCCACATGTTCTGAATGGCTCCAAGAACCCTGATGGTACTTATGCTAGGCATAGAGATGGTACCAGATGGATTCAGGATGTTGGTGCTACCCATGCTGGGCACAGAACAGCTCTGGTGCTGGGTCCTTGGAATTCAATCTTTTGGCGCCACTTATGCTGCGCATACAGCCACTCTGAGTGTCTCCAAACTCTGAGGACTCTCGTGTGACCAGACTTAGTCCACTTACACCATTGTGAATTTCCTTACTGTAAGTAAATCGATCTATTTACACCTCTGCAAACCCTCATGTAGACAAAGTGCACTGGCACAAAGCAGAACTTTTATGAGTGCAGCTTGCTTCAGTATGTTACTGGTTTCACTTGCATCAGTGTGGGTTTCACTTTGCATCAATACGCTGTCTACATTTTGGCATTTTCACTTGATGTAATGGCATCGGTGTAGCTGTACAGTGCAAATTTCATTAATGTAGATTGGCCCAATTTACTCAGGCACTATCTTTCCCCTCTTCTGATGTAGCAATCTCAATTACACTTGCTCTCAGACAAAGGAAGCCCTTCTACAAAGGGCTTTCTTACATTTAGTTTGATTCATTTTTTTTTTAATGAAAGTTAAGGGTTTACCCCACTATCAGCTGACATGTCAAACCTGACTTGTCCCTGTCTCTGCTGCCTGCAAAGTTCTAGTTAACATAGTGCTAGTTAACAGGACTCTTCAAAGTCTCTTTCTAACTTGATGTAACTCTTGAGTGAAGATGTATTCAGCTAAATTGGAGCCAAGTTTTCTTCCAGTATGTGTATTATTACTCTTCCTTAACTAGCTGTGAAAGGCTAAGCTATGTTGTCTGTGTCATGAATTCACTTGGTTTGCAAACTAGTGGCAAATCCAGTAATTGGAGAAAGATGCTTTAAAATAAAATATCCTTGATTGGCTGCAAATAAGGAACTGAGAACAACTTTTTCTTTGCATTAATGATGGATGCTTCGTTGTTAGGCAAGACTATTTGATGAACCCCAGCTGGCCAGCCTGTGCCTAGAGAACATAGACAAGAACACATCAGATGCCATCAATGCCGAGGGGTTCACAGACATTGATTTAGGTAAGCTTTGTTTCCTTTCTGCAGACTCTTGTTACAAGCTTGACTTTTGGATTACACAAGTTTCTTTACCTGGCAGTTTGTCCTTTTTGGTTTGGCCCTAGCTGTCTAGGGACAACTTCTCAAGGGACTGGAACTGACAGTCCCTGGGCATAAGCATATAGGGGCAGGGGATTCTCAGCAGAACTCTTAGAACTAGACACTGGCATTCACATCCCTTTGCTCTATAGGGCTGTGACACTTTGATCTCTAGGGCATAATACAAAGCCTATCCCTTTTGTTGCTGTTGGCTGGCGAAGGGTGGGTGTAACATACCCTCTGTGGGAGGAGTTGGCAGTGCTTTGACTTGAAATAAGATTCAGGTGTTAAATATTTATGTCCAGAGACATTGTAGTGTGCACGTTTCATAAATGGAACTTAAAAGTCAAAATATTCATTTTCTATTGCTAATGGGCTAAACTGTCAAATTAAGGCATGGATAATACAAACTTTTTGGCTCTTATCCTGTTTATGTTCAAGTTTGACTTGTAGGTAACCAGAAATTCCTTTTACTGTGCAGCAGTAAATGTATCCACTCTGTAGGCACTGCTTGCTGTTGCAGTGGCATGCCTACTTGTGGAATTACTCATCAGGTTGTGGGCATACAGCGCTCAGGAGCAGCCCTGCAGTTCTGAATTCCGACGCCTTTCCTCGCCTTGGGATTCTGCATTGGGAACTTTGGCCACTTAAAAATCAGGACATATGGGTCAGTGCCTAAAGTTGTTGCTGTCCTGCCTTACAGACACCCTGGTTGCGGTGCTGGAGCGGGATACCTTGGGGATTCGGGAGGTTCGTTTGTTTAATGCAGTGGTTCGCTGGTCGGAGGCAGAATGTCAGCGGCAGCAACTTCAGGTGATTCCAGAGAACAAGCGGAAAGTACTGGGCAAAGCGCTTTCTCTTATTCGCTTCCCATTGATGACTATTGAGGAGTTTGCAGCAGGTAACTGAATAAAGGCGCTTCTGGGAGACCTGGTCTCCACTTCCAAATCTTAGAGGATCAAGTATATTTTAAAAAAAGGACTTTCATAGAATATCCCAAACTGCTCAAAATACTTGTTAGATATTTGTTGTTGGACATCAAAAGCTACAGGTACATCACCCAGTTTATCAGTAATTTAGTTTTAAACATCCCATGGAGAACCTAAGATCAGTAGCTCTCTAAAAGTTAAATCCTGTTGTTTCTGCATATTATCTGTGTTTTTACTACTGACTACATGAAAAAGGAAATAACATATCTGAATAGGAATATACTTTTCCTGTTCCCTTGAAAGAGTAGACTGCAAAAAGTACTAACATTTAGTATTGAACTGTGGTGGTGATGGTGGTGTATCCCATTCCGAAAGGTGACTTACAAAGGGAGGAGGAATTGTAAGCCATTCAGGCTTTCATCATAAAGAAACACAAGAATCACTTTTCTGCTTCCCCTTAACCACAGAAGGGTCAGGAATATCTAGTGTTGTCATCCCTGTTTTGCTAATGGACTCTCCAGAGTAGACACCTGGAATGGAAGCTTTCTCAGCCCTCAGTTGAAGGGAGAGAGGTGTTAGTTATTTCACAAATAACACTTTCCCTAAGCCTCCGTCATGAGTGCAAGTTAAAAAGATGTTCCCTTGGTTTAAACAATCTGACTAAAAATGTCTTCCTTTCTCACTTGCCCACTTGTCTCGTATGATTTCTTATCTCAGAGGTTCTCCAGTCCTCCAGGGAGTAAAGTCAACTTGATGTTTCTTGGGCGGGAGAAAAAAAGAAAAGAAAAAAAAAAAAAAACCAAGCAGAAGAGCCATTTAGAAACATCCTGAAGTCCCCATTCTACATTATAAAAAGCAGAAGGGGGCACGAACACAACTTTTTTTTTTTTTTGGTAGGTCCGTTCTAAGGAGGGGGTGACTTCCATTCCTTGATGATGAATTTTGACCTCTGAAAAATAAAGTTGGTAATAACGACAGCCACAATAACCAAAAAAGTGTGTAATGTGTATTTAAAGAGATGGGTATACTAAAAATCAGCAGTAACGGCCATGCTGCCTGTCGCAGAAGTGACTTGGACGTTGTCTGACATGCTGACCCTTTTGTTGGTCAGAGATTCGGTCCATTCTCACTGAGTGGCTCAATCCTGTTGGTCTGCTGTACATATTTAATGGCTTTCCTCCACCTTGAAGTTGATATCCATGGTCACAATGTGCAGTTTGTTCCTTTATGTTTGAACCACTGCTTAGTTGGGTACAGGATTATTGCATCAATTCCAGATCTGATGTAGCATCTGGTGTGACTAAAGAAAGCACGTTTCTTCTTGACAGGGTCAAAATTCTCATCAGTAAAAGCAACAGTTTCTGCCTGTTCTGTCTTTTCCGTCTGGAAGGTGCTGGATTTTTCTTCCCCTTCAGACTTTTATGGATGACAAGTTCAGTTATGTAGGAGGCTTGCATGGGTTTTCGGTGTGCCAGGGTGAGAAGTTTGACTCTAGGGAAAGCCAGGATCTCTGTTCTGTGGTCTGTTATGAGTGCTTGTTTGAGCTGTGGCCTCTCCAATAGCAGGGAAATCACTGTTGCTGTCTTGTTTTGAGATTACATATAGGAAATGTTCTTCCAGTGTCCATTCAGTCTTTAAAATACCCTAACAATTTATACTGTCCAGCCCCTCCTTCAATAAGGATGAATAACTTGGATTTGCTGCACTTTTGTCCTCTAAACTAACATTGTCAGAGCAAGGCCTCTTGCGTCTGTGTCAACCACAGTGGAGGTGGGAAAATGGAACTGGTAGCCTATATGAGAGGATTTTGGAAGCTGTTGGTTTCAACTAAACCAGCTTATAATTTAGTATAGAAAGTGGAGATCAACATAAAATGCATCTTGGCTGGCTAGTGGGTCAGTCACACCCCATTCCCTTAGAGCAAGTAATTTGAAACATTCCAGAACCAGGAATTGCGGCAACTGGGTATATTTAGACATGATCTGTTTGCAGTAATTTTTTGCTGATCAAGGTGTCCGTAAAGCCATTTAAATGCTAACCATACATATTTCTTTAAATTTTATTTCATCCTTGTCTCTTGCAGTCATGTGCCGTCTTACACCTGACTTTCAAGACTATTTAAAGGGGCACAGTTAATTTACAAGTCATTGAATGTAACCAGTCATAGTTACAAACAACACTTAGGATGACTAACTGGAAAAGAGGTGGAGATTTTTTGTTTGTGCATTTGACAGCAACTTTGTGTGTAATCAACTTCATTGTTGGGTGTTCTCTCTCTCTCACTCACACACAGAAGTTTCTTTTAAACACAGTACCAGAAAAGCTACTCTGCAAGGAATTAGTCAGGACATGCTATTTAAAGGGTGCTTTGGCAGCAACTGGAACCATTCAATTAAACTTTTTGGAAATTGATTGAGTTCAGTGTCCCTTTAGAAGGCATACCTAAGATGACTGTAACAGAAAGATAAGAGGAATTGTTTGGGTTTATAGTTTATGTAGTACTTTCTGTAGACTGTTTAACTATAGTCAGTTTTCTTTGTCTGTATGAAAGATGCATACTGCAACAGGCAGAGAAATGTGGTGTTTTTTTTTAAAGTGGGAACAAAATCCCCCAGAATGGCAGGGAGTTCACAGGTGTAGGTGGTATTACCTGAAACCATGTCCATCTCAACAGTTAAAGTGGGCTACCTTTCACATTGACAGCATATTTTTAATTTCGACATCTCTTCCTGCTGTACTTACCCCATTACATCATCCCATCTAGGGTCTTCACCGCAGTGGTAATAAACTAAATGAGTGTAGATCTTGTAACTGTCGCATAAAATGTAAATACTGATCTCTCAAAGGGGTAGGGTTGGGAAATTAGCTGCATGCCCTTGATATTCTTAAATGTTTGTGGTAGAACTCAGGCCAATTGAATAAATAACAGCATGTTGGCTGAATGGAGGTGTGTATTTATAATACATGCCAGACCAGATGCTGATGTGTAGTGTCTCAACATGTTGATGTGCAGGTAGAAAGCGGCCTGGTATACACTGTGTTCTCAGTGAAGCTAGCTTCCTTTCCTGAGGGAATTTAAGCATGTGTGGCATTCCTGGTGTATATTATGTAGGAATCACCTACTCATATTCTCAGCATAAATTTGCCTTCCATTGTAAAACTTGCAGCAATTTTTGCTTTTTTTTTTTTTTTTTTAAAGTCCTGACAGCGTTGCTGTCTGTCTGCTCCTTTGCAGGGCCTGCCCAGTCAGGAATTCTGACTGACCGGGAAGTGGTTAGCCTGTTTCTCCACTTCACTGTCAATCCAAAACCCCGAGTGGAATTCATTGACAGACCACGCTGCTGCCTGAGAGGGAAGGAGTGCAGCATCAACCGTTTCCAGCAGGTGGAGAGCCGCTGGGGGTACAGTGGGACTAGCGACAGGATCAGGTCAGTTCTGCTGCTCATCTCTTCCTGTTCTGTTGAGCTTTGAGTGGTCTTAGGCCTGGCCTACACTAAAATGTTCTACCAGGATGACTGCTGGTTAGCGTGTGGCCCTAGCATGCATGCAGATATGCTAGTGTTAAGGTGCCCTATACTGGTATAACTTAATTTGCTTCCCAAAATGGAATAAGCTATATGTGTATAAGCTCGTTTATACTTTGTATAATAACTATGCCCATGCTGGGTGGTGGGGAGAGTTTGCTGCTTTAATTACACCTGTGTAGCTTAAAACGGCTCTACTTTCTAGTGTAGACACACCTTAAATGCACCCAGTCGTTCTTTTTGACAGAGTAAGTATCACAGACCCTTGTCTAATTGTTACCTGTAGCCTTATGCCAAATCATGGCTTGTCTTTGGGTGACTAGACAACATGTTGATTCACCAGTGCTCTGTTAAATCTGGGCCAGTTCCCTGCTACACTAAGATCATGCACCAGCTTTTTTACTAACATCAAGCTAGCTTCTGTAATCTAACTTGCTGTAGATTCATAGATGCCAGGGCCAGAAGAGGCCATTGTGATCATCTAGTCCGACCTCCTGCATAGCAGAGGTCCGAGAACTGCCCCAGAATGAGAGCATCTCTCTCAGAACCACATCCGGACTTGCTTTAAAAATTGTCTGAAGGAGAATCTATCCCAACCCTTGATAAATTGTTCCAATGGTTAATTTCTTACTGTTATAAATGTATATCTTATTATCAGTCTGAATTTGTCTAGCTTGAACTTCCAACCATTGGATTGTTAGACCTTTCTCTGCTAGGCTGAAGAGCCCATTATTAAATACTTGTTCCCCCGTAGATACTGATGAACTATAATCAAGTCACTCCTTAACCTTCTCTTTGTTAACCTAAATAGATAGACTCAAGGCGCTCAATAGCTGTAAGGCAGGTTTTCTAATCCTTTAATCATTCTATAGATTCATGCAAGGTCATTTTAATGGGTACAGTGAAGTGAAGGCTGTCTCAATTAAAGGCTCCACTTACTGATTGCAGGCATTGTGGCCTAGTGATTAGAGCAAGGCACTGGGAGTCTAGGAGAGCTGGGCTATTCCCTTATTTGCTGCTGACTTGCAGTGACTATAGGAAGGTTGTTTAATTTGTCTGGTTTAGTTTCCCCATCATTAAAGTAGGGTAAAACCTTGTGTTGGAGAGGCTATTATAACAGGAAACTTTTAGAGCAAAGATCTAACATTGAGAAACCTCTTGACACCTCTCTGTCTTTGAGTTAAAGTTGTCTAACTTATTTTAAGTGAAACTGTTTGACAGTGTCAGCTTCGAGGTGCACGTTGAGCCAGGCTGCTGTGTAGTTTTGGTATGCGATATTTTACACTGCTGGCAGATCAACTTTGAATGTGCCCTGGATGTGCGTTGCTAACATGCGTTAACATTGCAGCTGTTGTCTGAGGGGGTGAGGAGGTGGTGTTGGAAATGGGGTATCCAATTTTGGTATCCAGGGAGGAGAGAAAAGCAATCTAGTGTTTTTGCAATGGGAAGGCAGATGTATTTCCTTTTCCTCCCTGTCTTGGGGGTATGGGGTGGGGGGGTGAAGGTAGTTTTGAATAAGGTGTGGTGTGGGAGTTGTCGGAGTTCTTATTCTCTACCCAGGCAATCTTGACAGCAGCTAGCTGTTCCGCTGCAAATACACCGAGCAATTATGCACAAGTATATTAACTTAATGATTCTGCTTCAGTGATCAGGTGTGAAATATTTAATGTTGACATTTAAAGTATTCTTACTTGGCTTCAAAGTGTTAATCTCATGGAGGTGAGTAAGAGCAGTTCATCTCTCTTGGCTTTATTTTCAACCTCTCCAGATTCCGGCAGACCACTGCATCAGCTTTGACTTGGTTCACATCTTGGAGGCTGACTTTGCAGTCCTAAGGGCTAGAGAGTTCATTGTTTTTTAATGAAAGCTCATATGTGACAATGTACATAGCCACCTAATCCCGTTTTGTGTGGGGTCAATCTGAGTGTTAATGGTGCAGTATGAATTGCTTATGCTGTTACTATGGAAGCAGAATACAAAATTCTATTTTCCTTTAGTGCAAATCATTAACTATCAAGGATCTAAGACCTTATTGAAAAAGCACACTTAAAATACAGTACAGAATTCAGTAAGTCTTAGACCTGAAAACAAATTGTGAGCTAAGGTCACTATGCATCCTCCTTACTTTAGCAGACCAGTTTGCCATTTTTGTGCTGACTCTTCCCTGTTAACCTCTCTCTAAATCTTACAGGTTCTCAGTAAACAAAAGGATATTTGTAGTTGGGTTTGGACTGTATGGATCAATACATGGGCCGACAGACTACCAAGTAAATATACAGGTATTAAACATTCTCTCTTTACTGTACTAAACATGCCCTTTATTTGCTGCCATATAAACCTCGCCAGTGTAGCGCTCAGTGAAATATACACCAAACTTTTCAACGATACAGTTAACTCCTTTTTATAAAAAGGCGTCTTCATGTTTTATAGAAATACTGGTTAGCTGAGCAGAGTAAAGAGACACACGGGGCCTAGGAGGATTAGCTACTTTCATAAGCCTGTTTCTGTTCTGCTATAAATGGCATCCATCACTGCGATATCTCAGTGCTGCCATGTTGGGAGTTTAGTGCTCATAAGAATGTATAATCTGACCGCATTGAGGCAATTCAGGTAAATGCTGGGGTTAGGGAAACACATGTTTACACAGGCGTCCTTTGAGTGATTGCGTGTGTCATTCCACTCCCAATGTGCAAGCACCTTTGCATGCAGTTGTCAGGAAGTTTTTTCCTCTCAAGTAATACCTGTTGTGGCAACTTGTACGCTACTGCGTGGTGTATAAAGGGCCCACCCGCCCCAAGCCCTCTCAGTTCCTTCCTACTCACAGATATGAGTGTTAAAAAAAAAATATGTTTAGACTTTATGGAATACTTGTAGGATGCTGCCGGTATTAATCTTACTTATATTATAACTATACTATGGGATATAAATATTGAGTGTTTGCATTGCATTGCAATGGTCCTCGGAATTGCTCAGCTTGCCTTAGCAAGTGCTCTGTGTGTTCATTGTAAATTAATTAATTGTAGACAGTTTTCTAGATTCATAGCATTAGTACGTACCTAATGGTGTAGCGAGTGTAGGTGTTTCCTCAGTCCCCAGTTGGGTTTTTTCACGTTGTGTGGGACTGAGGGATGCCTCGGTCCCTGGGCTTCAAGCTCTCTCTCTCGTGGTAGGCTGAGGCCCGTGAGCAACCCACACTCAAGCTGCTGAAAGCGTTTCGGGGAAGCTCATATTCAGGGTTGTTGCCAGATCTACAAAGACTTTAAGCCTTGGATGAGGAAAGACGGAAGCTAGGCTAAAGTTTTGGCTCATGGAGGTGCTCCTTTGGCTCAGCAGTGGTCTCGGGCACTGTTGGGAGCAGCTCCCCCTTGGTCAGCAGAGGGATAATAGTCCTCCTCTGAATCAGAGATTTGCTCCTTTGTTTCCCAGTGTGAGCCAGTTTCACTACTCTCCACCAAGGCACTGCTAGGGAACCTTCAACGGGAGTGCCATCAAGTGTGTGGCCAGGGAGTTCCTGGCACCCACCTCTGTCCGGTGGCCTTTTTGAAACCCGTGGGGTTCCCCCCTGGTTTCTAGGTCATATGAGGCATTCCTGCTCTGTGTCATTGGAGAGAGGT
Source organism: Caretta caretta (assembly GCF_965140235.1). Lineage (NCBI taxonomy): Eukaryota > Metazoa > Chordata > Testudines > Cheloniidae > Caretta > Caretta caretta. Next base: position 9,221,304 of record NC_134230.1, on the reverse strand, counting down.
GGGGAGTCTATTCGCCAGGCACCGCCTGTTCCTGAGTCCAGTACAAGCAGCAAGAGGCAGTTCACAAAGACCCTTCTGGACAGCTAATGGAGGAGCCTGTGCTGGCCTCTTCTTCGTCCTCTCCTGATAAGGCAGTCTGCTCGGGACGTTTCACCTGCCCCCAGTGACTGACTGAACCAAGAGCTGCGAAAGAGGGTGGCCTTAAGCCTGGAGATCGTGGTGGAGGAGGTTAAAGAATCCTCACACTGCCTTGACGACATTTTGGCCACAGCAGGGCCTTCATGAGTGGCCTCACCTATTACGGTGATTATGGACCCTGCTAAGGCTCTCTGGCAGAACCCCTTTATCTCTTCCCTGCCTCAAAAAAGCAACAAACATAAATATTCTGTTCCGTCCCAGGAGTCTGAATGTCTCTATTCTCATCCCCCCACCCTGCCATCCTCTCTGGTGATATCCACAGCCAGTGAAGGGAACAACAGGGGCAACCTCTGAATCGAAGGACAGGAATAAACTAGATCTGTTGAGTAGAAAAGTTTATGCTACTTGGGGATTGCAGCTCAGGACTGCCAATCAGCGAGCGCTTTTGGGCTGGTACGATTTGAGTGTCTCTAAACATTAGAGACTTTTAGAGTACAAAATGATGGGGTCTAAATTAGCTGTTACTCCAAGATCTCTTTCTTGAGTGGTCATTGTGGATAGTTCTCCGAAAACATCGTCTCAGGATGCAGTGGCAGTCAAAAAACTGAACAATGTTAGGAACCATTTGGAAAGGGATCGATAATACAACAGAAAATATCATAATGGTACACCCATATCTTGAATACTGCATGCAGATCTGGTTGCCACATCTCAAAAAAGATACGTTGGAATTGGAAAAGGTACAGAGAAGGGCAACAAAAATGATTACGGGTATTACTTCTGTATGACAAGAGATTAAGACGACATGGGACTTTTGAGCTTGGAAAAGAGGTGACGAAAGGTGGGGTGGAATATGATAGGTCTATAAAATCTTGGCTGGTGTGGAAAAAGTGAATAAGGAAATGATATACAAAGGAGTAAATAACACAAGAACTAGGGGTCACCCAATTAAATTAATAGGCAGCAGGTTTAAAATGAACAAAAGGAAGTATTTCTTCACGTAATGCACAGTCCACCTGTGGAACTCATTGCCAGGGGATGTTGTGAAGGGCAAATGAATAACTGAGTTCAAAAGAGAACTAGATAAAATCATGTAAGATAGATCTATCAATGGCTATTAGCCACGATGCACAGGGATGCAACCCCATGCTCTGGGTGTCCCTAGCCTCATTGCCAGAAGCTGGGACTGGATGACGGGATGGAGGACCTCCTGAGGTCCCTTCCAACCCTGATATTCTATGATTCCTTGATTGCCTGTTCTCTTCATTCCCTCTGAAGCACCTGGCATTGGCCGCTGTCGGAAGACAGGATACTGGGCTAGACAGACCATTGGTCCAACCCTGCATGGCTTTTCTTATGTTCTTCTGAGTGTGGGACTCTGTTTCAGAGTTCATAGACATGCTTCCAGAGGACATTAGGCAGGAGTTCTTGTTGATGAGAAGAAATATGTAACAAGATCTTTGTTGCAGGCTGTGCTGGGTGCATTGGACTTTGTGGCTAGATCCGTGACTTCTGCAGTGGCAAGGCTGGCGTGCTCAGGCTTCCACAAGAGTCCAATAGACTTTACAAGACCTGCCCTTTGAAGTGTCTTTGCTGTTTTCAGAGAAAACTGACTCTAAGCTCCATGGCTTGAAGGACTCTTTAAAGTCTTTGGGGCCGTACGCACCAGCCCCATCCAAAAAGCACTTTCACCTATAAACAGACTCACTGTTGCTCTGCTCCTGCTTCTCAGCAGGGCCTGCAGAGAAAGAAGAGCAGGGGTTATAGACCTCGAACACCCCCTCCGTCTGTCTCTGCATCAGTGCCTGCTCCATCTTATGCCTAGTGGGTGCTAAACAGCTATTTGGGTGGGATGCTCGAGGCTGTCCTGCCAGATTCCATTTTCCCTATATTTGCAAAACCGCTTTTCCCACTTCATCAGTGCTTGGTTCTGGATTACTTCAGACCGCTGGGTATTAAGATCTATGGAAGTAGAATATACAGTTCAGTTTGTTTCTGCTGCTCCCTCCCCATCCCTCTTCAGGAGCCACTCTCACAAGGAGCTCTTCCTCCAGCAGGTTCAACCTATCCTTTGGTCATAGAGGAGGTTCCCCAGAGGGAAGTGGTTCTAGTCCGAAAGCAAAGGGAGGTCTCAGATCAGTTTTGGACCTGCATCAGCTCAACAGATCTCTCAAAAAGAAAGTTTAGCTTGGTCACTCGGGCTTCCATTATCTCTCCCTGGATCCTGGTATGCTGTCCTCGATTGAAAAGATGCCTACTTTCATGTGGCAATTTATCAAGGTTACAAAGTGTTTTGGGTTTGTAACAAAGCAGTCCTGTGACCAGTTCACAGTGCTTCCTTTTGGCATGTCAGCAGCTCCCTGGGTTTTCACAAAATGTATGTCTGTGATAACTGTTTTCCTGATGAGGCTAGGAGTACAGGACTGCTCTTACCTGGGCAACTGGCTAGTCAGAGGCTGATCCGGGCTCAGGTACTGTCCAGCGTACATCTCATCCAGTCAACTTTTGAAGCTCTAGGTCTGCCGATCAACTTCGACTAGTCTATGTAGACAGGTCTAAACAGCTTCGTTTGTCAGCCCAGCTGTTCATGGCCATAGCAGACAGAACGGAGAGTCTCAAGGTCTCCTTGCAAAGAATTTCATCTTGCATAACTTCCTGCCTTCGTGTGCGTTATGACGTGGCAGGCGTTTCCCTGGTGAGCACCACAGCATCGCAAGAGGCCTCTGCGGTGTTCCTTGCACAAGTCCCTATCCTGGCCATTTGTAGGGCGGCAACCTGGTCTTCAGTTTACACCTTTGCACCCCAGTGTGCCATCACTCGGTACTGCAGAGACTCTGCTAAATTTCGACAAGCTATACTCCAGTCTGTGCGCATGAACTTGATCCCTCCTCCTACTTTATGGCCAGTGAGTGGTCAAGAGGGGAATGCAATCATGCGAAGAAGAAGAAATGGTTACTAACAGTCTGTAACTGTTGTTTTTCAAGATGTGTTGAATGTTTCAATTCCACAGCTGCCCTCCTGCCCCTTTGCCTTGGGGTTGTCCAGCAGGAAGGAACTGAGGGGGCTCAGGCGTGGCTGGGCCCTTTCCGCCAGCGCACAGTGGTGTGCAGCAGCAGAAGGCACTTGAGCTGCTCCAACGGGTACCACGGAGGGAAAAATTGATGGTGAGTGTGCATGGGGCACGCTCACGTGGGATGGACACGCGCAACACCTCTTGAGACCAACACTTGCTGAAGGTTAGTAACCATAGGGACTGAATGGCTAGACAGCAGTTCTGCAGAAAAGGACCTAGGGGTTACAGTGGACGAGAAGCTGGATACGAGTCAACAGTATGCCCTTGTTGCCAAGAAGGCTAACAGCATTTTGAGCTGTATAAGTAGAGGCATTGCCCGCAGATCGAGGGACGTGATCCTTCCCCTCCATTCGACATTGGTGAGGCCTCATCTGGAGTACTGTGTCCAGTTTTGGGCCCCACACCACAAGAAGGATGTGGAAAAATTGGAAAGTGTCCAGCAGAGGGCAACAAAAATAATTAGGGTACTGGAACACGTGACTTTTATGAGGAGAGGCTGAGGGAACTGGGATTGTTAGTCTGCAGAAGAGAAGAATGAGGGGGCATTTGATAGCTGCTTTCAACTATCTGAAAGGTGGTTCCAAAGAAGATGGAGCTCGGCTGTTCTCAGTGGTGGCAGATGACAGAACAAGGAGCAATGGTCTCAAGTTGCAGTGGGGGAGGTTTAGGTTGGATATTAGGAAAAACTTTTTCACTAGGAGGGTGGCGAAGCACTGGAATGGGTTACCTAGGGAGGTGGTGGAATCTCCTTCCTTTGAGGTTTTTAAGGTCAGGCTTGACAACCCTGGCTGGGATGATTTAGTTGGGGATTGGTCCTGCTTTGAGCAGGGGCTTGGACTAGATGACCTTCTGAGGTCCCTTCCAACACTGATATTCTATGAAAGATTCCCTTAAAATGTGGTATAAACCAAAACAATGAGAGGGTGGGGTGATGTGGTGGCAATGCACAGATGGGCACTTGTTGGACTGAGCAGCGTTATCTGTGGTTTTACCACAATCAATCCTGGCATTGTTCCAGAACAGTACCAGTAGACAGTTGGCTCATCACCTAGTCTGTTCTTTCAGTGCAATCACTTTGCAAAGTGCTCTAGGATCCATTTGGAAGAAGTGAGTTGGAATGGCACATTAATACCTGCCTCAGGAAAGTTGAACACTGCTTATCCTCTGGGGGTGGGTAGCTCAGCTTCAAATCAAACCATAGCAATCAAAAGAGCAATTGTACAAAAACGTATCTCCAGTTCCATTGCCAAAAGGGCAGGAAGTACATAAGCTCCATCTGACCAGCGAAGAAAGCATTTGCATTGAAGGGTCTCTTACTGAGAACACTGTCCTCAGTCCCCCGTCTCCCCCCAGCTCCAGACTAGAGACCTAAGCAAGAATATCCCAGCTGAAATCAACTATCAAGTTGCAGTGTAAGGGGAGAGAAGGTATCAAAGATTGCTGGGATCCAAACCTGTGCGACTGTGTAGATCCATATCTGTATTTAAATTGGACCCAGAAATAACTGGAAACCAGTGCAGGCTACCTAGCACTGTGGAGTCTCATATGTCACTAAATCACCTAGTCCCAATGACCCCCGTTTTGTTCTGATTAAACAGTTCTTTGCAAGGCATATTCAATCTCGTCAAGTACTGTTTGTCGCTGTCTACGAGTTCACTCTAACTTGACTCTAACAAAAGGCCCCTTAAATCTGAGTATGGAAGGCATTGGGAGGGCTCCTCTTCAGAATCTTGTTCCCTGTCGTTTCCCTGTACTGACTTGTGTTGATGCGTTTGCATTTCAGTGTCATTGTATTTTTCTAAAAGGTCTGACTGGTGGAGTCGGCAGACTTAACGCAGCTAACAAATCTGTACCAAAGAAGCCTGTGTAAAGCTACCTTATCTCTCTTCACCAGTCCAGAGAAGCGTTTCGATAATGAAGATCTCCGCTAATGGGCCTAATGTGCAACTCAGAGAGGAAATAACTAAATTAAATGCCCATCCCATCTTTTTTTTTTTAAATAAGTTTACTTTTCTTATTCATCTTCCAGATCATCCACACAGACAGCAATACAGTACTGGGTCAAAATGACACTGGGTTCAGCTGTGATGGATCCTCCAGCACTTTCCGGGTCATGTTTAAAGAGCCTGTTGAGATTTTACCTAACGTCAGCTATACAGCCTGTGCGACACTAAAGGTACTGTAATGGGGCTCTAGGTGCAGTATGTGTATGGGAGGGAGAATTAATGGGTTTGCTGGTCTCGTGGGAAGTAACGTTGATCCTGTTTTTAGACCTCCAGGGTCTCTTCCTGTTCTTTGAAATTTCGCACTTATTGTTAGCTCCTTACCAGTAAGCAAGTGGCACGTCAGGGGTTAACATTCAGAGTTAGTTTTGTTTAGTAAATGTTTGCTAGGCAAGCTAACTGTGCTGGCTGCATTATTGCTGAAATTGTGTTTTTCTGGCCAGTGTAGATAGTCTTGGTTTTGTGAATTTATTTATAGTTATGCGCATTCTACACTAAGGAAGCAATATCCGTACATACTGTCAAGAACCGATAACATCGTTATATGGGTTAAACGATGCAACAATGGCCCTGTATACACTAGAGTTCAAACGTAAAAGCAGTTTTTGAAATGGGAAAGGGGCCTTCATTCTACCTTAGATCTTATGAAAGGCTTGTTCAAAATCTTCCTGTAGCTACTTTCACCTTTAGTCTTTCTATTTAGTTTGTAAACTCTTCAAGGCAGGTGGCTTTTCATGTGTGTCTGCACAGCCCTTAGCATAGTGGGCCCCTGATCTTGGGTGGGGCTTCATGGTGTTACTGGAATACAGTTGTATGCAAGGTCTTTGTCTCAGTGCTAGGAATACTTAGGTGCAGCTAGTTTTCAACCTGAGAATCCTCTTTGCATGTGAGTATTTTTGTGTATGCGTACATACTGACAGAACACATGGGAAAGCCTCAAAAACTTGACTCTGGTCCTAACAGTGCCCCAATTCCCTGTGGGAACATAGAAATGTAAATCTAGCCATGTGCTTCAGATGAGACCAATTAAGCGTGGTCATAATGGGTCAGTAGTTGGATGGGTGATGGAAAATCCGGTATTGCATGAAATGATTTAATAGTGTGGACATTGACTAGTGTTTGAATACTGTTAATGGGCAACATGGCTCTTGGAGGTCTCTTTCAGATGAGAATACCAGGGTTGTGAGCATTTGTCATACAGCGCTTGGAACTTTTTACAAGACTACCTAATTCTGAGTTCTTTTCAACTGGAAGCCTATGGCAGAGGGGATGTACAGTAGTGCTACTCAAAGTGGTGGTCCATGGACCGGTGCCGGTCCGCGAGCCATCGGTTGCCAGTCTGCGCGCACACTGGGAAAAACACCAAAAGTTGCCAGTCCCCCACATCAGATAGCTTGCGAAGCACTGCTGTACCCGAAGAAGTGACAAGACTTCACAATAGCGAGAGAGAGTAGGGGGAGGGAATGGAAGATATAAGAAAGGTTGAATATGGGGTACAGGACGGATAGTGGAGTTGATGGAAGGCAGGGAGAGAAAAGCTGGACGAGCACAAGTCCATGGGGCCGGATGCGCTGCATCTGAGAGCGCTAAAGGAGTTGACGGATGTGATTGCAGAGCCATTGGCCATTATCTTTGAAAACTCATGGCGATCGGGGGAGGTCCCAGATGACTGGAAAAAGGCTAATGTAGTGCCCATCTTAAAAAAGGGAAGGAGGAGGATCCTGAGAACTACAGGCCAGTCAGCCTCACCTCAGTCCCTGGAAAAATCATGGAGCAGGTCCTCAAGGAATCAATTGTGAAGCACTTAGAGGAGAGGAAAGTGATCAGGAACAGTCAGCATGGATTCACCAAGGGCAAGTCAGGTCTGACTAATCTAATTGCCTTCTATGATGAGATAACTGGCTCTGTGGATGAAGGGAAAGAGGTGGATGTGTTGTTCCTTGACTTTAGCAAAGCTTTTGACACGGTCTCCCACAGTATTGTTGCCAGCAAGTTAAAGAAGTATGGGCTAGATGAATGGACTATAAGGTGGATAGAAAGTTGGCTAGATTGTCGGGCTCAACGGGTAGTGATCAATGGCTCCATGTCTAGTTGGCAGCTGGTATCAAGGGAGTGCCCCAGGGGTCAGTCCTCAGGCCGATTTTGTTCAATATCTTCATAAATGATCTGGAGGATGGTGTGGATTCCACTCTCAGCAAGTTTGCAGATGACACTAAACTGGGAGGAGAGGTAGATAGGTTACAGAGGGACCTAGACAAATTAGAGGATTGGGCCAAAAGAAATCTGATCAGGTTCAACAAGGACAAGTACAGTGTCCTGCACTTAGGACGGAAGAATCCCATGCACCGCTACAGACTAGGGACCAAATGGCTCAGCAGCAGTTTGCAGAAAAGGACTTGGGGGTTACAGTGGATGAGAAGCTGGATATGAGTCAACAGTGTGCCCTTGTTGCCAAGAAGGCCAATGGCATTTTGGGCTGTGTAAGTAGGGGCATTGCCAGCAGATCGAGGGACGTGATCGTTCCCCTCTATTCGACATTGGTGAGGCCTCATCTGGAGTACTGTGTCCAGTTTTGGGCCCCACACTACAAGAAGGATGTGGATAAATTGGAGAGCGTCCAGTGGAGGGCAACAAAAGTGATTAGGGGACTGGAACACAAGACTTATGAGGAGAGGCTGAGGGAGCTGGGATTGTTTAGTCTGCAGAAGAGAAGAATGAGGGGGGATTTGATAGCTGCTTTCAACTACCTGAAAGGGGGTTCCAAAGAGGATGGATCTAGACTGTTCTCAAGGGTAGCAGATGACAGAACAAGGAGTAATGGTCTCAAGTTGCAGTGGGGGAGGTTTAGGTTGGATATTAGGAAAAACTTTTTCACTAGGAGGGTGGTGAAGCACTGGAATGCGTTACCTAGGGAGGTGGTGGAATCTCCTTCCTTAGAAATTTTTAAGGTCAGGCTTGACAAAGCCCTGGCTGGGGTGATTTAGTTGGGGATCGGTCCTGCTTTGAGCAGGGGGTTGGACTAGATACCTCCTGGGGTCCCTTCCAACCCTGAGATTCTCTGATTCTATGACGGGGGGGGTTGGGTGCAAAGAAGTAATGAATAAAATGAGTAGCTGCCCAGTGAGTGTGTGAATTAGCGGTGGAGGTCTGTGCTTGGCTTTTTTTGAGCCTTCCCCTTGGAAAAGGAAAACCATCTCCGAAGCAAGTCAGCATCAAAACCTTGGACTGCAGAAAATAGCTGCTTGCTGTTGGTGTCTTAAAATATTTGAGATTTAGTAGCGGTGAGTTGCCGAGCGTCCTCAGCCCTGAGCACTTCGCAGAGCTGTAGGGATGCTAGTCACCCGGCAAGATCAGACCCTGAGTTCGTGACGGAGCTGCTGTAAGCAGCCTGGTTTCGCTCTGGCCTGGCTGTATTCCCTCTTACTAACGGGCTTGCCCCCTATTTTCTGTCACTCATGCAGGGTCCAGATTCTCACTACGGAACCAAAGGACTGCGTAAAGTGATCCATGAATCACCAACAACAGGAGCCAAAACATGCTTTACGTTCTGTTATGCGGCTGGGAATAACAACGGCACGTCTGTGGAGGATGGACAGATCCCAGAGATTATCTTCTATACATAGTGCAGCTGTTGGAATCAGATGTGTTGGAGGAACTTTTGTCTCCCCTTCTCCCTCTCTCCCACGCCCTTCCAAACAAAATCTCTGGCTGAATTCAGCCATGCCAGTGGGAGCCACGCTAGCCAAAGGTCTCAGTAAAATAATTGTAAAGCTCATGTTTTGCCTTGTGCTAGTGAAGCTGCTGCTGCTGCCACCCCCATGTACAGACTAACTGGTTTATCGGTGTCATTTATAGGTTGCCTGTGGCTAGTAACTCTTCATTTTACTGATAACCCTCTCTGATTTCATGGGTTTTTTATTGTCATGAATGTAGATGCTTTTACATCAGTTGGAAGCATGGAAACAAGTGGCTCTGATTGTGGTTAAATTCTCCACTAGGTGACAATCCTGCAAAAAGAAAATTCATATTGAGGATCATATTGACTTTTTCTTCCTCTGCCCTACTTGGGATTGGGATGAGAGGGTTTGCCAGGTCGATTCAGCTGTGCTGCCAAAATGGGGAGGTTTCTCTGAGAGAGGTTTCACTAAAACGTACCTGCCATACTGCCAGGCTGTACATACCTTTGCTCTTTTCAGAAAATTAAGGAAACGGGTGTTAATGGAGGTTTTCCTATTTCAGCACTACGTATTGTGGGAGACCTCAGAACGGCCTCCCAGCTCCAGGAGAGAACTTCTACAGAGATCAACCAGAGTTTTACATGGGCATTTTTGCTAATTTGAGACAATCCTTTAAGTTGGACAGTTAGTACAACCCAACGGAAACGCCCTGGGGCTAGATGACCCTGTACGTAGGTGGAGAGGCCCAGTAGATCAGCACTTAGCAGAGCACCTTTGCTACCTACATGCAGGCTCCCCTGCTTTGGCCTGGGGGTGCTTTTGCAGTTTTGTCTGTATGCTGTTTAAACAAATGGGGGATGTTAAATATCCCCTGTGCAGCGTTTAGCAGCAGGGAATCCATACTGGTAGCTGCCACGCTAACTGAATCCCTTCCACTTCGAGGTAGCAGTTGTCCGTGGCTGCTTCTACCTGACAATGTGCCTCGCTTGGCTCCAGTGTAAAGTATATGGCTGCGGTCTTCAGGCAAGTTGCAGCATGGCTCTTCTACTGTCTTGTTTTCTTTGCTTCACTAACTGTTCATACTGGGTCAGAGCTCTGCTGCCAAAGAGGAAGGGGGTTTGGTGTTCAAGTGTCATTTCTTTAACCATCAGCAGATGGAGTGGGATTTATGAAACAGAATAGAAAACGACTGAAGAGTTTCTGCTTGTCCATGCACATTTGTCTGTCCCCTCACAGCTAGAGCCTGTTCAGTGGGTGTTTGGACAGACTGTCTCAGCATGACGCTCTTACTGGAGACTCCTGGTTGACTTAAACAAAAGCTTTAACACCAGACATCGATGGGGGTGCTTTGATGGCAAAAGAGCCTCCTCCTCTCCCCTTATCTCTGTTCAAAACTGGTTGCCTCTCGCCATAAACAGATGTGATTTCAGCTGAGCATGATGCTGCTTTGATGGGAAGTAGCTGTGTGACTTTGTTTTGTAACTGCCTGAATGGTCCCACCCTTGCCCTGACTAGCGAAGACTAAAGGGATTTTTACTTCCCAGCAGCCTGCCGAGGAGGGTATTTGAAATAAAGGCTGCCTTCGTAAGATTGGGTGGCCAAACCATTCAGAGGTGTTGGTGTGGAATTAATTAGTGCATGATTGTGTTGTCTCTGATAAGTTGAGGTTCATTAAAAAGTCTTTGTGTGTGTGTCTCTCTCTCTCTCTCTCCACTGCTCCAGACATGGTCTTATGACAGGGCTCCCTTGTTGCATTTGTGATAGCAGTCCCTGAGCAAAGCATTACATGCTGGTCATCCTCTACTGCAATGGATGATTTGGTGCCTGTTGCCAGTTGGGAAATAGTATCCCATTCTGACACCACCACCTCCCCCGGGCATGCCAGAGTAACCGGGTCTAGGTTCTGTGGCTGGCTGGCTGGGTAACTTTCCACCAGCCAGACAGCAAAAATAAAGATCAGGAATTAATGTCACCCAGAAATAATCCGTGTAGGTGTTAGATACTGTTGTCAGTGTGTTCTGTTCTTTAGGAAGACATTGTGAGATGTATATTGTGAGCCTGCTTGAGAGTAGGCAGTTTTTAAAATACGGCCAGTACTGAAAATGGTGGGTCCACTACTCAAGTTATTGAACCTGATTCTGTGCAATGCAAACATATTCTGAAATGGATTAACAGAATGGAGATGCTCCTTCCTCCAAGAGGGAAACTGCCTTCTGTTGGAATGTACATAGCTGACCTGCCTGCTTTTGCGCTCCCGTTTTTCCCCTCTTCTTGTCAAAGGTTGTGGGAATACGTCCATCAGGGTTCGGGGCTTCTTTGCCCATTTTATTACTTTCGGTGTAACCTCTTTGCTGTGGATATAGCACTCCCTGAGCATTTCTGTATAAAGTGGTAATAGCAGAAATGATTGGACCCTGGAAGAAGTAAATCTGCACACTGGTCCATGAAAATAGCAGGACACGTAAGGCATTTAGCCTCAAGATGTGGTTGAGGTGTAGACCTACCTGGTGGCTTTTTCCTTTTAAGGCTTATGTTTTTAATACTCCCTCCTTGCAGTCTTGCTTTCAAGCCACAAGGCAGGTAGGTTGCTTTAGACTATCCTGCTGAAAAATGTTTTAAAAAGAAAAATTAAACTCTGAATAACATCTGAGCAATTTTTGTTCTTAGGGCTTTATGCGGTTTGAGGCGATTTTGTCTTTTGTAGATTCATTGTGGAACATGCCTGTCTCCAAAGTATAAGAAGTTTCTATTGTATCATGTCACCTCAAACAGAGCTGGCAACGTCTAGACTCTAGTGCTATATTAATGAATGTATCAAATGCTCATTCAGTGTTCACGCTCTTTGCTTTTTGCCAGCTTTGTGATTTTTGTAAATAGGAAATCAATAAAGACATTGAGATTGTCTTTAATACAAAGTTTCATGAGTGGAAGAGAGCAGCTAGCAAAACAGAACCTGGCAACTTCCAGGAGTCTGTCTTCAACCAGTGTGGAAAGAGAACTGAGATAGCTGATGCTGGCAGGGTCCTTAATTTATTTTCCCTGGGTGCTCTAAATTGCTGTGTAAATTACTGTAAAAGTTCAACCCTTGAAGCAATGTACAAGTATATTTTCCTTTGTTCCCCTTGACATTCTGTCTTGAAAAGTGTTCAGTGAAAGAAGTTAATGCAGGGAGGTGGTGGTCTGAGAAATATGTCGGTATATACAAGAGAGAGAAAGTGAGTTGCCTTAAGTTTTCCTTTCCACCTCCCCCTCGTCTCTTTTATTTAAACCCAAGAATGTAATGATGAAGCAGCAGCTAAACGGTCTTCAATTCCTCTCTCAAAGGCAGACTTCAAACTATTTGACTAAAGCTAGGTTTTACTACTGGCTCTGCCATGAACCCAGAGGGGAGGAAACGGGGCCCCCCCAAGGGGGGGGGGGAGAAGAGAAGCCAGTGTTGGGCAGGCCTAGCTGAATAAACAAAAGGCAGCTGTAAGTGTCTCTCTTCTGGACACACCAATCCTGTAGTGAGCAGGTTTTGTTTAAGGGAATTGCATGCCCCAGGTGCGTGTGCCCAGCCCTGTGCAGCCATCTCTTCCCTCCAGGCCTGGGAGGCAGCTGACAAAGGCTCATAAGCCTATTCAGAGCAGTAGTCAGCTTAGACCTCCTTGATTCATTCCTCCAGCATCCACAGCTGGGCAAGACCAGTCAAACCCCAGCACCAGCCTGGGCTGTCACTGATCAACCTTAATGCCCTCGCAATCACTCAGTCAGAGCTGGTTTGAGGCTGACTGCAGATGTCCCTGCCACATCTATTTAGACCAGGCTACTCAGACCTCAGTGGTTCAAGAGCCAAAATTACCCAAAAGAGCTCCTGCACTGAGTGAAGGGCTTCATTTACTACAGTAAATTCTATATATTCACAGTTAAACAGTATGAGGGGAAATATTTAGTTTATATATTCTCACAGCAAATAAATTTAACAGTGCACATGGATAACTTAATTGGGTAATAATTAAAGCAGTGTTTTAATAAGTGCTGCCACCAGCAGCATGTGACACAAAAGAACCCCTTGCAGGCCTGAGCCTAGGCTGTGTATCCCTGATCCCAGGATGGGTCCCACAAAGGTGCAGCAAATGCCCCACCTGCCCATCAATGCTGGTGCCTGTTTATGTTTAAGGCAGTTACACAACTGTCTAACTGGAAATGAAGGAATTACTCCTGCCACAGGCCCTCGCCTTCTCACAGCATCACCCCAAAATAAATCCTGATGGAAACTGGGGGGGTTGGATTTTTTTCTTTCTTTATTTTTTTTAAAAAGCCCCTAAATTCTGTGGCTTCCAGGACGCAGCAGAGAAATGTAAATACCAGGTCTGGACGCTTTTATTTAAAGCCATAACTAAACTTGCACTGGACCACCGCCCTTCTGCTTTGGAGCTACACCAATACAGACCATAGACCATGTGAGTACAGCGTCCCACTGCTCCCTCCAGCTCAGCCAGCCCTAGGGCCTGACCATTCCCTGGGGCAGGAAGAGAGTCAGAAGACAGAGTTGGGCAAAGGCCCTGGCCTCTTTCCCTTTTATTTCCTCGTAAGCCTGCAGGAGGTTTGTCTGAAAAGACAGATGGCAAATGGCAGTCCAAGTACGCACATGCACCCACTCACATACATACTTTATTTTACACCTTCGGGGACTGGAAGAACAGTTCCAGTGAAGATTTAAGGCGGTTTCATTTGCATTGTTTGGGAAACAAGGTCAAACATTGCACATAACTAAATACCATACAAAGGTCCTGATTTGGTGGAATTCATTGAGTTGTCAAGAACCAAGCGCTCTCTAGCAGCTGGCTGTGCACTCCTTGTGTAGCTCCCGGTGCAGCTGTCCCTCCCCACCACCTTGGTTCTCTTGAGCACGACAGAGGCACTGCTGTTGAAGTAAAACTGCAGACAAGAATACGAGGCTGCGTCTGATTCACAGTCCCTAGGATCTTTAAAGGGGCACCGACCTTCCAGCTTAGGGTGGATGCTGGGGAAGGAGGAAGCCACTTGAACTAGCTTAAGCCTGTTTTTAGGCATTCAGGACTGATTTAAATGAAAGGAATTTGGCTGGAAGAGAGACAAAGCCGCTGTACTCCAGCAGGAATGGGAGAGAAATGTGCCAGGCTCCCCCTGCCTGTGGGCCCTAGTCCCCTCCCCTACAGCCATATATTCCTACCCCCAGCCACTCACGTGCTGCAGCAACAGGATAGAGTAGCCCATATGGCTCGCTGGCGAATCAGCCCAGGACCCCATTCCGAGGGCCTCTGCAGAAGAGTAAAGCAGGATGTACCTAGCACAAGTGGCGTTTGAGGACTTCCCACACGCTCCCCCTTTGCGCCTGCAAAGGATGGCAGTGTTTATTTCAGACAAAGGCTTTGATCCTCCTCCTGCACAACCTCAGAGCAGCTTCCAGCTCCTACAGCTCAAACATTACAAGTGTCATAATTACACAGAAAATAAAAAAAAACCCCACATGCTACTTCCCCACCCCCCTGCCCTGTAAAAAAACAACCCCAAAGTCAAATTTTGTTGCCGTGGTAAATACGCACAACCAAACACACATTCTCAGTCGTTTCACACTGAATTAAGGTTGGCTGTTGTGCCCCTTGTGGCTGTTTAAAGGTTTGTGTGTGTGTGTGTGTGTGTTTAAAAAAAACCCCACAACTAGGAACTGCCACATGTGATCAGCTAAGGAGTAAGCACATGGGCCTCTGATTGTTGGATGAGCTGAGTGGGCCAGCCTAGGGCTCCAGCTCCATGACTGGACTGGCAAGCAGGCAGGGAGGGTTTCAACCTTCATAAGGTTCGCTCCAGCCGTTCCAGAAAGGAGAGTCAGTGGACAAACAGAATGGCCTAGCTGGGTCTATCCTAGTGGGGGTTACTATTTCCCAGCAAGCTACAAATCTGATTCACTCCACGCTGCCCCTTTTGAGTGGGACATGGAACCCCAGGGAGTTTTAACCATTCCTCTCCAACTGGCCTCTCATCCTCCCCTTCTTCCCCCAGGGAACATGCACACTGCTTCCTTACTGCACTGGCTTGGTTTTGGTTCATTTAGGAGGCTCTTGGTCCTCCCGGGAGGTCCCTGCTGATCAGAATGTCAGTTGTGGGGAGATTCACTGGGTTGGGGGCTTGGACAACAGGAAAGTCTTTTTTAAAAAAAAGTCCAGTTAAGCAACTTCACATAAAACGAGGACACTGAACTCTCATGCCAGGAGTATAAGCAGGACTCAGCTATCCCCTGTGCTTAATAAAAACATCCTAAGCTGTCCTGTGCGCCAGGAAGCAATCCCCACCCCAAGGCTCATTGCAGGGACCATTAAGACATCCTTTTTCTACCTTGCTCTTCAACATCAAGTTTCCCTTTGGTCTTGGCCAGGTGCCCCCAAGGTAGGTTGCCCATTTCAAATGGCTGAGGGCGTGGCTTCAGGGTTCTGATAAGCTCCCAACCATTCCTGAGACCCTAAATTTGGCTCCCCCCCACCTGCTTTCCCCTGTTAATTACTAAACTGTTAATTTCAAGACCAAACATCGCTTGTATTGCTAGCAAAAGTGCATCGTAAAACGAAAGTGTAAACGAGTCCCTCCTCCACGCATCACCGTACCAGAGACTCGGCTAACACAGCGATCAATCGCCACCACAAGGAAAGAGTTTTAACCAAATGGCGGAAGGGGAGCTTACAGGGAAAACACAATCTTTAAAAGAAAAGCAGAATTTCGTAACACTAAAAAGAGGAAGGTCAAAGACTGACAACTCAGCACTCTGCACCGAGACTTAAATTAACTTCAAAGACAAAGAAGCGACAGGGAAAATAAAAATTCTCCATAGCCCACCGCTCTTGAAATTGTCTTCGGCTTCTTCTATGCCAGCAATGTTTTTCGAGTCTGTAGAGTTGATCCCCGTTTTCAAACTAGTTAATAGAATCAAAAGAAATTCACGTTGTGGGTTTGGTTGGTTGGTTTCCTTTTTTAAATAGCTTAATGCTCTCCGTGGACTGCACGATAGATGGGTGTGGGAACGTCGGCAAAGTCTGACTTGGTTTGAGTAAACGACCATTGGGTGGATGTGGTGGTGGTGGAGGAAAAGTAAAGCAGTTTGGGAACTTCCCTCCCCCCCTCCCCATCCACACGTGGTGCCAGGCGGTGAAGTCATGACGGCTCTTCCCCCACCCCCATCAAAATCAGAGGGAGGGAAGGCCTTGCAGATCTGATCAGGAATCTAGACCCATCCATAGCCAGAGTTAGAGGCGATACTGCACAAACTGATCCGTGCTGTCCCTGGCAGATCACTTGTGGCGCTGGATGGTTTTTCTCTTCCTCCTCTTGAAGAAACAGCAGCATCTGCAGAGACAGGCAGACTGTCACGCCCCTAGACTGCACTTGTCCTCTCTAAGGCCAACAGCAGGTTCCTCCCGATTCCAGAAGGGATTGGACATTGCAAGGGGGAATGAGAATATCTGGAATCGTGGCAGTTCATGATAACATGGTTTTTTGGTTTTTAGTTTAGTTTTTTTTTTTTGGGGGGGGGGGGGGGGGCTTAAGCTGATCTCTATTAGCGACCAGGAGGTGGCCTGTGTGGGGGCAGATTCTCCCACATCTGCTGCTGGGAGGTTCTGACACCTTGCCTCCAAAGCAGCTGGTGCTGGCCACTATCAGAGAGGGGATATTGGACGAGATGGACCATGAGTCTGAACTCATCTGGCAAGCCTCACACTTCTAAAGACCAGCGAGAAGTGGGTTTGGGTCCCATCTCTCTCTCGTTCCCTGGTCACTGAAAAGCCCAGACCTCAAGTCACTGGACGCTGGGGGTGGGGACAGTGTTTTTCACAGGAGTTAGGGGGGCACGAGTGAGATCGCGACCCTTCGGAAACAGACGCGTGCTCAGGCAGATGAAGATGCAATGCTGGTCAGCGTGAGAGCCCATGATCCCGCCCATGGCTGCAGCGCCCAGGCCGGGGTTTAGGGGAGAGCCTGCGTGGCCACGCAGCCTGTGTTCCTGGGAACTAGAATGAACCCCAGGGTCTGTCTCTGGCCAGGAACCTCAGCCCAGCATCCCCGGCAGATTTAAAATAGACAAATCCTGGCTCTTGGGAGACACCACGTGGCGACATTAGGCAGAGCAGGCTGCAAGCTAGAGAGAACGGCAGGGTGTGTCCGCGTCCAGCCGCCTCGGTACAGAATCCCCTGTCGATTCATTACAACTCAGTCCCCTCGATCCTCTACACAGGGGAGAAGGATACAACTGCTGCAGCCAAACACAGCAGCAAATAAACCCCAACAACCCATCCAGTGTGGCCAGTGCAGCAGCTGCCAACCCCCCACCCCCCCACCCCAAAAAGCAAACGGCAGGCGCAGCCGGGTCCTTACTTTGTATCATCCGCTACCTCCACCTCAGCGGGTGCTGTGATCGGGGCATTCGAATGTCCCGCGGTCGGGTCGTCCGTGTTCAGTTCTCCGTTGGTGGAACTCATCACCTGGGAGGAAAAGTTGGACAGTCAGAGACTGGAGAGCCGAGAGCCTGTTCATTGGCCCTGCCCCGTCTGACACTGAACCCTGCATGGAGTAGGGAAATAGATACAGCCCAACAATGCCCAAACTGCCTTCCCCACAGGGCACATTATATACGGCAGGGGGCAGGTCAAAGCAGCACCCCTGTAGAGAAACTGCCACAATGTAAGAGAGCCAAGTTTCCTTCCGAGCACCCGGCCTGGGAGGCAACCTAGAGCTACCAGCGGTTGGGGGGAGGGACATGCCAGTACCCGGGACTGCTTTGCCTAGGGTGGCAGCACTGCTGAATCATACCTGCCCCTGGCCAAGCTGGCAACGAGTGCCATAGGTGCTGGACTAGCTAGAGGGGCCGGGCCTCAGCCTCCCAGCACTCTGCCATTGAGCGAGCTTGCATCGCTTGCGGAGAGGAACGCCCTCCTGTCTCCTTGCAGCAGAGGAGGGGTTTTCCAGAAGGCTATTCGGCAGGGCCTGCCACACAACACGCCTGGGAAGGGCCCAGATTTCATTTCTGTAGCACGTTTTCAAACCCGGCTCTTCCTGTGTGATCAGACCCAAAATCTGCGAGCCTCAGAAACTGCCTCCCAATGGCAACCCAGCGAGCCGGGCAGCGCTTCACTCCATGGCCATTCACATCCCAGAGAACGACCAGGCCAGTGGGGCAGCAGTGCACCAAGGTGGTGGTCATGGTGGTGGGGGCGGTTCTGTTCTGCTCCCAGTACCGGTTTTGTTCCTGAGCAGTAAAAACAAGTAGGGGAAGGCTAAAGCTCCTGGGCCCGCCCTGAGGTTTGAGCTATTCACATGCTCTGGATGCCCACTAACTTCCACTGTCCCAGACACGCTGGCCCGCCTTGGACCCTCGCCCTAGCGCTGTATCCTGTGCTCACACGCTGTTGGTGACCATCCTCAGTGCCGGCCCTTCCCCTTGCAGCCGCTGACGCCGGCTCACGCAGCAGACGGAACAGAGCAGCGCCACCAACGGCTGCGACGCACCAGGGCCAAGCCCCTCGCCCGCTGGCAGGTCCTGCGACCTCACCACACACCGCTACCGAAAGGAAACCGGCAGCTGCTTCCCAGCAGCTACAATCTCTAGGGAGCCACCGTCCCTGGGCGGGGATCGCTTCCGGTTTCGCTGCCCGTGCTCCTGGGAGACGGAATCGAAGTGGCAAGAGGAGGGGACGGGCCAGCACTGCAGTCCCTGAGCAACTCTGTTTGATCCCCTCCTCCCCTCTTCACTCTGCCCTCTGGGCAAGGCCAAGTTACCTGGCTGATGTCCAGGCCTAGTACTTGAACTCGGCAGTCCCCACCTTGCCCAGCACTGGGGGAAGCGGCACTATGCAAACTCACGCCCAGCCGCAGTGACACAGGCTGCGCCTTCAGGGCAGCGCCGTACGGTCGGGTCAGCGGCCAGGCCACACGTGAACAGCGCAGAGCGGCCGCCACATTGCGCCAGCCTCCACCCCCACTGGGGCCAGCCCCCTGGTGTTAGCAGCACCCCCACATTGGAGCTATAACTCCAGTTAACTGCGGTGAAGACAAACCCTGAGACTAGAGAGCACGCCGAGGGGGGAGAGCACGTTTCTAGTGGCCATTGCCACAGGAAGCAGAGTGGTGCAGCGAGCACGGTGGGGGATGGTCTGGGTGTCCCTTGCCCACTCACGAAGGCCGGTGGTAGGAGCAGGAGCCAGGGAGAACACACACGACTCAAAGCTCTGCTTGGGAGAGTTAGGTGAGCTTTGCCCCAGGAGCCCCGTGGCAGGGGAACAAATCAAGTGAGGAGAGACAGACAAGCACAGGGACTAGTGAGGAACGAGGACAGTTGTGGGAAGAGTTATATGGAACGAGGGTGAAATTCACCGAGGCCCAGCACACAGTCCAGGGCCCAGCTAAGCCCGTGAATTTCTCCCTTTCACCACGAGACACACAAAGCAGAGGTGCCCCAGTTTGTGGCAGGGGGATTCTTGACCCTAGCGGAGACGTGCTTCAACACACACCCAGGACCATCTGCAAGGGGCTGGGGTCACAGAAAGAAGGAGAGGACGACGACTATGGGGCAGGATTAAGCACTGCCTGCAGATCTGAGAGCGGACATGGTTTCAAGCTCAGCTGATGCTGGAAGTGGAAGAGGGGAGACAGAGGAGCGGAGGGGTGAACCTGAGCACCAGAAAGGGAAGGAGAACCGTGGGATGGGCTTAAGGGACAAAGCCAGAGATTCCACATCCACAGATGGAAACGAAAGGTTGCAAAGCCCCAATCCTGGGGATAAACACAAATCGCGCCCAAAGGATGCTGCTGCAGCCGGAGTTTTGTGGGACGGGGCCTTTCCCCGGTGGCCTGTCCCCCACTTTGGGAATACCCCCTCCACTCCCACTCAGCACACTGCATGTACCTGCACGGAACCCCCAAGCCTGCTGGTCGCTAGGTGAGTTCCTAGAGGTTCCTCGGCAGGCTGCTGACTAGCCTGAGGATCACACAACTCGTTCCCCTCGGGCGACTGCTAGTGACCGGCAGGACAGGAAACAAAACAGAAGAAGAAGAAGAAGGATGGAGACGAAGGGGCAGGAACGGTAGGGGAGAGGAGTCAAGAAAATAAGACATGCAAAAGCAAAAATATAAACAGAGAAGCACTAGTGTGTTAAGGCAAATAAACCAGCGTGGTCCCCAGTGAAATCCCATCCGACTGGAATGGTCTGGGACTCAGAGCCCTTTGACCGGCTGCTGGTCCATTGATTGGGTTCACGCTTTACTCACACCTTTGCTTGTGCACATGGGCACGTTCACCGCCCTCCCTCCCCCCCCGCCCTAACGTGTAAAGATCTCTTGGGGTCTCTGGTGCACTAGTCCAGAAAGATAAGGCACTTGATCTGCTGCCCTCCGCTTTGGCCAATGCTGAGACGTACTGCTGGCTTTTGGAGAACACTAGTGGCGGAAGCTGTTTCGCCATGCAGAGGGGACAAGCCGTGTTTTAAAAAGAGGTGGGGGAGCTGACGCTGCCTGAGGTTTGATTTTGCAGAGTGAAGACTGACAGAAATTAAAGCTACGGGTCTATCTTCCCGTCCCTGCAGGGTTTAAAGCTGGAGGATTCAGGAAAGATCAGGGCTTAGAGTAAACTGGGTGATCATTAGGAATCTAGATACAGCGAAGAACTGGCACCTCCTGTGTATCAGATCCTCTGGGATTGCACTGGGCCTCTCGTTCAGTAAAGAGCCTGGTGTAGTTACCGCACTATGGACAGCCTTCCACTGGGGATGTTACCAGTCTCCCTTCTTCCCACCACTGCTGGTGGCCCGTCAGAGAGAGAGAAGGTCCCATGGATAACAGACTAGGGGATGAGCCAGGAGTCCTGGAGAATATTCCCTCTCCATAAAAGCGGTGGGACTGCTGGGTCGCCTGTGCCACCCACACCCAGCTGGTTCGGATGTCTGCACCGGGTCCAAAAGCCAAACCCAGCTCCATTTGGCCAAGGTAGTGGTGACTTGAGGTCCCACCACTGCTCCTGAGCACCAGGCTTCAAGAGGATTTATTTGGTTAAGTTAAGGCAAAGGGAACCCAGTTCTCTCCAGCTGCTGGCTGAGGAGGCTGAACCCTGACAAAGGCTGGATGTGAAACCCGCTGGTCCCCCCATACTCTGGGACGAGCAGTTTTTAAACTAAGTCTTGAACATGCAGCATCGCCTGGAATCAAACCCCCTTTGTCAGGGCATGAGACCAAGTCACAAGAGAGCGCTGATTACTTGGAGCTCAGCCCGGTCACACTAATGTCCTCCCCACTCCATGGGTTTCCTTGGCTGTCCCATCTTCTGGGAGCATCACAGCAGGAGGCCAGTTAGCTAGGACTCTACCCTGCTTTCCTATAAGCTAAGCCAGGCCAAGTTCCCTCCCCACCCCAACGCAGAGCCAGCAAGGGCACCCTCTCCACGTGGCCATTCCTCACTGGCCCCTGGGAAGAGCCGCCTCAGCAAAGTGCGCTCCTGGTTCCTAGGGCGAGGCTGCCACGTGCTGTTCTCTTGCCAGCAGCAAAGTTGGGCTCCACTGAACTGATTCCAACTCAGCCCAGCGGTGTCTCCCAGACCTGAGCTGTCTTCACCCATGTCTCTACCCCGCCTTCCCGCCCCAGAGAGAGAGACAGAGGCTGGGTCTCCTCCACATAGTGGTGACTGCTGAGATCAAATCACCTGCGGCTCTCCCCATGGGGCAGTATGGAGAGACTCAAATCAGCCGGCCAGCCCAGCTCCCATCAGAAGGGCTGGTTTAACTCAGCTGAGCACTCCCACAGTCCCCTTCATGGTCACCCAGGTGGGGCGACAGAATCAGGCTGCCCAGCTGATTCCAGTGTGGCAGGCTGCACCAGCGATCCCAACACAGCCCCACAGAGGGTTGTAGGACTCTGCCAAGGCAGCCTCAACACCAGCTCAGGGCCTCTGGACTCACCAGCAGGGCCTTTCCACCGTCACCCCAAGGACCTGGGCATGCATCGGGGCAGGGATGTCACATGGGAGTCTGTCCTGGAAGCCACAGCTCTCCGGACGCTGCTCAAGGAACTGGACTGGGATCGCGTGACACCAGCACTGGGACAGACCCAAGAGGTGGTTCTGAGACTGGCCTGAAGGCCCGTCAGCAGTGAACTGGTCTCACCCATGCGCTGGGCTCTAGTCAGTGCCGAACCCAAGGAGGACAAGGTCCCAACTGATCCCCAGCCAGGGCTCCATGACGCACATGGTCCCACCTTGCGTCCACGCCCCCTGGTGCCTTGACAGCAGGTCAGCCATGTACCAACTGCACTGGGCCTCCAACACCCTGTCTTCCCAAAGCACCCAGGCCTCCCATGAGCCAGCCCAGTACCGAGAGCACTGGCCCAGCAGCGCTTGCAGGGCTGCGACAGGGATGCAGAGGCAAGAAACCCTATGGACTTGCACTTTCCATAGGGCTATGCCCCACCTCTCTGAAGAATCCTCCATATCCCTCCTAAGGGCTTTCCATTTCCCCCGCACCTCCACACCACCACCTTCCCTCTGGCCACGGAGAAAGGGACTGGCCAGCCGATGTCTCTCCTGGATCGGGCAGAGGAGATGCCAGCCTGCCTTTCAGCCTTCCAGTCCCCACAGGAATGGCTAATGATGTCTGGACCCCTCCTCCCCACAGCTTCCCCTATGAATCGGTTTGCTCTGCCCCACCATGGCCAAGCTGCTCTGTCGCTGGGACCTGGCCCGGCCAGCGTGGCCGGGGGCAGGCAGGCGGGTGGCTCACCTGGTGTTTGGTGTGTGGCTGTGCTTTGTCTCTGTTTGGAGGCTGCACCTGGACGTCGCTGTGGATTGTGCCGATTGGAGTTGGCTGCAGATCAAGACACCAGGAGGAAAAATCATCAAGAAAGGCCCATAATCTCCATGCAGGCCATGTGTGCCTTGGGCTTTCACTACCATCCGGTGGGGGAGAGGGCCCGGGAGCTGGGGGAGGGCCCAGGCTGACTATGTGGAGGGCGGGATTGTGGCTCATGTTATGAGGGGAGAGATCTCACTCCTGGGGGCTGGGACTGGTTTGGGCTGGCGCCACTAGAATGAAAATAAAGCCTGGGGTCCAAGTGGCTGAGACAATGTGTGTGTTCTGGGTGGGGGGCAGACAAGGGACTGAGCCGTGGAAAGGAACTAACAGGAGGATGGGGGGGAGCTAACCTCTCAGGAGCCAGAGGGGAACTAAGCAGCTGTAATCACACCCAGTCAAGCTCTGCCTGCTGCTCCCATGTACTTCGAGCCAGAGGCAGCCATCCAGCCCCTCCCCACAAGGGGCACTCGGGATCTTCCCCCTGCCCCACCTCCATTCAGCAGCACTTACTAGCGGCTTCCCGGCCCAGTCGTACTCGTAGTCGAAGACGTAGCCGCTCCGGTCGAACAGGTCCGTGAAGAGCTTGCGCAGGTAGTCGTAATCCGGCTTCTCGAAGAAATCCAGCCGCCGCACGTAGCGCAGGTAGGTCGCCATCTCCTCTGCGGAGGCACAGCGGACTCAGTGTGGCCCGCGAGCTGTGCGGAGGGAGCACCCGGCGCAGGGGAGGAACGAGGCAGCAGGGAAATACCCAAAGAGGCTGGAGGGTGTTGGACCGAACTGCACAAACGCAGCCCTGAGACGGCTGTAAGGGACAGCCACAGGGAGAGATCCTACCCCACTCCGTCCCCCCACCCCACTGTGGCAGCAGACAAAGGCTGGGGGAGAAGTCCAGCAAGCCCAGGTTTCAGAGATGGGGCAGGAGGGGGCGAGGCGGCAGTGAACGGTGTTGCAGGGGACCGAGCTGTGCAGTAACCCATAGGTGGCAGTGTAGCTTAGTATATAGTACACCAGACTGGGATTCAGGAGACCTGGGTGCTAATCCCAGCTCTGCCACTGACCTGCTGGGTGTCCTTGGGCAAGTCCTGTCCCCCATCCGTGCCTCAGTTTCCCCTCCCAGCTTCTGGCTGTCAGGTCTATTTAATGCGGGCACGACTCGCTGCTCTCCCAACTTGAGCAGTGCTCTTACCTGGGAAGTTTTCACACAGAACTTCGACGGGGGTAGCTCTTTTGGTATCTCCGATCTTCTGATACCGCTCCTTCAGCGTGTCAGCCTAGAACGGGGAGCATGGGCGAGAGCTCGGCAGGGCACCGTGGACAAGTGTCACGCCCGCCCGGATGGCCTGGCAGGAGCACACTGGCCAAAACCCTAAGCCAGGGTTTAGGAGCTGACTGGGCTTCCCACCCCCACCATCCGGCTACCCCGCTGAGCCATCGAAGGTTTCAGGAGAGGCGGGGAGACTGGGCAGCAGGACAGTCATGCCTAGAGCAGCAGCAATACCAGCCAGAGAGGGGGTGCATATTCCACTCCCCTGACTACCATATGGCATGAGGCGGGAGAGCCTGGCTGGCGGCTATCAGGGACTGACAGGGCCGAGCTCCCAGAGACACAGCCGTGCAGACCTCGCTGGGCACAGCCAGGGACACAGCGTAGGAGAGTGAGGAGGGGAACAGCGGCGACTGGCTTGTTACCAGGGCCTCTTTGGAAACCAAACCCGCCTGGTAGCCCAACAGGCCGAAGGGCCAGCCACCAGGCGGGTTGGTAAGTCACCAGCCTGAGGCCCAGCACCGCGGGCCCTGACCGTGGCCGGAGTGGGATTTGTCAGAGAAAGGCTAACACAACGCACGTAACAATCTGCGCTGCAATATAGCCACCTCTCCGGCACAGCCTCAGCTCCCCACTGTGGGCAAGACAATACCTCAGCAGCCACCCGGCCCCCGGGGAACATGGGGACAGACCGAGCAAGTGGCTGGTCCAAGGCCACGGAGAAACAGCGACAGTGAAGGAAACAGACCTGGAAATCCCCACCCCTCAGCCAGCGCATCTCAGCCTCCGTCTCACCCCTGGGAGAGCAGCGGCCCTAAGGGCTTGGACTGCTTCGGGAGGCTGACCAACACCAAGCACTTCTGAGCCTCCCCCGCCAAGTCTCCCATGAGCCACAAGCCCCCCCCCCCGCACCTCCAGCAGGAATTTCCACACAGAAGGAAATTTAAAATACGAATGGTTCCTTGTTGCAGATTTAAGGAACCCGGGAGCTGGGGCTGGTACCCGATGAGTGAACTCAGCACTACGCTGCTTGGTGACTGACGGATGGACTGAGTTTGGGAAACCTTCGGGTTCCTATCCTGCAAACACCCATGCGAGGAACAGACTGGCATGCGTAAGTGTTGGCAGGATCGGGGCCCTGCTGTCTGTGAGGGCAGCCCACCGGGGGGAGAGGTGTAGATGGCCCCGCTCTGGACAGTTCTATCAAGAGCTTTTTTGGGTCTGGGCCCATTTCTGAGGGTAGCTGAAATTGACAATTACTCACATTTTCCCGATTTAAATCCATACTACAGCACCCAGCCAGCCAGCCAGGCACCTGGGCTCAAACCAGAGCACCCACGCGAGTGTGTGTTGATGCTGTCAGGCCCCTGTTAACTTTACTCCATCCACCCTCGCGAACTCAGGGTGGGATCTGCGCCCCCCTGCCAGCCATGTGAGAGAGACAGGTAGGGCCTTGTGCTCGCTCAGCACCCAGCAAGGACGGCGGCCAGATGGCACTTACCTTGAGCCCTTGCCAAGGGAGGCTGCCCCGCAGGAAGTACATGAACATGTGCCCTAGCGCTTCCAGGTCATCCCTACGGCTTTGCTCTGGGCAGAAGAGGGAAACAGTAAGTGCCATGGGCAGATCCCTCAGAGGGCAGAGCTGCCCCGCGCCGCGCCCTGCCCCCGGCACCACCACCCCGTCGCGCCCTGCGGCAGCTCCTTCAGTGCAAGGAGCCCAGGGCAGATCACGAGAGCGAGCAAGGCCCAGACTTGCTGAGCTGCTCGGACAAAGCAAAAGCCGTTAACAAAGGGGCTTTTGAGGGCCACGTAACCCTGAGTATTGCGGCATCTGGGCTCCCGGGGGGGCCCAGGGCTGGTACAGAATGAGACCAGGCTCTGGGGAGCTCGCTCGCTCCACCAGGACCAGGAGACGGGCGCTAGAGGCAGCCAGACTTGGGTGCATGGCATTAGCGGCTGGGTTTCACTGGGGTGAATGAAGTGAGCGACAGCAGGCTGAGCGCCTCATGGACTCTCCTGCCCTGGTCCTGGAGAGGCTGTGACGCCGCGTGGACTTGCACAGAGGCACCCCCCCGTCCTGCCCACGGCAGCGCAGATCTGAGCGGCGGCAGGGCCCAGCAGCCAGCGGCCTGAGCTCACTGGTGCTCCCTAGCATCGTGCTCGAAGTGCACTCGGCTGCAGACCTAGCCACCCCGGCCCATGACACCTCGCTGTCAGAAGCAAATGCCCCCCTAGCTGCAGGCATCTCTCTCGCAGGGGCCCTTTATCCAGAGCAATACGGGGGGACAGGAACATTCCTGGGGCAGACACCAGCAAAGGCAAGACCCCGGTGGAGCAGGACAGACCTGCCTCCCCTCCAGCTGCCCCTCGGCACAGAGCCAGGGAAACACGGGGCTGGAGCAGTGCGGGAGCCACTGAATTATCCACCCCCAGTCTCACTCTCCCTTGGGCAGTGCCAGTGATAGCCGGGCACGGTACCTTTCCCGAGGTGCGTGTTGATGCTCATGTATCGCGCCGTCCCCGTCAGGCTCTTGTGCTCTCGGTAGGGGATGTGTTTTTTGGTCTCGGGGTCGATGTACTCCTTGGCCAGGCCAAAGTCAATGATGTGGATGGTGTGCTGACGCTTGCTGCCTGGCCTCCCCACCAGGAAGTTCTCCGGCTTGACATCTCTGTAGATCAGGCTTTTGGTGTGAACGTACTCCATTCGCGTGATCTGTGGGGGGAGGGGCTGGCGTCAGCGGGAAGTCGTGAGCGGGCTTGCTCTGCCAGCATGGACAATGCCCGGCCTTTCACTCCAGACCTGCTGGGCCCTGTTCTGTTCTCACCCCATCTCAAGCCGAGGTAACTCTGCTAAAGCCAGCAGCCACTCTGCTTGGCTCTCAGAATCAGGCCCGGTGGATCACCACCCGCTCAGCCAGCTTCAGGCGAGGAAGGACGGTCAGGGCACTAGCTAAGCCTGTGGGGCCCGGGATCCAATTCCCTGCTTTTCCACAGCCTTCCCAAGCGACCTTGGACGAGCGGCTGTGTGCCTCAGTTCTCCACTTAACAGCCCTGCCAGGGCCAGGAGGACAAACACACACACCCTGAAGCGCTTTGGGACCTAACCATGAAAGGTGCTGCATAAGAGCTTGGCCTTATTACATTTTAAAGCCCAAGCAAGGTATTGTTTTTAGGGGTGGAGCCTTACAGACTCCAGGAAACACCTCCAGCGAACCCAGGGCCAAGCTGGCAGGTCACCAGAAGGCCACATGCTGCACCTAGTGTGCCTAAACCAGAACCAGCTGCAGCCTGCCAGGACTCTGGTTCCCATGCCATGCTCCATCCTGAGCTGGAGGCTGCCCCCATGGAGCAGTGCAGGCTGGGAGGTGTAGTCTCCGTGGACTGTAGCTCCCCACAAAGGGCAGGCAGGACCAGGTCTGTCAGACACATGGGTTCTGAGCCTGGATTTGCTGCAGACTCCTGCCAACACCTGGGATTTTTGAGCAACATGAACCTACCTCCAGTTCCCAGAGAAATAAAGTGCCACTATCCCTGGAAACTGAGGCACGGAGAGATATGACTTGCCCACGGTCGCCCAACAGGCCAGCGGTGGAACCAGGAATAAAACCCAGGCCTCCCGAGTCACGGTGCAGCGCTCTACCCACTAGGCTACACTGTCTCCAATTCAACACAGGCATCCTGTGAGGGAAGACTTCCTGAGATGGGGCTCCCCAGCAGGAGTTTCCAGTCAGCCCACCTGTCTCCTAAGGATTCCCTCCTGCTCTTGGATCCCCACAGTCGCTCCCCTCCCTCCAGAGCTGTTCGGTTTGGTGCGGAACATGCAGCCTACTGATCTCCTGCCCGGAAGCCGCCTGCCAAACCCTGACTGCACCCCCAATAAGAACGTTACACACTGGGTGCTTTTGCCTCTTTCTTCCTTCCCCCCTGCCTAAGCCCCCCACAGTACATTCTGGCTGGGCCCCTGAGGCATCTCCTCTGGGGGCAAACTGTTCACTGGGGATTGGACGGCAGGGCGTGCCATGCTTCCCAGCTGCATCGCGGGCACCATGCTTACCAACTGGATCGCTATCATCAGGACGGTTTTGAGCGTGAAGGTCCGATCGCACAGGTCAAACAGGTCTTCCAGGCTGGGTCCCAGCAGCTCCAACACCATGGCGTTGTACTTCCCACAGGGCCCAAAGTAATACACCTGAGGAATTCCTTCTGCAAGAGCGAGTGTGGAGGAGTCAGCGCCGAGCTGCAGCAGAGACGGGAAAATCCCTTCCCTCCCAGCGGCCACACCCCGGCCAGACGGCATCTAAGGCCAGACGCAGGGGGCTGGAGGAATCCAGGGCGTGGACGCTGCTGGGTAACCTCGGTACCAGGGAGATGCGGCTAGTACTGGAATAGCAGCCAATGCCGGGGGTTACCGAGGCAACAAACGCTTCCCCCCCTTCCCCGGGCAGGACATTAATTGGGAATCGTTAGCAAGGGGGAGTTTGCCCCTCCCTTGCACCCCCAGAACTACTTTGCTGCATTATTCCTGAGCAGGGTTGGGTTCTCCCCACGCTCTCACCCTGCCAGAGAGGCACAAGCTGCCCTGTTCAGGGAAGAGGGGAAGAGGCTGGTCTCAGCTGGGGGTGAAACCTGGGCCGGGATGGATGTTGGCACTCCTGGCACTCACTAGGGGCCCTCATGCCATTTTTACAAGCGGGTTAACAGGACTTGGCCCTCTGCCCCAAGCTGTCGGGGGGAAGTTTGTTTCTGTGAAAAACAGCCTGACAAGGTAGAACCAGAAAGACAGCAGCCAGGCACTGAGCAATGCACCCTGTGCATAATGACAACGCCCTGACTTCTGACCCACAGCCCCTGCTATTCCAGCCCTGACCTCCCCCCCCGCCCCCCAGCTCTGCGATGCCCCTCACTCCCAACCCACAACCAATCCCTTCTACTCCAGTGCTGGAAGACCTGGGGACGCGAGGGGTGCGGGTGGGGGGGGCGCGAACGACAAGTTCAGTTTCTGGATCCTGTGTTGCAGGGAGATGGAAGCACATCTGATGCACACTGGGTTCCTGAGGTTTGTTTTGGGGGAAGGAGATGACCCTTCCCAGTGACCCGTCTGACAATCCAAACACCATCCAGCCCTCTGGCGCTGGCCAGAAGGAGCTGGGACATGGCAAAAGGGCGTTAGCAGGATCTGAACCCCACAGGACTCCACCCATGGACCAGGAACAGAGGCTGCTGGCACTCAGTGGCCACCATTCTCCTCCTGGCTGAGACACACTTTCCCACCTTCCCCTGCACCAGGAGTCCCAGGGTCAGTCCCAGCTTGGAGGGGTGACACCCCCCACCCAGCCCCATCACCTGGGGAGCAGGACACCCTGCTCTTTGGGAGGGGGGGTGCAGGGGAAGGAGGGTCCCAGATGACCTGAGGCAGCTCAGCAGCATCCCCGACACTAGTACAGAAATGAAAACAAAGGGGATCAAAGATGAGAAGCGTATGGAAAACCTGCTTTTGTCAGCCGAGCAGATGGGCCTCAGCAGCTTAGGCTGGGGATGGAGGGCAAAGCTGCAGCGTCATGGTTACAATGAGAGCTGCGCACACACACACCCACTCCTGTCCTTCCAGGCCAGCTGGGCCCCTCCCCAGCGCTTGGCACACACAGCTGCTCCTTACCTGCATTTCCAAGCTGTTTGTAAAACCGATATTCCAGATGCAGCTGTGGGGCTCGTGATTTTATCGGTTCCTTGAGGGAAGTGAGAGAAAGAGAGAGGAGATGAGCAAATGAGGGGGCCATGCAGGGTCTCAGGAAGGGCTGCTTGCTTCAGACGCCCCGACTTCAGGCAAGGCAAATGGCTGGGGCACATTTTACAGCTCACCCAAACATTCATTACAGAGCAGAGAAGGGGTCTGGTCTATGGGAAGTTGGCATGAAATGGAGACCAACCCTCAGGGGTGGACATCTGATCCATTGGGCAATTTTCTTAATTTACAGGAAATGAAACGAAACCATAGAATGACACAGGGGAGAGAACGTAGGTCCCTGCGTGAGAGAGAATGGACATGGCAGGAAATCATCCCAACGAGGGACCAGCATCACCACAAAGCAGAAGGCCTCAGTTACGCGAAAGCCAGGGTGGTGCAAAGGGGCCGTGGTTAATGGAGACTCCAGGCTGGAGATGATGATCTCTCTCCTCCGACTTTGTTTCTGCTCAGTCACTTTTGGGGCAGGGAGGGAGGGGAAAGGCTGGAGAATCTGTACCTTGGCAATCCCACTCACTTCTGGCACCATGGGCCAAGAGGCAGAATAACTAAGCAGGAAACCTGCCCCTGGGACCCTCCTTCCAACAGAATCTCTTTTAGCACCAGGAACCTCAGGGATGCTGTATTCTGTCCAGCCTTTCATTTAAGGCCTCTCTGGGATACATCTGGCTCACGCTGGGCACGCGACTGGTCTGTGGCAAACTGCGCCGTACAGTCGCTTCCTTCCCAAAGCCCTGAGCTGAGTGGCAAGTCCACGTGGCTGCTCGAAGCCAGTGTGTTCGATGCCCAAACGGTTTTATTGCAATGCACTCCCCAAAGTGGGGGCCGGGCACATGGGGATTTGCCACCGGACAGCTCGGGCACATGGGGTGAGAGTTCCTAAAACCCTCGGGGTCAGCTGGTGCTTTGGGGAGTTTCACCAGCAGTTGCCTCGGGAGGAGAATTAGGTCAATGCCCCATGCTTTAGCCATCCCCTCCGGGGAACCCTGGAAGTGCCACGCAGAGAGAGCACAGCCAATTACACCGGACGAGGGGGAAGGCTCAGATTAGGATGCAGTGAGGGGCAATGTCTGTGCAGCTAGGACTGCACCGGCTCAGAGGCTGGAGCGCCTCACACAGGAGCAGTTCCATGAGCTCCGCAAACAGGTGGGGTTTTCATCCCCCACCCCAGTCTCCCACTCACTCACAAACCTGAGCTACAAAGGGACACTTGAGTTACTGCTGCTGAGTGGAAGGCTCTGCCATGCCAGGTTTCTCTACCCTTCTCGGCACATCTACCCCACGATACCAGTTCTGGGGTATGTGGACTTGGGCCCATTCCCCCCGCCCTTCCTGGCCTGCACTCCAGATACAGGCTGGCACCAGCCCCAACAGTGGAGTGCTGCTCCAAGCAGAGAAATGCAGCTTCCACAGGTGAGTTTGTTAGACACCTTGTGATGGGAGGAGACTGCAGGAAGGGAGACAGCAACAGGCTGCCTGCTCCCTCTGCTGCTACGCCAATGCAAGGGGAGGCTGAGCAGGAGGTGGCCTTGTCCCAGATGGCATGGCAAGAAATGCAGTGCTGGTAAAAGGTGCTGATGGGAACCTAGGAGAGGATACTGAAGCTCTCTGGGTGTGTCTCATCCTGACCTTTCACTCTTGGTCTCTCTGCTGAGACTCCGTGTTGGTACCAATTGTAGAGATGGCTAGTGTATAGTGGACAGACACTAGGAAAGTTCTGGAGTTGCCATGTTCAAGCTGATCCCGACTCAGAGCCACATGCTTCTCACACCCAAACCTCACGGCTTGGTAACTGCATTAATTGCTTTGCATGCACTAGGTTCTCAACCATCACTTAACGCATCTTACATAGCCTCTATGTAACAACTGGCTCAGCTAGAGCTGTTTTAACTGATTAGTCAAAGGCCAGGCTCTGAAACACTAGCTAATCTGGACAGCACAGTGAGAGGGAAGGAAAAGAAACTTACCAATTTTATAGCTACATATTCATTCGTGTAGAGATTCTTTCCTGTAGAAAGAGATGAGAGAAATAACATTGGGAGTGAGTGAAACTTACAAACAACTCCCATGTGTCAAACACAGGAGGCTGGGAACAAGCCAAATTCTCTAGCAAGCTCTTATTTTTAAAAGCAACCCCAGCGGGTCAGGTGGTTGACAGAGCAAGTGAACGGGGAGATCTTTGTTCCCTCGGCCCGTAACAAGGAACTGTCTCTGTACAGTTAGTGACAGGGCATGCTGCAGTTCTTTATCCCGAAGGCAGAGCACTCGGATTCACTTGCTATTTGGAAGCTACATGTTTTTCAGGTGACCAGTAAGGCGCTGGGAACTGAGAGGGCCCCATGTCCAATGTTCTCTCGGGATGGAAGCAATGCATGCTGGGACCTGTAGTCTTTCCAGGCCACATCTCTCCAACAAGTACGTGAAGGTACTTTCAATCTACTGCATTTCATGGAAGTTGGCGGGGTCCCCAGCAAGTTATCAAGGTGCCCTGCGCAGCTGACAAAGTCTGGGCATGGCCGTTAGCTCACCGGGAACTAGCGACGCGCGACTGCAAACATCTGCAGCAGGGAGGGAGGGGGGTTTCCTGCTCCTCCAGCAGCAGAGGGTCTTGTACAATAGCAGATGAGCTTTGGCCTGACCTCACATCTCTGTCTCAAAATGGGACACAAGCCCCAAAGCCAGGACACCGCAAACAGCAGCCCAAGATGAGAACGGAGCAGGGCATCTTCCTTAAAGCACTTCTGCTGCTCTGTGTTTGTACAGCACCTTGCACAACAGGGCCCTCAGGCACTGCTGTAATTACCACATTACTACTACTAATGAACCATCGCTTCTCTGGAGCCCCGGGAGCCAGTGGGAGCAGAATGGCTACTTGCTATGGTAACGGAGCTCCTCTGGGGAGACAGCCTGCACAGACCCACACTGCAGGTGCACCCACACACGAGCTTGGAGCCCCATGGGGCTACCCCCGGCTTCATTCCCACCCCAGGATACTCCGAGGGGCATGGGAACAAAGGGACTGCTAGGCTCTGCAGAACTCTGGCTTGCTGCCTGCGGCAGTCAGCACAAAACAAGCAGCAATTGGGATGTCCGCCCTTAGATAGCCCCAGGGCAAGGTTCCCCAAGAGACCGCTCCATTTAGAAAATCCAAGCACAATAGCCTCCCTTATGGCCAAGCCATTGGGGATGGAAACGGGCACCTCCAGAACGGAACGCAGGAGTCTCTGCACCTGCAGCTAAAAAGCTGGACTCCATAGCTGGTGCTGTAACAGACCCGTACCCTCTGTGTACTGGGGACATGTAATACACTGAGCAGTGGGTCTCACAAGTTTACATGCAGCCCCTGCGAGGCAGATCCCGAGACCTCAGAGAGCATAAGGGAGCTCCTTTGAACACCCCAGTCCCTTTATTTACCTCAAGGCTCCAGTTACACCAGAGGATTAGTTTTTGCTTGATGTTACACTAAGGATGGCCAACCCCCCCAGGGGTCTGTCTAGTCCCATCGCACTGGGGTCTTTTCCTGGTTTGTAACATCTGACAGCAAACAACCTTCACTGAGCCACAGCCTCCCCCTCCCATGCCTCAAAGGAACAACACCCTAGGGAGGGAGCAGTTCTCCTGCTGCCGCCGCCTCTAGGACTGAGCTGGATTTGATTGCAAATCTCAGGGAGCAGTAAGGGCATGACCCTAGTCTCCCCACA
Source organism: Caretta caretta (assembly GCF_965140235.1). Classification (NCBI taxonomy): domain Eukaryota; kingdom Metazoa; phylum Chordata; order Testudines; family Cheloniidae; genus Caretta; species Caretta caretta. The sequence continues at coordinate 9,187,864 of NC_134230.1, read as the reverse complement.
TCAATACAGGGCCCTTACAGAGCCCCGAGACGGTGCCCAATGGTAGATAATGCACAAAATGGATTTAGTTACAATTCCAACGCGAGCAACCAAGTGGCTAGAGCACAGGATTCCTGGGCTCCATTCCAGCCTGACCCATTTGTGTCACCTCAGGCAAGTCACTTTTCCTGCTTCGTGCCTCAGTTTCCCCATCCATACAATGGAGATAACAATTCTTCAGTCTCAAACAGCTCCTTTCATCCATAAATCTCAAGTAATAATGTTTTCATCCCGCAGAGGAGGAGGAAGGGTGAATCAGCGATGGCTTGTGATGTACTCAGAGATGGAAAGCTAAGATATGGGAAACTTGCCTGCTGGCCTACAGCTGGGGAAGGGGATGCTGCACAGCTGGGGCTGCTGGTGGAACCTTCACCATCAACAGGACTTGGAAATTCATTTATTTGAAGGGCGGCAGATTCTCAGTCCAAGTTCTAGATTTGCTACAGTTCTGATGGCGAAATTTCCTCTGTTTTTCCTGAATGGGGGTCAGGGATGTTCACACACATCACTCCCAAGCCCTGGCACTGATCTGGTTTATAACAACTGTAGTGCGGCATAATGCTCATGTGTGACCAGCCTAGCAGGCTCTGCCCGTTTCCAGGCTGCTCAAAAGGAGTTCTCACACTGCCCTGGCTTGGGACAATTCGGAGTCACACTGCCCCTGAAGGAGGCAGAACTCCTCACCTGCTACTAGCATCCTCCCCACAGCTCTGTGTGGTCCCAGGCCATGGCCTACCTCCTTCCCACCTCAGCTGGGGTGTCTGGTACCCTAAAGGTTGTAAGGAGGAAGCAATCCCTGTTGTCCAGAGATCTCCCTCTCAGGGTGCACTGTTATTTACATCACTCAGTTATCTGTAACAGCTGGACACAGAATGCTGGGTGCCCTCTATCTCAGCCCAACCCACGCCCCATGAAGCATGGATGACAGACCCGTACGTGACCTTGACCTCCCCAGGGCAGACACGCAGTTAGGCGTCTCCTGGCTAGTAACCATCAGAGCAAGAGGGAAGTTGTCAATAAACAACGTCTTTATTGAGCGAGAGAAGGGACAGATGGGAACACACAGCAGCGCGGACCCTTGCGCTGCCTACGGCAACAGGGAGTAGCAATATTCACACATGACTAGCCGCAGCCAAGGGTTTCCCAAGTGACTAGTGATTTTAGCAAAAACAGGAGGACTTGTGGCACCTTAGAGACTCACAAATTTATCCGAGCACAAGCTTTCGTCAGCTACAGCTCACTTCATCGGATGCATGCAGTGGAAAATACAGTGGGGAGATTTATATACACAGAGAACATGAAACAATGGGTGTTACCATACACACTGTAACGAGAGTGATCAGGTAAGGTGAACTATTACCAGCAGGAGAGGAAAAAAAAAAAACCTTTTGTAGCGATAATCAAGGTGGGCCATTTCCAGCAGTTGACAAGAACGTGTGAGGAACGGGGGGGGGGGGGGGGAATAAACATGCGGAAATAGTTATACTTTGTGGAAGAACACATCCACTCCCAGTCTTTATTCAAGCCTAATTTAATGGTGTCCAGTTTGCAAATTACTTCCAATTCAGCAGTCTCTCATTGGAGTCTGTTTTTGAAGGTTTTTTGTTGAAGAATTGTGACTTTTAGGTCTGTAATCGAGTGACCAGAGAGACTGAAGTGTTCTCCGACTGGTTTTTGAATGTTATAATTCTTGACGTCTGATTTGTGTCCACTTATTCTTTTACATAGAGACCGTCCGGTCTGGCCAATGTACATGGCAGAGGGGCATTGCTGGCACATGATGGCATACATCACATTGGTAGATGTGCAGGTGAACGAGCCTCTGATAGTGTGGCTGATGTAATTAGGCCCTATGATGGTGTCCCCTGAATAGATATGTGGACACAGTTGGCAACGGGCTTTGTTGCAAGGATAGGTTCCTGGGTTACACAGTAACAGCCGTGTTAGTCTGTATTTGCAAAAAGAAAAGGAGTACCTGTGGCACCTTAGAGACTAACCAATTTGAGCATAAGCTTTCGTGAGCTACAGCTCACTTCATCGGATGCTGTAGCTCACGAAAGCTTATGCTCAAATAAATTGGTTAGTCTCTAAGGTGCCACAAGTACTCCTTTTCTTTTTTTCTCCTTACAATGTGTATGATAATCAATTTGGGCCATTTCCAGCCCAAATCCAGGTTCTCTCACACACACACCCCCCACCACACACACAAACCAACTCTCCTGTTGGTAATAGCTTATCTAAAGTGACCACTCTCCTTACAATGTGTATGATAATCAAGGTGGGCCATTTCCAGCACAAATCCAGGGTTTAACAAGAACGTCGGGGGGGGGGGGGGGGTAGGAAAAAACAAGGGGAAATAGGTTACCTTGCATAATGACTTAGCCACTCCCAGTCTCTATTCAAGCCTAAGTTAATTGTATCCAATTTGCAAATGAATTCCAATTCAGCAGTTTCTTGCTGGAGTCTGGATTTGAAGCTTTTTGTTGAAGAATTGCAACTTTCATGTCTGTAATCGCATGACCAGAGAGATTGAAGTGTTCTCCGACTGGTTTATGAATGTTATAATTCTTGACATCTGATTTGTGTCCATTTATTCTTTTACGTAGACACTGTCTAGTTTGACCAATGTACATGGCAGAGGGGCATTGCTGGTACATGATGTCGTATATCACATTAGTGGATGTGCAGGTGAACGAGCCTCTGATAGTGTGGCTGATGTGATTAGGCCCTGTGATGGTGTCCCCTGAATAGATATGTGGGCACAGTTGGCAACGGGCTTTGTTGCAAGGATAGGTTCCTGGGTTAGTGGTTCTGTTGTGTGGTATGTGGTTGCTGGTGAGTATTTGCTTCAGGTTGGGGGGCTGTCTGTAGGCAAGGACTGGCCTGTCTCCCAGGATTTGTGAGAGTGTTGGGTCATCCTTCAGGATAGGTTGTAGATCCTTAATAATGCGTTGGAGGGGTTTTAGTTGGGGCTGAAGGTGACGGCTAGTGGCGTTCTGTTATTTTCTTTGTTAGGCCTGTCCTGTAGTAGGTGACTTCTGGGAACTCTTCTGGCTCTGTCAATCTGTTTCTTCACTTCCGCAGGTGGGTACTGTAGTTGTAAGAATGCTTGACAGAGATCTTGTAGGTGTTTGTCTTTGTCTGAGGGGTTGGAGCAAATGCAATTGTATCGCAGAGCTTGGCTGTAGACAATGGATCGTGTGTATAAAAGATCTTCTACACTTTCCACAGTATGCATCCGATGAAGTGAGCTGTAGCTCACGAAAGCTTATGCTCAAATAAATTGGTTAGTCTCTAAGGTGCCACAAGTACTCTGTTCCTGGGTTAGTGTTTTTGTTGTGTGGTTGCTGGTGAGTATTTGCTCCAGGTTGGGGGGCTGTCTGTAAGCAACGACTGGCCTGTCTCCCAAGATCTGTGAGAGTGATGGGTCATCCTTCAGGATAGGTTGTAGGTCCTTGATGATGTGCTGGAGAGGTTTTAGTTGGTGGCTGAAGGTGACAGCTAGTGGTGTTCTGTTGTTTTCTTTGTTGGGCTTGTCCTGTAGTAGGTAACTTCTGGGTACTCTTCTGGCTCTGTCAATCTGTTTCTTCACTTCAGCAAGTGGGTATTGTAGTTGTCAAAACGCTTGAGAGAGATCTTGTAGGTGTTTGTCTCTGTCTGAGGGGTTGGAGCAAATGTGGTTGTATCGTGGAGCTTGGTGGTAGACAACGGAATGTGGTGTGGTGTGGATGGAAGCTGGAGGCATGTAGATAGTGGTCAGTAGGTTTCCGGTGTAGGGTGGTGTTTATGTGACCATCGCTTATTAGTGCCATAGTGTCCAGGAAGTGGATCTCTTGTGTGGACTGGTCCAGGCTGAGGTTGATGGTGGGATTTTAGGTGTCCAGCAAGAAAAGCCTGAAAGGGGCCTGATAAAGGTGTCTTCCAAAATATGCTGAGAGCCCTCTAAAGGTGTCTCCAGTAGGCTCCCAAAATCGCCCGTCACTTTGGAAAATCGTGGCCAGTGTCCTCAGTTTATAGTTGCTTCTTGCTAGTCACGGCCTCCCTGGCATTGGGCTGGAAGTCCAGGTCCCCTCCGCCTCCTGTCCCACAGAGCTGAGCTCAGTGCCTGCAGATGTCAGCCATAAGAAGCCAGGGCTGCCTCTAGCCTCCTCCCCTCTGGGGACATCAAAGAGTTTTTTAAAAATCCGGTTAACTGATTGCTCATTAACAGAAGTCACCCAGGCCACTCCACAATCGCTTGTTCTGGGCTCCCACACACCAGATGAGCAGGTACAAATGTGAGAGAGGTAACTCAAGTTACCAGGCAAATTGGTTCACTCCAGTTAAAAAGCCACTAGCCTAAACAACCCCTTTTTCAGCTAGTGGGCATGGGCAGATTCCAAGGCCACAAGGGATCGTCTAGTCTGACCTCCTGCATGTTGCAAGCCAGAGATCCACCCCCTATAATCTCTGCATCAAGACCATACCTTCTGGCTGAGCTAAAGCATCTCTCTTACAAGACAGCCAGTCTTTAAATCCAGATCGCAAGTGATGGAGAATGCCCCACAGCCAATTGGTCTAACGGTTAATTACGCTCACTGTTAAAAAATTGTGCCTTATTTTAGGTAAGTCACGAAGATTCTACATGGAGCGTCAGAAACAGACTCATCAACCCCATACCGAAACAGGAACCTCTCCCCTTCGAAAGCCAGCGACTCTAGCAACGCTGGTACTGGTTATTTTTATAGTGCCTTTTACTGGATATGCATATGTATACAGTATTGTGTCCATACACTGCAAGAGCGCCCACTTGCTGCTCGGGAGATGGTCCGAGACAGCGAACACAAGATGCAATATTCCCCGACAGCATTTTCTTCCTAACTCTGTCCCCCTATTGCCATTAGAACTCACAGGCTGGAACTTCTGAAGAAGTTGGCCTGCGTTCCTTTGCAATGAACAACAGAAACAGCAGAAGGCACCTCCAGGCTGAGAGCACAGTACCTCCTGGTGCTTGGCTGGCAGGTGACCAGGGTAGGAGGTAGGGGAAAATGCCTTGTCCCTCTCCACCTGTTTAAAGGAGGAAGGGCCACAGTGGAAACCGAAGCAGTGAGATTACCTAAAATCTGTGTGTTGGGAGAGAATTAGAGTCACGTTAAAGCTGTGTATTTATTTTCTGCACGAGCAGGAAATGTGAATCATTATCATCCAGCTCAGCAGGACCACTGGAGTGTGCATGTCATACACCTGCAGTCTAGGGAAAGGAAAACCTAGGGATTATTATTACAGCCTAAAGCATCTCTGACTTTAAAAGCCAAAACATGCTTTTTGCACAAGCCTATCACCCTTCCCTCTGCCCCTTACTGCTCTGCACAACCTCTCTGGCAGAAGGCATGGATTTGTGAGCCAGTCCGAAAAGGTTCTCCTCAGCACGGTGCTTGATGCACACAGCTGAGCAAGAGGAGGCTGCTGTTCACAGAGCCATGAACTGGAGCTGGGAAGGGGAACCGTCCTTCAGAATATAAATTACAAGGAGGCTTATTTACTCAAGGAAATTTCAGCCAAAGCTGGGTACCTCACATTTAGCACCTCTCTAAGTGGCCTGAATATCAAAGATGCAGCACACAGCCAACACCCAGAGGCTTTTAAAGGAAGCTGCACCATAATACAGGGTTTATATTACCACAGCCAGTGCCAAGCAGGCATACACCTTAGAAATGTGTTAAAGGATTCATATGGTATCACCCCTGAGCCTGGTTAGGCAGAGAATTCAGTGGGGTCCGTTTCCAAAAAGATCTAAACTCCCATTTCACCCATCTCCTTCCAGAATAAACATTTAGCTCTCTGAATGTATTGGAGCTAATTGTTTCAGTTTGCCTTTAAGAGGCAGACAACTGAACAGAAAGCCATGAGATTCAGGCACAGCTAAGCAGCGTGGGTATCCGATATTAAGTGCACAGGTCTCATTTCTGACTCGTTGTGACTGAATTACTCAGACACAGCTCTTGGTGCCCACCAGAAGTAGCAATAACCCTCTCCTTGTGACAGCTGCTGTGAAACTGTGTCCCCAGTAGAATGACGAGGAGAGGAATGCAGGGGAGATATGAGCACAATTGCTCCTACCGGGTATAATTTTCCATGAGGTCCTTGGCTGGCCTTTCGAGGAGCAGAACCCTGCCCCATGACAGAGCAATGCTGCATTTCAAACCACTCCACCTCCACCACAGTAATAGTAGGAAGGATGGTTTAATGGACAGAGCGCTGGGCCTCAGGATATCTGGGCTCAATTCCCAGCTCAGCCACAGACTCCCTGCACAATCTTGGGCAGGATACACCACCAATGCTATGCCTCAGTTGTCCATCTGTAAAGTGAGAATAATACTTCCCCTTCTCCTTACAGGAATGTGGAGAGTGATGCTGAACTGCTCAGATATTATGGTGAGGGCTAGATAAGTATCAGTTATCTATTCTAGACAGATGACATGAGACAGTACAGGAAGATGTGTGCACCAGCTACAGAATGGGAGCCAGGACTCATGGGGTCTAGTCCTAACTTTCACCAACACAATTTTCACCAACACCAATTTTACAGCTGGGAAAAAAAAACCTGTCAAGGGGCCAAATGCTTGAACAGTGCTCCGAGGAGAGAGAGAGAGAGAGCGCGAGCGAACGAGCACTCTGTAATGACCAATGCATGGACAGAAGGTACTAAAGCAAGGCAAAGGATTATGGGTATCAGCATTTGGAAGGGCCCCTCAGTGTGCATGAATTCTCTCATGAGCTAGCACTTGCCCCACAACTCTTAGGAGAAACTCAGTGGTTCTGCATAAGGTGAGAGCCCCTGGACCAGTGAACACGTGGGCTGGATAGGAGGGGCCTTTGTGCAATCCTGAAATGCTTGATCTCTTCAAACTCTCCCCCCTCACTCCCCAGCTCTAAGCTCCTTTACAGTGGCTGCTGTCTCCGATACACAGTACATGGAAACAGTCCAGTAAACAGAGGAACACAGGGAGGATTAACACGCCCAGGGAGCTTCTCTTTCATTCAGCATAACCTCAGCATTTTGCAGACGCCACAAGGAGGGTGGGGGGGCAGAGAAGTAGAAAGTAAAAGGGGAGCCAGTGGCAGAAGCTTCTCTCCCCTTACTCCCTGGTTCAGGTGCTGGAACTAGGGGTGTGGCCGCACCCTCTGAATTGAAGTGGCTTCCATAATATACAGGGTTTACAGTTTGGTTCAATGGCTCTCAGCACCATCACTATACAAATTATTCCTGCACCACTGCCCTGGGTTGGACTGTGGGAATCCTTAAGTGCTATCAGGGGCAAGGCGGGGGCTGGCATCCCACCCCATTCTGGGATTGACTCTGGCTGAGCCAACACTGAGGCTTGCAGCAGCTACAAAAGGTTCTGTAATGTAACAGAGTTCTTGAGTGCTCCATGGTATCATTCATACAATCATAGAATATTAGGGTTGGAAGAGACCTCAGGAGGTCATCTAGTCCAACCCCCTGCTCAAAGCAGGACCAACACCAACTAAATCATCCCAGTCAGGGCTTTGTCAAGCAGGGCCTTAAAAACCTCTAAGGATGGAGATTCCACCACCTCCCTAGGTAACCCATTCCAGTGCTTCACCACCCTCCTAGTGAAATAAATAGTGTTTCTTAATATCCAACCTAGACCTCCCCCACTGCAACTTGAGATCATTGCTTCTTGTTCTGTCAGGACCACCATAACTGCTGGACATGTAAAGTGGGGGCATCACCTTGACACTGAAGGGTGAGTTAAGTGGTAGTGGCAGGAATTGCCCTGGTCCTCAAGGCTCACTGCCATTTATGGGGGGTTACAGTCCCATTCAAAGGAGCTTTTCTCTCACCCGTTGCTGCGTGACAGGCCCACAGAAAACAGACCATCCCAGGGATCAGTGAAGCCAGCCATCTACACCAGGCTCTCACACAACAGGTCTTGGCCTCTCACCTCATTCTGTTTTAGTTCTCCCAGTCCCATGGGTTACCTGTAGTGAACAAAGCCCCCTTGAACCTGCTTAGAACCAATGCAAACTACTGTCTCCAGCATGCTGGATCACTCCACCCACCCCTGAAACGCAGCCATCTCTAGTGTGGAACGCAGCAGATTTTTAACAGCTATGTGATAATTGAGGACAGAAAGTGAAGGATCCACTTGACACTGCAAAGAGAATGTAGACAAGGACAAAATCACCAACCCTAGACTTTTGCTGGATGATAGGGACTACAGCCTAGACCTTCAAAGGCCTAGAAATCAATGAGAGTTAGGTGCCGAAACACCTCTGAAGATAGAGGCCTAACATCCTCCCTCTTTCGCAAAGGCTCATGGTGAACAGGACCCTTCTGCTAACCTCTCCTCTGCTGGACTGGGGCATTTGGGCAGTACTGGCTCAACCCGAAAGACACCACTGCCCGGTTTTCCCCAGGCAATTTTCCATCCCACTACTGCCCAAGCCAAAGGCTGCTGCAGCTTTGAGGTCTCAGCTTAAGGGAGAGGCCCCAGTATGTGACTAACGATGTTCAAATACAAACTCCACTCAGACTTTTCCAGGCTTGAATAAATGCCATGAAAAGTCTCTTGCAGCTCTTCTCAGCTCAGCACTAAGCCTGTGGGGCATTCAACCCTTCAGCAACCCCACGAGCACTTGGAGACAACAACCCATGTGATGGGGATCACTATCCTCAACCTGCACACACTGACTTCAGGTCACATCTTGCAGTTCAGCTGCTGCCGCCCTAGTTGCCTCCAGTCAGTACAACCAGCTGATTGTCAAAACCAGGGGTCTCAAAGTCCCAGCCCACGGGCCATCAGCGGCCCAAGAACCTCCCCACTGCGGCCCACAGAGGAGAGATGCATGCTCACATGCTGCTGGCAATGTCTGCTGCAGGTGCCGCCCCCCACTGCTCCCACTGGCTGGGGGAGAGGGACAGAGATACCATCACTAGTTGCCGGGCAGAGTCAGCCACAGAGGCAGTATGGCTGCCCCCCACAATGAATATAAACAAGTCAAAATGCCGAACACAACTATCTGATGCACATCTTGCTGCAATCCTGAAGGTTTCAACTGCTCAGTCACGGAGGCCAAACATCCACAAACTGACAGAACTGAAGCGTTGCCAGGTGTCTGGCAAACAACAAAAAACTCTCTGGCAGGTGAAGAATTGTATGAGAAGTTGCATGACAGTTTTATTGTTTCTAAGAAATTCGAAATAAAAAATACAATATAAACGTTCTCTTTTCTGAAGACCATCTTCAGTGACATTATTGGCCCACTGGGAGGACTTAAGGACTGGAACTGGCCCTAAGGTAAATTGAGTTTGAGACCCCTGGGCCAAAACGATACAATTATGTCCTATGGGGAGGGGGAGACCTGAGGTGGCCAATGCAAGGGGATTTGCCCCCTGCTTACACAAGACTGCAGAGGGAGGAGAGTGTAGGACATATCTTGACGGACACCCGACGGGGATGACAGGACCAGCACTCAGGATAAGTGACAGCAATATAACTGATGCAGCGCAGCATCCAGCACATGCAGGCAAATGCCCTGCTGGTGGGGTAGGGGTGTTGGAGGGAATGTAACTGTTCTAAATGAGAACAAGTTAGTGTGGATGGATAGGGACGCAAGTGGGAGATGTACCATCACTGCCCCCCGCTGGCTGAGTTTGTCAGTTGCCCAGTCTGTATCAGCCCCCTCGATAGGGTGTTATAATACACCAATATAGAGCACCACCCTCAGCCAGGTGCTATGCTGGTGCACAGAGTTACATGGCACCGTGCTTACACTTCTGATCCTGGGACTGAATCACGTAATCGGCATGCAGGTCCGGAAAGGGCAGGTAAATTGTACCATAACCCAGCCAATCAGGACTAGTTCTGTGCCTCCAACAAAACAGCTAGAGAGGGGTGGGAGCATGGGGAAGGGTTTGATTATTAACGGTTGATCTAGCCCCCCAGAGCGTGCTAGGTGCTTAAAGACGGAGGCCTGCCCTATGGAGTTTGCAGTCTAAAGAAGAGTGGGAGGGCTGGGAGTCAGGCCTCCTGGGGTCTCTCCCCCCAGAAACTGCATCCACAATATGGGAACCCCTCCTTGAGCTGTCTGCTGGAAGGGAGTTAGAATCACCCTGAAAAATGGTTCTGGTGGTTTGCTATTTTCCCTCCCCTCCTCTGCATGTTTCACAAAGAGAGAACTTTATTATAACCGTCCACAGGCAACCATAGGGGGAACCACACGTCTGCTAGTGACATGTCAGGAAGCGTCAGAGAATCTGCATGAGTGAATGTGGTTTTTAGAAAAAAAAAACGTGGAGATGAGAGCTGCTGAAAAACAAAAATATTTTGGTTTGTGGCACTGGCTGATGCAAGGCGTTGCTTGTGCTGCACAGAAGCAAGACACTTGGAGGAAACGTCTACAGCCGGAGGAAGGTTACGCTGGGGTAGGACTACACCACAGAGGCATAACTAGGCACAAGAGCATTTAAACCCTCCCTGTTTGTAACAATATCACTGGTAAAAGCTAGGGTGTGTATTTCTCTGAACCCCTTAAATAATTTTCCCACCTGCCCCCCTCCCTTCCAAAATAAGTTTGGAAGTGCTATTTTGACACCTGCTTCTGTACGTCACACCAGCCTTCCTCTGACCTTTTATCACACATGCTGCAAGCATGAGGAGAGAAATGGGTCTTGAGGCTAAGTCAGTGGCCTGGGGACAAGGGCACAATTCCCAGCTCTGCCACAGACCCCCTGAGGGACCCTCTGTGCCAGTTTCCCACCCCACCCCTTGTCTGTTTAGATCATCAGCTCTCTGGGGCAGTGACTGTCTCTCATTATGCATACAGACAGTACAGAGCAAGACAGCCCTGATCTCAGGCAGTGTCTCTAGGTATACTAAAAAATTACACTTCCTCTTTCCTCACCCCACTGGTTGCATGAAAGAAACCAGCATAGCAGTGCGTAAAGGCAGGCACAGGCACATGGATTTGCAATGAATTTGAAGAGGACAACTTAAAATTGGCCCCAAATGTAAATAATACACAATGGCTCCTCCAGACCTACAGAAAATGGTTTCCATAATTAAAAAAATAAACAGATCCCAATGAAAACGGCTTTCTTAAAACAACTCCCTCCCCTGCAGTGTCTGAAACCCAATCAGCACCAAGAACCTGAACATGAAACTGGTTTTCATTGCTTTTCAAGACAATTAAGTCCAAAGCAGACTACAAAGAGTTAAAAAGGGATCTCACAAAACTGGGTGACTGGGAAACAAAATGGAAGATGAAATTCAATGTTGATAAATGCCAAATAATGCATATTGGCAAACAAACCCAACTATCCATACAAACGGATGGGGTCTAAATTAACTGTTATCACTCAAGAAAGATCTTGGAGTCACTGTGGATGGTTCTGAAAACATTCACTCAGTGTGCAGCGGCAGTCAAAAAAAAGCTAACAATGTTAGGAACCATTAGGAAAGGAATAGATAATAGGCAGAAAATCCCATGCACCGCTACAGACTAGGGACCGAATGGCTCGGCAGCAGTTCTGCAGAAAAGGACCTAGGGGTTACAGTGGACGAGAAGCTGGATATGAGTCAACAGTGTGCCCTTGTTGCCAAGAAGGCCAATGGCATTTTGGGATGTATATGTAGGGGCATTGCCAGCAGATCGAGGGACGTGATCATTCCCCTCTATTCGACATTGGTGAGGCCTCATCTGGAGTACTGTGTCCAGTTTTGGGCCCCACACTACAAGAAGGATGTGGAAAAATTGGAAAGAGTCCAGCAGAGGGCAACAAAAATGATTAGGGGACTGGAACACATGACTTATGAGGAGAGGCTGAGGGAACTGGGATTGTTTAGTCTGCAGAAGAGAAGAATGAGGGGGGATTTGATAGCTGCTTTCAACTACCTGAAAGGGGGTTCCAAAGAGGATGGATCTAGACTGTTCTCAGTGATAGCTGACGACAGAACAAGGAGTAATGGTCTCAAGTTGCAGTGGGGGAGGTTTAGGTTGGATATTAGGAAAAACTTTTTCACTAGGAGGGTGGTGAAACACTGGAATGCGTTACCTAGGGAGGTGGTGGAATCTTCTTCCTGAGATATTTTTTAAGGTCAGGCTTGACAAAGCCCTGGCTGGGATGATTTAGTTGGGGACTGGTCCTGCTTTGAGCAGGGGGTTGGACTAGATGTGCTCCTGAGGTCCCTTCCAACCCTGATATTCTATGATTCTATGATCATAATGCCACTCTATAAATCCATGGCACACCCTCACCATGAATACTGCATGCAGTTCTGGTCACCCCATCTCAAAAAAACAGATACTCGAATTGGAAAAGGTACAGAAAAGGGCAACACAAATGATTTGGGGTATGGAACAGCTTCCATCTGAGCAGAGATTAAAAAGACTGGCACTGTTCAGCTTGGAAAAGAGACGACTAAGGGGGATATGACAGAGGTCTATAAAATAATGAATGGTGTAGAGAAAGTAAATAAGGAAGTGTTATTTACCCCCTTCACATAACACAAGAACCAGGGGTCACCCAATTAAATTAACAGGCAGCAGGTTGAAAACAAACAAAAGGAAGCACAGTTTGAAGTGAGCTGTAGCTCACGAAAGCTTATGCTCTAATAAATTTGTTAGTCTCTAAAGTGCCACAAGTACTCCTGTTTGGTTTTTTTTTTTGGTTTTTATTTATTTAAAGGAAGCACTTCACTCAACACACCATCAACCTGTGGAGCTCGTTGCCAGAGGATGTTGTGAAGGGCAAAAGAATAACTGGGTTCAAAAAAAGAATTACATAAGTTCTTGGAGGATCGGTCCATCAATGGCTGTTAGCCCCATGCTCTGGGTGTCCCTAAACCTCTGACTGCCAGATGCAGGGAATGGATGAGAGGGGATGGATCACTTGATAATTGCCCTGATCTGTTCATTCCCTCTGAACCAGCGATGGCTAATGCCAGGTGCAAGTCAAGATACTGCATGGCCATTCTTATTTTCTTATGCTTCAACCAAGAGAAATGCACAAAGTAAACAGGCCATAACTGGCATAGATCAGTGAAATGGATTAATGCGCTACAGTGTAATCAAGGGAAAGGGACCGGTTTGTAAGCAACATGTGGATTTTTTTTCCAGTCATCTTTTAAAAAATGAATTAAGTGCTTTTGAAAAAAAAGCATATACGTAAACTATAAATGCAGCAAAGAGCCCAATTCCCAGGGACACTGAAGGGTCTATGATGTTAACAGGATACCAAGGCAGCCTTCAAAATGACAGCCAGGTACGTTTTAAAGCAAACAGGAAAGTTTGTAGCTATCTCAACCACTTTTCTGACTTTCTGCTGCTGAAACTGATGCACGTAGGGTATGTCTATACAGCTGGCGGCTGGCCCATGCCAGCTGACTCAGGCTCATGGGGCTTAGGCCGTTTCATTGCTGTGTAGACTTCCAGGGTCTGGCTGGAGCTCTGGGACCCTCCCACCTCGCAGGGTCCTAGGGCCTGGGGTGAGTCTGCACTGGCCTTGCCCCTGTTGCTATCACTAGGTCAGTTCCATCGCTGGTAGCAAAGGCATTACCATGAAGTGTGGACAAGGCACTGGACAGCTGCTGGGGCCTTACCTGTGCTATGTAAGCGTGCTCAGAATGGGTACAGATGTCACTGCCGCACCCCTCTGGTGGAACCAAGCTGGTACTGGCAGAGCAGGGACATTTTAGGAAAAAGGGCTTGGTCTAGCCAGGGCAGGCATTTCACCGGAGCTCTCTGCCCTGCTTCAGAGATGTCAGAGCTTTACCAGAGATGCAGATCAAGGCACGAACCAGGGTCAGGTTGGACCAAGAAAATTCTGGCTCATGTTTTGAAGTGCACCACGTTGTCAGTTTAAGGCTGCTACAACTGACTGAAACATCGCCGCAGGGAGACATTTTCAGCCAGGGACCTATGAAAGAAAGGTTTAACTTGAAATTTTTTAAAGCAAAAATCACCCCTTCCCTTCTCCCATCCTGCCACCCAGCGAGGGGCATGGGGGAGGGGAGAATTAAACGTTCACAGAAAATTTTTTGGGGAAAAAAACATTCCAAGATTTATCACAAAATATAATTCCCATTTTTCAACTGGCTCTAAATCCCCAGCCAGTATTCTGTGGGGGCAAAGTCCCCTCCGTGCAGGCGACCAGCAGAAGGTTGATGTGAGGCCGCTAAGGGAAAATGCGGCTGCAAAGTACTTTGAACAGGCACTTGGGGAGTTTCAGTCCCAGCTGGGATCAACTTATTTATTCTCTGCCCTCCCCCCCAGTATTTCTTTTATCAACCAGCTGAGAAGCAGGGGGCATTCTGGGCTCAGGAAGCAGGGCAGCATGCTCACTCCCCCAAAAGAACAGTACAGGACACCCTAAAAGGAGATAAGCCTATGAATCAGTCTGAGGTGAGCACACATCCCCTCCTCCTTCCTCTTAGGTCTCTTCAATAGACACTGTGACAAAGCTCTGTCCTTGCCTCCGTGGGTCCCGCGTTTCCTGGCGGATTTCGCTAGCCTCAGAGGCTCACTGTGACCCTCCACGTAACCCTTCTTTCTCTAGAGACAAGGGTCACAGTCTATTGAGTCATTTTCATCATAAGCCAGCAAGGGAGGTGAGGAGAAGTTATCCTTCCTTGCACAGTCTCTGTTGTCTCCCAGTCTCAGTGATTAATCAGGGGGCAAAGGTGGGGGGTGAGCCCAGGCCCACCCTCTACTCCGGGCTCCAGCCCAGGGACCCTAATAGTATCAGCTATGGTAGCTGACCTTTTAGAAACAGGACTTGTATAATTCCCTGGGCTACTTCCCCCACAGCAGCCCTCACTTCCTCAAGCTCCACTTCACCCTCACCTCAGGGCCTCCTTCCTTGTGCCTGATATGGTGTGTACTACTCAGCCTCTCCAACAGCGCAACTTCCTCCCACAGCTCCTGACATGCACACCCACCTGACTGACTGGGAGGCTTTTAACTAGTTTCAGCCAGCCCCTAATTGGCTTCTGAAAAGTTCTTAATTGGCCCCAGGTGTCTTAACTCACCTGGAGCAGCTTCCATTTCACTTAACCTGGTACCAGGGATTTGTTTAGCCTGGAGCTAATATATCTATCTCCCACTACTTTTCTATAGCCATCTGGCCTTGCCCCATCACAACACCCAATGGACAATACCCTACAGGCACCTGGGCTTTCCCAGCAAGATCACCCCATGAGACTGAGCCCAGACATACAGCCACCGCATCTGGGGCCCAGACCCTCTGAAAGGCTGGATCCCAAATGCAGTAACATAGGTCAATGGGCAGCACCCTAAGCCCGAGCTGTGCTAGATCACGCCCTTAAAGCCTCTAACACGAGGTCATTATCATATACATAAGATGGAAGGGGTGCAAAGGCTGGGAGGACACAGGGCAGAGTTAAGGTTCTTTGGGCAACCTTAACTTTGCAAAGCCACTTTTAAAAAAGTTTACTATTAACTTTGGACTTTCCAGACTTTTTTTTTAAAAGACTCCTACAACACCCTCAGTAAAATGCCAATCCCTCCATCATGGATGGTTCCACAACAGATCCTGGGAGCGGCAGACACAAGTATCTCGCTCAGATGACAAAAACGTGTTTTAAAGTTATCCACACTTGCACTGCAAGGCCACTGCAGGAAATGCACAGACGAGTGAAGTCCTGTGCAAGTGGTTACCCAGAACCACTGATGGAGAGACACCCAGCTGGATAAAGGCTCAGCTAGAAAATAGACACGCTGAATACCTGGGAACATGAGAGCACTTTGAGGCCGCACTCAAGGTCAATGGCCCAACATGAAGAAGACTCATTGCTGACCCTCCCAGCTTGATATCCCAGGATTTACATGATTGCTAACAGATTGGTCCTCATGCCCTTTGCCTGGATAGGAGGACACAGCCATGCACAGACACTGGGTCCTTGCAAAGGAGCGCTTGGTTTAAAGTACTGCATGTGGTTTGTAACATTTCTACACTCAGAGAGCAGGGTAACCACCCTCCTGTGAAGGCAGAAGCCTCACTCCAGGGACTCAGGCTTCCATTCAGAGTCATGTGAGATACTCCCCTAGATTCCAAGGTGGGGAAGAGAATCAGGCCTTGATGCTCAGTATCCTACACAGCCATTGCAAACCAGGGCTCATAGCTGCCTGTCTTCCTAGCTGCTGCTCCTTGGCTAGCACTCTGTCATGCATGTCAGTGCTTTTCCTCTCCTCCCTTTGGGCACAAGCCACCCTGGTAACAAGCCAGTCTCCCAGCTCTCATCCTTAACTTGTGGCAGCCAGAGAAAGCAGATGGCTGCACACTTCACAACCTCTCTGCAGAGTATGCCGCTGGGCCAGAGCCCGGTGCCAGGGCCGCTTTGGAAGAGGTGGCACATGGCCCATTGGCCACCCCTGCTCTAAACAGCTTCCTCCTGTTTCAAATTTCAAAAGGCAGCAGCATTGGTCTCTGCCGTGGAAGCAGCCTGGTCAAGGCACCAGGCAGATTGTAGCCCTGGCCCTTGGTAACTAGCTGGAAGGGGGTAAGCAGTGGGGGATGTAGGGTGTTCCTGCAGTTCCCACCATACTCTCCAGCTGCAGCTGCTGCATTTTGAAACATGCCTAAGGGCAGGAGGTGGCCTCAAGTTTCCAGCAAAGCAATTCAACTGGTGGGATGGGGGAGGCGCTCGGATAGTGATGTGGGTGGGGTGCGCAGGGACAAGGAAGGCCACTGCTGCTGGCTGGCCTGGATGAGCAGGCAAGTCACCATGGTTGGATCTTTATCCAAGAGGAAAGGGCGCAACCTCCTAGGCAGCCAAAGGATACCAGTGCTGGACACCTGGGAGCAACAAGACCCGGAGACTGTTTAACCCCTGGACAGTAAGAGTGCGGACGTCCTCTGGAGACTAGATAGTTGTGTCTCCTGTCAGTTCCTCAGATGACCTCTGCTTTTCTACCAGCCTCGCTCACACAGAGTTTGAGGTGGTTGCTCTCCACCCAAGCCCTGGAGTCCCTCCAACATGAGGCCAGCAGAGTGACATCACTGTGGGCGGGCTGAGAAAGGCGACTGGAAGCACACTGGTGGCACTGCAGCAGCTTCTTGGTCAGTCTCATAAACCCAGCTCTCTGGAAGGACTGTTCATTTTCCTGCTGTCCTGGTTTCAATGTTTACATGGTTGTATAGCCTGTATAGCCTGTAAGTTCTTTGGGGCTCTCTCAGTATGTGTCTGTACAACACCAAGCAAAAAAGGGACCTGATCTCAACTGGGGCCTTGAAGTGTTACTGTTACATACCTAGACCAGTGGTTTTCCACCTCTAGGTCCACAGACTATGTTTAAGATTTCCAAAGGGGTTCACACTTCCATTCAAAATGTTTTAGGGGTCCACAGATGAAAAAGGTTGAAAACCCCTGCCCTAGACAATAAGAGACATTAGGAGCCAGAAACTCCTGTTGTCTGGCTTTCATTCCCCTTCTGGCTTTCAGCATATCCCTTAAGCTAACATTTTCAGAAGTGGCTTCTGATTTTCAGCACCTCCCCCAAGCGGGGCAATCAAGATCTAAGGCGCCTCTCTTCCCAAATAAAAAGTACCACCAGCTTTTAAAAGTCACATGGCAAAGCTGGTCAATGTTATAAACAAGGAAGTTGTGTGTGGAAAATTTTCCTTTTTGAAATGGACCATTTTCCTATGTTTTCTCCTCCCCCCAAACTGAAACTGTTCTCAAAACACCCAAGACAATTTAATTTTGGTCATGAAAAGTTTCTATAATGTTTTCAAAAGCAGCAAGTTTCCCTTGCAACTGGAAACATGCCCAAAAATCTGTTTTTTAAAATCCAAAAATAATTTTGGATTTTGCAACCAGTTCTGCTTTGGGTGCTTTGTTTCCCCCAGGACAAATCTTACCAACTCTGCTACCAAGGACTGCTGCGGGGATTAGTGTGTGCACAAAGAGCACTAGATAGTCTCATTTACATTTCACACTGACTACATTGGTCTCTGTCCTAGGTCCTTCACCACGGCTGAAACAAAGATGAACTGAGCTGTAGCTCACAAAAGCTTATGCTCAAATAAATTGGTTAGTCTCTAAGGTGCCACAAGTACTCCTTTTCTTTTTGCGAATACAGACTAACACGGCTGCTACTCTGAAACCTGTCAAAGATCTTTGCCATTATCTGCTGGCTTCTCCCGCCTTGTCCCCCAAACCTTCCCCAAAGAGGGTGGCATTATTTGATTTCTCTCTGGGCAGGCAGCATTTTCTCCAATCATTTGGTTCCTTCACACATGCTCCGGCATGCACATGGATCAAGGCTTGCATTTTTGATGAGTGACTACTTTTATTTGGCTCCTGAAAGCGTTCTTGAGCCTTGAAATAAGTTAATGGCGTATCTGAGAAGGAAGTAAATTGGATTTTAGGAGCAATTTTTAGGAGCCCAATGGCCCGTTTTATCATGCCATTTTACAGACAAGCATTAATGTATTACAGGATGCGTGGGCCTCCTAGAATAACTGCATGCAGGGACTTTAATGTCAATGGCAAGTAGAAATCCACACAACAAGCACCAACCTCTGCAGAATCCCAAATTCCAGTGGAAGAAGAAAACTTCCTTTTCTAGCCCTCATGGTTTCAAGCATAACCATGCATCTAGGAACCAATGCAGTGCCGTCTTCCTAAGTCTGCAAGCAGCTTGCTCCTGGGCCTCTACTGCTGCTCAGACCTTGCCAACCTGCAGCAAAGTGAATGCAGGCCAGGGCTTTACCCATTTCTACTGCTGCTATCACAGCTGCTTACAAGGCTCTGAAAACTGACAAATCTGGTCAATTTCTTTCTGCTGCATCTTGAGAAGTCTCTGATGGGCAGCAGATGCAGGAATTGAAGCTATTTACTGGGGAAGTGATCCTAAAGAAAGAGAGGCTGGGGAAGGGGCCCAATAGCAAAGACACTCACACTGGAGCAGCCAGAGGGTTGAGAGAAAGCAGACTGGAGACCCCTCCTCAATTGCAACAGACGGCGGGAGTGGAACAGTCGCAGAGCCAGTCCCATACAAATCAACCCCAGGCCTCTCAGCAATCATTTGGCTGGGAGGTGGGTAGAAGAGAAATCCAAGAGAGATAGTTCTTCTCACTCCCAGCAGGCAGAAGTGGTTTGTGGGTTGGAGTGGGAGGCTTCCCCTTTATCTCGCATATACTGGCTGAAGATTGACACACCAGCAAGTCTAGAAATCACTACCTGGCAAGGAAGTACATTTTACTACAGGAATTTGTACCAGCCAAGTGATGTTCCAGGTGGAGCACATCAAGCCAGCAGGAGGGGGAGTCGGCAGGATTTCTCCACAGCTGGGGATCTTCAGCAGTCAGATTTCTTGCTTCATCTCAGCCACTGATTCCATTCAGTGCAGAAGCTGCAGGGCTGGGGTAGCTCCCTGCACTGGGGCTGTCTCACTCCATGCACTGGGAGCAGCAGGTGAGGGAATGGAGGATTTGGCCATGACTCTCCCTGTTACCTCATGACACTGTAAGGTGCTGCGTGCAGCCTGCCACAGCTAGTCTGATTTTGGGAGGAGGGATCTGAGCTGCTCCCCAAGATTCAGGGAGACAGACTTCCCACTTCCCCGAAGGCAGGAACCGCTTGGCTTGGTTTTAAACACAGCCTTTTCCCAAGCTTGGCAATTAAGCTGCAAGCACATCAGGGAGTTTGGGAGCTTGCTGGTTTGCCAAGCACCAAGTCTGTCGTGCTAGGCAGAGCTAGCAT
Organism: Caretta caretta; assembly: GCF_965140235.1. Classification (NCBI taxonomy): domain Eukaryota; kingdom Metazoa; phylum Chordata; order Testudines; family Cheloniidae; genus Caretta; species Caretta caretta. Next base: position 9,168,092 of record NC_134230.1, on the reverse strand, counting down.
GAACTCAACGCACCCAGAGTCAGCGTGTTGAACGCAGGGAGGTAGGTATGTTCTGTCCCTCCCTCCAGTCATACTGCCTCACAGGCTGCAGAACTTCAGACACCATCCCGCTTGCTGGTTCTTCCCACAGGCAGATGTTGTGAAGCGAAGCCCACATCTAGCTTTAGGCTCAGTCTGGAGAGATACAGGTTGGGGCAACAGGTGCCACTGGCGTCCCTGAGACTGCCAGCTCTCTCTTGGAAATGAGCTACATCAGTTCTCCCTCCAACGCAGTTAATTTTCCAAATATTCTCCGCCTGGGCCAAAATCTTTGCCTAGCAAATACTTGTTCAACACACTGAAGTCCAATTCACATTCCTAGAGGCACTGTAGAGCAACACCAGACTGCAAAGAGCCTTTCACAGCCGCAGGACATCAGTGCAGCGTGCGCCAAGCCAAGAGTTACAGCTTGGCGAAAACCTGCCAGTGAGGTTATTTTTTTTTTTGCTTTTTTGACAAGCAATGGCCCTCTCCACCTCCTTCACACCCTGAAAATTTTTTGCTTTGTTCAAAGTTTCCTGTTTGTTTTTTTTTAAGACATGCCCCTCCCCCAAAAAGGAAGGTACCCAAGGATATTTAAAAAAATATATATTTTTCAAAATCTCTCTCAGAAAATACTGTTTTCCAACCATCTCTACTGAGAGCTAAACGCTTTTGGCTACTGCAGCTGTATGTTCTGTCTGATGGCAAATATTCATTCCCACCCTCTTCCCCATGTGCTGTTAGCAGATGCTCTCTGTCTCAAACCTTGCCCCCACTCCATTCTCCCTCTGACCTCTCCTCCCTTCGAGGGCCTGCCTGGTAGTCAAGAGACTTCTGTCCAAACTCTTTCTTCTCCGCTGGGGAAGAACGATAAGCCGTACGCTGCAACCCATGAGTAACAGACATTTGCTGGAGTTTAGTGGCGCACATGATATAGATTCACAGATTCCAAAGCCAGAAGGGACCATGGTGATCATCCAGTCTGACCTCCTGTATAACACAGGCCACAGAACTTTCCCAGTACAAATGCATCTTTGTAGATACCTTGTGAAACCCATTCAAATTGACATTGCCTCCAGGACTGAAAACGCTGGGACGAAAGGGATCAATTTCATTATCAGATCTTCCCTACTGATCACAAAGAGGGTGATCAGAAACCCCTTCTGTGACCATCAGCCCTTCTGCTTTAGAATGGGCTTAGAAATGTTTTAACTCACACCTTTCAGGCAGGGCTTCTGTGGTCAGAGAGTCCAGAGCAAGGACACTGGGGAGAAGACACCAGGGAGAAAGGAGTATTTCTGGGAGAGAGATTTTATGCAAATGAGGCAATACATATTTGTGAAATGCAAATCAGGGCATTACCTCTTGCATAAAAGAGCCAATTTTCTGGACCTGCAGCCTTAATGCTGTCTGACACGGCTCCCTGTAAAGATCTATAGCAGGAGGGTGGGGAATGGTTCCTCCTGTTATTCTCATAAAGGAGGACAGCACTGATATGGATCACCCCTCAGCATTCCCAGTGGGGAAAGGGAAGAGCTGGATGGATTTCACAGTAGCACCACAGTGTGCAATCACAGCAAGGATGAAAATAAAACAGGCCCATCTCACCTAGACGGAGCTCCCCGAAATTGCCGCATCCAATCTTCTTCCCGACACGGAAGTTGGGGCCCACCATTAAGACTCCAGAGTTTGTCCCTGCGCTCCGGCTCCCATGGCTGCTCCTTCCTCCACCTGCCTTGGACATTCTTTTGCCTTCCTCTGTCTCCCCTTTCCCTCCTCTCTTATCAAAATCCATAAGTTTGTGATACCCCGGCCTCTCCACGGTTACGCTGCTGCCATACAAATCCCAAAGCCACCAAAACTTGAGGGGGGAGGGAGGGGAAGGAAAAATAAAAAAAAGCAGGGCTCTTCTCGGTCAATACACCATCACGGTCTGAGATGGAGGGGTGGGGGCTGAGGGGGTCACTGCCACCCACAGGCGCCGGGCTACTGCAATGTTAGTGCTTCTGAAGGTCCCGCCGGGATTCTCATCTTCGCCTGCTTTGGCCCGCTCTTTGGTGAAGAGCGCATTCTGCGGAGAGGATCCTGCCAGCTTAGATCCTTCGGCTCCCAACTGTAAAAGACAGGAGGACAAAATTAGTGTGCATGCTTCCATAAAGTAGGGGGAGTTATAAATTATGTAGAGCTTTTACAGAGGAACACAGGGCGGGGGAAGGTACTGAAGTGGAAAAGAGCAAAGTGTTTGGCAGTCAGGAGTACTGGGTTCTACTCCCAGCTCAACAGAATGACCCCAGAAAACTCATCTGACTGACCCCTCTTCCTGCCTCAGTTTATCCTCCTCATTTCACAGACGGACATGTACCTGGCAGGGGGTGACTGAGGGTTAACTAGTTAACCATTAGGATGTGTGTTCAGATCCTGAGATGGCAGAGGCTAATGAAGCAGGGTTCCTTAGGGTAGCACCCAAAGAAACCCACTTTGGTCGACAAATGCCCTCAGATGCAGATTAAACAGCCTCCTGTTTGCTCTTAGCAAGAGAAGGGTGTTCGCGTATGTGTGTTTCTCCTGTCCAGAGGTCCTTCGGAAGACATTTTTATTTTGCAGTGGGGGTTGAGGGTAGGGAAAGACAGCCAGACAAAACTATCCAGGCTGCTCTGAGGCCCCAGGTGCATTCTGGGCTCCTACCCATGGCAATAGTGCAATGGCAGGCTCGCACTGCTTGGGGAAGACAGCCCCACACTACTGATCCTAGGGTCTCCAGCAGACGGATAAACACCCCATCCGGATAGCAGAGGGTTAACTAGAGGGATAGTATTTTGTATCAGACTTCCAAACCTTTGTCATCTTTCTACAGAGAAGCTCACTGGGGTGGTTTGGGGGCACAATGCCTAGTGAGCATTCCTGGAGGAGTCGGCAGGGGAAACAAAGAATGATGGACTGAAAGGGAGCCACCAGAGAGATGCTGCTTATTGGCCATACCTGATGGGACAGATGCAGGCCCAGAGAGGCAGCAGAAGAGGACATGAGTCACTAGACTACTTGGAACTATGGTGAAACAAAAGGACCCTGGGATTTACTATGCAGTCAAAAGGGGATCTTCCCTTCCACACTCCAGCACAGGAATTTCCTGGGTCTGAAGACATCCACTCTCAAGCTAACTCAGTCAGAGAACTTTTTGCTGTGCACAAGCTGCAATCCTGTAGTCTGTGTTCTGCCTAGCACTGTCTACACGCTATATCAGTTAGGGGTGGAATTATTATTATTTTTAAAAACAGTCTATAGATTAGTGCCTATAGGGGTAGTTACAGTGGTACTACCCCCCTACCCCCAAGTGTAGATGCATTTCATTGGTATAAAACAGGGCTTGGACTGGTTTACAACACAAACACATCACACTACTGTGAGCTCCTTTTCACACCAATGTGGTGCATCTGGGGATTTGCACTGTCATGGCTACATTGGTGCAAAACCAGCCCCATCTGCGCAGACAGGGCCTGGGATTCTCTCTACTTCCTACAAGTTGTTAACAAGCCTTGTTTTTATTTTAAAAGCTGCAATGAGGCAGTGTGACTGCCAGGGCTAATCACTGCTGGGGCCTTTGATCAGAGTGAGGAACAGACAGCTGGGGTGCTGGGCCCGGGGACAAAGATTCTACTGCTTCAATTGAAAGCCCCTGAGGGCAGAAACTGCCTTTTTGCTGTGGGATTGTACAGCACTTGCACAGTGAAGTCCTGATCTGTGACTGGGGCCCCTAGATGCTACTGCAGTCTAAATAAATGCTGCCAGCTAAAGAATGGCACTATAGGACTGCCAAGAGGTTCCTGTGTAGCATTCAGAGGGAGGCAAAGCACGACGGAATCCCCAAGGATAGCTTCTTAGGGAGGGAAGACCACGCTCCACGTTCCCCATCCTGTGGAAGTGAAGGGAAGAAATACAGCTAGCGAGTGCAGGAGAAAGGGCAGCACAGAGCAGAGACCTGGAGTGGCAGGGACAGTGCTAATGGATTGCAGCCTGCTCTGCCAGACCCTTCGACCCCACAGGGTCCCAGTACTCGGGCTCCAGCCTGAGCCCGGAAATCTATACAGCCTGAGCTCCACAAGCTGGGTCAGCTGGTGCAGGCCAGACGCAGGTTCTTCGTTGTGTAGACATACACATAGAATCAAGGTATCCCATCTTGGGGGCAGCAAGCAGCCTTTAGCTACCCTGGGAACAAAGGAGGCAAGAGAGAGGCCCATGAAAAGACAGGTACAAGGATCATTGCAGCGAGGTAACTGGATGCAAAGTTAATTGGCAAGCACTGGGATGTGGCAAGGGGGTTCCTAGGGCTAGAGAGAGACAGCTGCAGGCAGTAGGTATACAACTAGTTCTATTGTTCTGGGATGGAAGCAGCTGCAGAGGAGCAATAAACTCAGCAACTTTCACTGGGGAGAGGCAGGTGGGGCGCGACTACCATGTGGGGCAGGCTGCCAGGGCAGGGGTGAGACAAGTGAGTGTCAGGATGAGCTGGCAGCTACAGTGCTGGACTGGGATGCAGGGCTGGGTTCTATGGCAGAGCAGGGAACTAATTCCCTCCTGGAAGACCTTGGGCAAATCACTGAAGGTGAAGTTTTCAGAAGGACCTATGTGACTTAGGAGCCCAAGTCTCAGAAAGCCAATGGGATATATGCTCCTAAGTCACTTGACAACAGTACTGAGGGGCCTAAGTCACTTCAAGGGTGAAATTTTCAAAAAGCACTTCAGTGTCATTTTGAAGTGATTTTAGGCACTTGATCCTAAATCCTATTGACTTCCTATAAGACAGGCTCCCAAATCACATAGGCATGTTTGAAAATTTGACGGTCAAGGTGTCTGCGCTTCAGTCCCCACCAGTAAAACGGGGATAACAGTCCCTGCCACCCACCTTATGTCTGTTGTCTGTTTAGTCTGAGCTTTTTGGGGCTTGGTCTAATCTCTCACCATGACTGTCTACACTAATGGTAGCGTATAGAATACAGGCACTATATGGGCAGCTACGTGCTCTAGTGAGAGGCTCCAGAAGGTGGACAGAGTAAGGAAAAAACTCTGGCAGGTCCCTGCTGTCTCCCCATAACTGGATCCTTTCCCAGCTGTCTCCTGGCAACCAGAGCCTTTCCCGTGGCAGGCACTACTTGGGCATACAGACAGCCATGTAGGGTACATACTCTGAGGGTTCAGGCACGTAGGGCACCCTACTCACATAAATTCTGGCTCCTTCTCAGGCGCAAGTTGCCCACTCCTGGCGTAGATGGTGAGGCATGGTTTATCAATCTGCATTGCCGAAGAGCCACAGTAACACATCAGCAGCCCCATCAGCTCTCCCCCCAGCCCCCAGTGTCTCCCACCCGCCAGCAGCACTGCTGATCAGCACCTAACCCTCCATCCCTGCGCCTCCCATGCTCAGCTGTTTTATGGTGTGCAGGAGGTGGGGGGGGGGAGGGGGAGGGAGGAAAGGGGAGGATCAAGGGCATGGCAGGCTCAGGGGAGGGGGTGGGAAGGGGTGGAGTGGGGGCAGGGCCTGTGGCAGAACCAGGGGTTGAGCAGTGAGCACCCCCCGGCACATTGGAAAGTTGGCGCCTGTAGCTCCAGCCCCGGAGTTGGTGCCTAGACAAGGAGCTGCATATTAAACTCTGAAGAGCCACATGCGGCTCTGGAGCCACAGGTTGGCCTCCCCTGGTGTAGGCGTATCTTATATGTACGTACAGCACCGACCACAATTGGGCCTCGATCTTGGCTGGGCCTTTAAGGTGCTACCTTAATACAAACAATGAATAACTAGACACCCTTCCCTTGAGTTTCCTTCCCGGGGAGATGGGGACACACACAGTTCTCATCTCATCGCACAATGAATCAAAATGTTTTATTTCGTGGCCACCTCTCAGCTCCTCTTTCCCTACAACACAGCTCCAAAGGGAATAATTATCAAGCTTGCTAGCGGGCAGAGTAAAATTTTTCTGCTCACAAAAAGGTAGGCAGCAGAGCACATTAGTTTTGCCTGCTGGATGTTCAGCCTGGATGTGGAGTATAAGCTGGGAAAACTTGTGTCTCAGCCTGTTACAGCACAGATTGCTCAGATCAGTGATGGGAAGGAAAAAGTCAAGGGGTGAAAAGACAAGAGCATATGTGGTGTAGAAGTTGGAGCAAGGCAATAGGGATCCAGATCTTTGCCAGGTATGTACCCTCAAGCAAGTCACACTCCTTCTGTGCCTCAGTTTCCCCATCTCAGTGGCGCTGTAAGGCTCCATTAAGTTGTTCTTAGAACCATCCTCTAATGAGAGATGCTTTAGAGAGCAAAGAGATCAGTACTAAAAACATTTTTCTTAAATACATTTGTAAAAAAATGCCCAGGGAGGCAGTAAAGCCCAGTGGACAGGGCAACAGACTGCAAGGACACCTGGGGTCTGCCACCGAATCAGTAAGTAGCTTTGGGCAAGTAATTTCATTGTTCTCTGCCTCAGTTTCTCCTGCTGTGAAATGGGGACTGAGATACTTACCCATCACTGTACAGCACTAGGTGATCTATGGACAGACAGAGCTAGATGGCACAAAAGAGCTAGACAGGAGTAAAAGGTCGTTATGTATCCTAACGACAGTTAATCCATTGTTGAGGAATGTTTGTCTGTAGGGGGCAACCTCACGACCATACCAAGAAAAAGCACCAAATCAGACAAGTAGGAGCAGGGTACTAGCATCTTAGAGGATTTTCCTTGAACAGGCATCCTCCCTGCCTTTGCCAGGCTGGCTAGGTTGTATTTCAGCAAACTTGGCTACACGGTGTAGGTTTCACACAGGGATCCTGCCTTCAGGTTAAGTTTCCAGGGCAAAGGTCTTATCTGTAGTACATCTGGCATCACTGCTTGGCCCAAATCCCTGTGTCACTTTTACAACTCTAAAAACACACAAGCTGCCAGACTGGATCAGTTCAGGGGTCCTGCCACCAATAACGGCCAGCACCAGCTGCTTTAGCGGAAGGTGCAGTGATGTGCTCACCTGCCCCCAGAGCAAGTTCCCTCCTGACCCCCAAGCGTCAAGGCTTGCTCATCCCCTGAAGCAAGGTCTCTCAGTGTTTACTCTGGATACCGGTACAGTGCAACCCTGTTGCAGTGCAATTCAAGCTCAAATCCTTGTCTCCCTCCCCTCCCAGAAAAAAAACAAAAAAAACCCCAAAACACAATCAGTTTACATGCTCTGGAAGCTGGACTCTGTCCCAGAAGGTGCACGCTCCATTCATCCGAGACACGCATCTTCACTCCACAGTGCAAAACTCCTACTGCTTCCTGGACAAAGGTCTGGGCTTGTTCCTTCATTAACCGAAAACACCACCTTAGAAATTCCAGGAAGCTAAATACAGTCTCAGAAGTGCAGAGGGTCAGCAGAAGCCAAATGCATTCTGGGACACGCTTTCCACCAATGTTAACCACCTCTGCTTTGTCCCAGCTCAGCCCTCTGGATTTAAACCAAACAGATCTGGAAAGTAAACTCCTCCACTAGCCCCTCCCCTGGCCCTGGGTTCCCTTCCCCAGCTCTGCAAGCTCCAATCACACCCACCTAAGCCCTGGCTCCATTTTCATATACTAAGCCGCTGCATTACCTATGGGTTAAACAAGCAAACCCACACCTCTCCAGTGCACAACCTCCAGGAAATGAGCACACTGCAAACCCTGAGGTTTAGCCAAGGCTCATAAAACTTTTTATAGCATCGCAATAGCTATTAATAATAAAAAGGGCTTTTTATGCTAAAGAATGTACGAGGGGGAGGGAGGATACAGAAATACAGTGGAGGGAAAGAACTATAGGGGTCCCAGTGGTGTCAGGGAAGAGGCTGCTTAGCACCCAAACACTCAGTATCACTCAGGGCAGGGTTAGATTTGCAGAAGGAGGGGCATGATCTGACAGAAGCTTCTGGCTCCCCCTGCTCAGACTGATTCCCACTCTGACCATGGACATGTAACTCAGCTTGTCTTTGCACTGCACAAATTCATGGCCTCTCAGGTCAACTGCAGGGATAGGACCCAGATCGTCCTGCCCCAAAAGCTCAGGGTCCCGCCTCCTGCACTAAAGGAGAATCTCTAGGAACTGTTTCATAGAGTTGAAGACCAGAAGGGACCATTGAATCATCTTGTCTGATCTCCTGTATAATCACACGTCATTAAATTTCACCCACTACCCCTACAAGCAGGGCCATCCCTAGCCATTCTGGTGTCCTACGCAGCCCCCCATGGGGGGGGCAGGCCCCAGGCCTCCGCAGGGGGGGGAGCAGGTTTGGGGGGAACCGCCCCCCAGCATGAGCCAGCGGAGCGGATTGGGGCTGGGTCACTCCACTTCCTGCTGCCCAGTGAGTGTAAGGTGGGGGAAAGTGGAGTGACCCGGCCCCAGCCTGCTCCGCTCTGCTCCCCAGCTCCCAGCGTTGGGGGGCAGGGGGGAACGCCCCCCAGCACTCGCCAGTGGTGTGGCTGGGTCGCTGCACTTCCAGCAGCTGGTGAGTGCAGGTCCGACCCCTGCTGCAGTCCTCAGGGGAGTGGGGGTGGGGCTGGGACGGGAAGAGGCAGGGTGGGGCAGAGCTGGAGTGGGAGTGGCGCTGGGGCGCAGCAGGGGCTTTGGGGAAGGGGTGGAGCGGGGGCGGGGCTGGGGGGGAGCAGGGGCTGGAGCAGCATGCAAATTTCCTGGTGCCCTACGCAGCTGTGTACTTTGCGTATAGGTAAGGATGGTGCTGCTTACAAGGAGCACACCCACTTCAGTCCTCAGGAGACTAAACTGTGTTCGACTAGCAGAAAACAGGAGAAATGAAGGGGCCACCAATGCCTGATGCCCCCTGCAACAGCAGGGAAGTGATGAGGTGAGATGGGCCCAAATGATCCCAGCAGGTGACTTGTATGCCATGCTGTAGAGGAAGATGGAAAAAAACCAACGAGGTTCCTGCCAATCTGACCTGGAGAATATTCCTTCCTGACCCCAAATCGGGCTATCAGTTACATCCTCACCATCTGAGCAAGACACCAACCAAGCATCTAAGACAGGACTTTCTATATCACCTCAAACCATTATCCCATTCCACCTGCCTCTAGCTGATTTGCTACTTCAGAGGAAGAAGAAAAGTCCAGATTACAACTGTGCACTGGGGGTGGGGGTTGGCGGGTGGAATTCCTTCCTGACCCCTTCAGGCAACCAGTTGAAGCCCTGAAGCATGAGATTAAAGTCCTCATAAAACAGAGCTACAAGTGTTCACCTTACAGAGCCTATGACACACTAATGAGCAGTTTTCAGTAGAAGGTAGTGGTGCACACACAACTCAGTTCTACTGCCCTTTACTACCTCATCTTCAGCACCCTCCTCACCCCACAACGCAGGCACCTCCGCTCTTTCCTGCTGTCCTTTGCGCTCAGTACACCCTCCCCCAAACCCATCCACCTACCTTCCTCCCTCTCCGCTTTCAAATTTCTGCTCAGTCCACGTTCCTGTTCTCTCACCTATGCGGAGTGTATGGGGGCAGGGGGGAGAGGGGCAGGCAGAGAGCCAGGAGTTGCACAGAGCCATCCAGAGGTGCCCATGTCTTACTGAGTAGCCATGTGATCCTATTACAGTCCCCCTCCCCATCTGTATATGGCCCCCGCTGTTGCTTTGCAAGGGATTGCGACTGCATCCTCTTCAGGGCTGGAATTCAAGCTGCCCAGCTCATGCTCCGACGCTAGAGCTACTCATCCCTGGCCAAGGATGCTGCAAGGGTTAATGTCTGAAGATGAAAAATGCTATGCAAGCACGGGGTGTTGTTAGCCTTTGTTGCTGTCCCTCTGGGCGGGGCTGGGAGCCAGACGCGTCAGAGAGTCACAGCATTCTACAAGGCACCTCTGCTCTGAACCAGTGGTGCCCAGAGTCACCTTTACAGTTCAGTCCCTGGCAGGCGGCCGTTCTGGAAGGGGAGCCAGAAGACAGTGGTTGATCTGTGTCACTCAGTGCTCCCTGTGTAGTACGAAGACCTGCCCGGCTCTGCCCACCGGGCTGAAGCCCTGGCACCGCAGTGGCGTGGCCCGGCCCGATACTACGTCACACCTAGCTATAGCTGTAGACTGCAAGGCACAAGTCGGGCCTGCAGGTGATCTGGGCTGCCTCTGGCAGCGTGAGAAGCAGCAGCCCAAGTTTTGCAGGACGGTGCGAAGGCAGCAGGGCAGGGGTCAGCAGAAGTGCTGTTCCGGTCACGGATGCATCTGGGCTCCTCTGCACGCTTGCTCTGCGCTGCACACACCACGGCTTGTAAACACAGGAAAGTCAGTCACACATCCCCGCGGCTCCTATTCACAGGCACTACACACTGACTACTGCCCTACATCCATGGGGGCTGGGGACGTGCTGATCTCCATGTCTCAGGTGGGGAAACTGAGGCACAGAGCAACCCGATTTGCCTAAGGACACCAAGTGAGTTAGCAGCAGAGCTGAGAACAGAGCCCATCTCTCCTGCTCTGCCCAGACAGCCGCCTCCCATCTCAGCAAAGCAGAAAACAGGGTGGGAAAAGTGGACCAGAGCAGGGCTTCCCTGAGCTTTGTTCTCTAAGCCTTGAGCATGCACACAGCGAGCACATGATGTCCTGTTCATTCTTCTCTTGCTTGAGAATTTCCTCTTCAGATTCAGCACCTGGAGTTGCCCCCTCTGGCTATCTTTCTACTCCCCTCCCTTGCTTGCTTCTACCTTGTGCCTCCACAACGGACAAGAGAACCTTCTCCTCTATAATTCCTGACATCCGGAACAGCCTCCCTGTTCTTCTCTGCTGCCACCTCCTCTGATGTCCCTCTGCCCCCATTAACGCTTGTCTCCTATGGAGCAGCGCATACTTCAAACTGGGGGAAGTGAGCAGGCGATGTGTGAACCATGCTGCTTCATACCCAGTTTGCATTTTGAATCAGACCTTTATGCTCAGCCCTGTGGAATTCCAGCGTCAGACTGTTTGCACAGAGCCAGGCAGACGACAGCCAGATTCTGCGAAGGGAATTCCAGCCCCCGGGTTTTTTTCACTTTTAAAAAGGGAGCCATAGGCCAGGCTGCGTAAGGGAATTTTAGACAATGAAACCAGACAGCATGTCCTACCAGAAGGGAAAAAATAAGTTTGTAGTCTTAATAAATAGGGCTTCCTGCGAAGCGCTCGGGGACTGCCAGGCTGTGGGAGGGCGGACGTGGGGGAAGAGCTGCACACACAAAGTAGCAGTGATTCTATAGCTCTCGCTCACCAGAACTCTGGTCTGGGCCCACGTGAGACCATGCATCCAGAGCTTGGAAATAACACTTCCACAACTGTCTTCCAACCCTGCCAGACAGATGCTCATGACTACAGTTCAGGGATTGTCTGCCCAGGGAAACTGACCAGCAGAACTACAGCTGTGTAATTATATCAATATAGCTCCTCATCTGGGCATACCATTCTGGAATAAATTGCCACCCTTCGAATTATGCTGGAATAAAGTCACTAATTCTGGAACAGTGTCTCTACATGAGAAGTTATACTGGCATAACTATAGCAGGATATTTATCCCAGTATAGTTCTGCTGATCTATGTGGATAAGGCTTAACTTTCTGACTGTGTGGAGGAACCTTGGATCTATGGCTGAACAACACCAAAGAGTTGGTGTTTTTGGACTTTGATGCTGTATGGTACTAGATGAACAAGGCTGATATCCAGGTGTGGTTTTTACTTATGCTGTGCATTAGGGACATCCAGAGCAAGTTTTATATATTGCGGTGTGGGGAATGGGAAGAGTGGGGTACAGTTCTTACAGCTGTGAACAGGGACTCTGTTAGAAGCAGAGAGGTACTGGGTAATTTGGGGTTTCTGACTGCTTTAACGAAAAACCTTGCTGGACACTTTGGGGTTGAAGGTAGTAAGAACATAAGAACATCCATACTGCACCAGATGACTATTCTGTCTTCCGACAGCGGTCAGAGCCAAATGCTTCAGAGGGAATGAAGAGAACAGGGCAATTATCGGTGATCCATCTTTGTTGCCCAATCCCAGCTTCTGGCAGTCAGAGGTTTAGAGACAGACACCCAGAGTACGGGGTTGCATCCCTGATCATCTTGGCTAATAGCCATTGATAGACCTATCTTCCATGAACTTATCTAATTCTTTTTTGAACCCAGTTATACTTTTGGCCTTTACAACATCCCCTGGCAATGAGTTCCACAGTTTGACTGTGCGTTGGATGAAGTAGTACCTCAGACCCCGCATCCCTCAGTACATGCTTTCCTCTTGTTGAGCAGTAAAGGCTTATACTGACCAACAATGTCACCATGATGTAGCCATTCCCCCCAGCGATGCACACAGTGACCTCTATACTAAACTCTTACAACAGATCATCCCCATCATAACCACCATATAAACTGCTGTCGAGGCAGGATTTTTTTTTTAAACCTTTACAGAGACCGACTTGATTCAAATTTGGATTAAAAAAAAAAAAATCTAGACATGGAGGTGGAGGGGACTTTAAAATAATTGGATTTAAGTTTGGTCGAAGAAATTCCAAGTGATCCATGGTCTTAAAACAACCAACCATCTCCTTGCAGCGTTTGCAACCTAAGTTCTATGATCCAGAGAAGCTAAAAGTGAAATAAATGAGAGAGACAAGTGTAAGTGACTGCAGCAGCCCAGCGAAGGGAAATGCTAAAAAGGAAAAACTTCAAACATTCAAAAGTATCATGAAACAGGTCAGAAAAAAAATGGAAAAATTGTTTTAAAAAATAAAAGCGTTGGATTATTTCTTTTTGCCAGCTGGGCTTCAAGCTTTTCTCCACCAGGAAGAGAGCTAGAGACAGAAGGTGTTTTTTTGGTGGAAAGGAAAAGCAGCGATTCCCACATGATCACATGCCTCCATGAATTGAGGATTTAAGTATGACACCAAATAGGAAGAGAGACTAATAATAAAATTTAGAAACTGCATAAATATTCAAGAGTAAACTAAAATTTTAAAATTCTTTCCATTGCAGTAAAGCACCAAAGTTAAAGATAGGAAAGAAGCCATTATTTTTCTTACAGTAACTCCTCAAAGCTCCAGCAGAGATCGGGGCTCCATTGTTCTAGATGCTATACATACACACAGTCCCTGCCCCAAGGAACTTACAAGTAAAAGGGGCAAAACAAAGGGGAGGGGATAGGAAATAGACGAGGCACAGAGAGGAGAAATGACTTGCCCAGGGTCACACCACAAATCAGTGGCAGAGCTGAGAATCAAACCCAAGAGTGCTGACTACTAGCCAAGTGCCCTACCCACTGCCTCATGAGAAGGGTGTTTGTTTACAATCTAATTATTGTTAAGTATTAAAAAAATCATCTCTACTAAGCACCTGATCCCTGCACTTCACTGTCTACATTACACTTTGCAAGAAAAGGAACAGCTGCATCCAGAGGAAGAGTCTCTTAACAAGACTTAAAAAAACCCCACAAAGCAAAATCTCTTGGCATTAGCTAACCCACTGGGATAGATCACTGCAAATTAAAAGACTAAAGTATTCACAACCACCCCCTCCTGGCCCCAAATAAACCAACCACCAATGAGCAACTGGTACACTTACCTGGCTGGACAAGAGTAAATAGCTCAGGACGGGAAGAAGGGGTGGGAAATCAAGTGCAGTTAAAAGTCAGACTCATAAGCAGTTTTCAAAAGTCAAGAGTTTTTAGTTTACAACAGATAAACATCTGCTGGTTTTAAAACAAAGGAAGATCCAGCATGTTTTAAAATAACCTGCAGACAGTCCCAGACGACATCTAGGGAGGTTCATAGTTAAAATCTATTCCAGTCTTGAGGGCCGGCAGGAAACCCCTGTCACTACAACACAGGGAAAGGTGGCATTTGGTTCAGAGGCTTCCCAAAATGATTGTTCATGGAAGTTGCATATGGGATTTGAGCATGTTTGCTCTTCTCCAGAGGAGACCATTTTAAATGGTTAGAACCAAGCACTAGGTTTAGAATGGGACCCTTGAGTTCTACTGTCAGCTGAGTTAGTGAATGCTGAGTGGCCCAAGGTGAGATCGCCTCTCAGAGTCATCTCAATTGTGCCATGGAAGAGAAAGGAGGAGCAGAGCACCAAAAACCAGCTGCATCAGAGTCTGCAAGTGAACAGGTTAGTTCAGCTGTTTAAAAGGCCTCTTGCTTGTGAACACTCCAGCCCAAGCAGGCCACATGACAAACTCAAGTCTGCCGTCATGATCCCAGTGCTGACACAGACAGCCCGCCCCAGCTCAGTGCTCTCTTGCTTCTGCCTCACTGCAATTACGAAGTTGTGTGGTAGAGTGAAATTGTACCCTTCCTAAAATACACCCACATGAACAGCAGGAAAGGTGGAAGGGCTGAAGGTTACTAGTGCCTGAAATCATAGGAAGTCAAATCACCAGGGTAACACCTGCCCCATTCTACAGAGCACAACCCTCCCCATAGTCTGTGTGGGTCTCCAGCTCCACCTATCATTCTCCTATGGAGCCATCTACAGAAGAGCATCTCCCGACAGGCTTGGCTCTCCAAATGTTCAGCTACTTGTGCCTGGAACCACAGCTAGAGGAGGGGGGAAAATGCCAACAATTCCTGCTCACGTTTGAGTAGGGAAATGGCCTTACTTCTGTCCCCGCCTTGAAGAGACCATTCTTGAAACACAGAATCCCGTTCTGGGGCACACCCCTCAGAAAGGATGTTGACAAACTGAGAAGGATTCCGAAAAAGAGCTAGAAGAACTATTTGAGCTCTGGAAAACCTGCTTTCTCTGATCTCAACCTGTTTAAACTTATTAAAGAGAAGGTTAAGAGGAGACTTGCTCACGATCCCCTAAATACCTACATGGGGAGACAATTTCCGATAGAGGGCTTTCTAACCCAGCAGACAAAGACCTAAAGAGTCAATGGTTAGAAGGTGAAATGAGGCAAATTCAGACTTGAAATAAAGTGTACTGTGTTTTTGTTTTCCTCTCTTAAAAGATACATGGGTAAGAAACTATTGGAACAATTCACTAAGGGACACGGTGAATCCTTCGCCACTTGACGTCTTTCCATGAAGGGTGGAGGTCTTTCTGAAAGGTAGGTTCTAGCTCAACCAGAAGTTATATGCTTGATGCAGGAATCACTGAATTACTGCGTTGTGCAGGTCAGACTAGATGGTAACACTGATCCCTGCTGGCCCTAAAATCCATATCCCAAGAAGTTCCTTCCCACTAGCACCTTTACCCTCTGCATTTTGAGCAAGAGTGACTGCATCTCCTGTCCCATTTATACACCATGATGGCACCCATGTTCTTGTGCTTGGGTCTTCAGAAAGCTGATTCCATCAGCATCTCTGCAGGCAGGCAAAGATTATTTTCAGAGGTTAAAAATGCACATGGGCCTGATTCTGGGGTTGTTTTGTACAGCTGT
Organism: Caretta caretta; assembly: GCF_965140235.1. Taxonomy (NCBI): domain Eukaryota; kingdom Metazoa; phylum Chordata; order Testudines; family Cheloniidae; genus Caretta; species Caretta caretta. Next base: position 9,152,679 of record NC_134230.1, on the reverse strand, counting down.
AATTCCACTCATTTTGATCGCTTCCGATTTATGTTTGAGTGAAATCATGATCACAGTTAGGTCCTGTATATAGGTGTTTCAGCTTCAGTTCAGTTTCCAGGGAGTTTCTCCTTGTTGCTGTTTAGTTCATACATCGATCCTGGCCCAAATCATTGCTATTCTATTGCACTTTCCAAAAATCTCTCCTCTCCGAACTGTGCAGTCTTCTATCCTCCCTGTTATCCAGCTAATTAAGATGTTCAGTTTAGAAGTATGCGGCTTCGCCTATAGAATCTGCACTTTCTTCAGGCAGCTATACTAACTTATCCAAAACCAGATGCAATAATCTCATGTCGGGCCTTGTACAAGAGCACACAAAACCATGGCCCTGCTTAGAACATCCCTTGTGATACGCTTTGGGTCTTCATTGCAATTAAAATTGAATCAATGGAAACTAGACATTTCAAACGGTCAGCAGAAAATTGTGGTTTTGACAAAATGAAAGGATTTTTGGTAACTAGCATCTGCTTTCCACTGAAATTTTCAATTTTCTCTGAAAAATCTGTGTCAGAAAACCAAAATGTTTTAAAAAAATGAAATACTTTATGTCGAGAAACCCCTTTTGGTGAGGGATGGTGCTGTGTTCGTTGGAGTCCCACATGGGAGTTGTAGTTGGCAGGGAAGTCCAGCCCATAGAGAAGAATGAGAGTATGAGGCATCTGAACTACATCTCCCATGATGCACCAGTACTACCTTCCCTCAATGAAAAGGGGAACCATGGTGCATCATGGGAGATGCAGTCTGACCAAGGAGCCCAGCCCACAAAGAAGAGTAGGAGTATGAGGCACCTGAACTGCAACTCCCAGGAGCCATTGTGGCACAACTATTTCAATTTTCAGACAGGCTATTTAGATTGTGATTTTTGCCAGAAAGAAGCCCCCCCACATCCCCTCATTTTCTGACCACCTCTAGTCACAATTAAACAAAAAGTTTTCCCATCATCTTGTTCAAAACACGAACTGCTGAGTTGCTGCTATAGGAACTTTTGGGTTTGATTCATGATGTGCCCCTTTGTATTTCATCAAGTTAAAACTCATCGCTCGTTTCACAAAACACTCTGCTCAGCTATTTAAACTGATCTACTTCTCCATTAGCTAGGTTACTCTACAGACAAAACCCCTGAAGCAGGTAATCAGCAGAGCGAGTGTGCAGCACCAACCTCCCACTTTACTTCCAAATGCCAATGGATTGCAGTGAAGGGGTCTTTCGCTCATGATCATTTAGCCAATTTATGAATCTGCAATACACGCCCAGCATGGTGAGCGTAAGTATTGAGTGAGAGCTTGCCAAGCACCCACAATGCCAAGTGAAGCTGCTCAGCACCCTTGAAAATCCAGTCCTAGAGCTTTTCACTAGGAAATCCAAACCACACTTGCAAAATTGTATTTGCCCAAGGCCAAGGAATTTAGACAGGTCTGGGGGGGGTGAGAAGAATGTATGTCTGAGCAGATAGGTTTTCATGATCATTTTGCAAGGCTGGTGTAGGAAACTGTCATACTTTCCAAACTCTCTGTATCGGATCAATAGGGGGAACTAGAGGCCAGGAAGGTATAGCTGGGTTCACAAGTTAAGGGCAGGTAGTTGGTAGCCCCATCTCCCACCCGCTCTGCATTGAAACTTTCCTTAAACCTCTAACTGGAATATACAGTTGTTTCACCAGGGAGCCTTGCCTCAGAGCCTCATAATTTAATGACCATTTGCACCAGGGGGAAATTATTTTGCAGAATTTCCAGAGGATATTGTAACACTGTTTCTTTAAATGCATACATTTCAACCTCATGGAGCACAATCATTTGCAATTTTGTGCTAGTTAAAAGCCAGCATGTGAAAATCTCAGTCAAAACTTGATCCAGTTTTATTTCCATCCACCACCAACTCCTACTCAGAGAGGTATTTTTGTGCGTTGTTTACTTTGCCACTAAGGAAGCTGGCATTGTTGACCTTAAAGTGGGGCAGGGAGAGAGAAAAGAACTATCTTATTTAGTGAAAGAGATGGAGTGCAGTGGAGCATTGGGAACACCTTGTGAAAAGGAATATACTAGAGAGACTGTTTGGAGGAAAAGAGCTGGGTCTCTGGAAATGGAAAATAAAGGCATCAAAAACACTGAGAATTCCAAGAGAGAGAGGCATGTTAACAACAAGTCTGTCACATCAATGCCAGGCTTTTATACGGCCCAGTCTCCAAAATGCTGTACAAGCTACACTAATCAGACTTCCTAACATCTGAGGCGAGACAGGTGGATTCTTGGCTCCCATGATGGGGCTCTGAAGACCTCTTTCTCAGATCCGTAAAATAGAGTAACAAAATGTTTTTCTGGTGCACATGGGGAGCTATGGAATGTTAACAATAGGCTTCACGCAGAGTGAAAAGATATCTGCCATTCTAACACTGTGGTCCCTTCTGTAGCATAGGGACCCCTGCACCACACACAGGCATGCTTGGGGTCCAAGCTCGCTTTCCTGATGCACCCAAAACTGCCACTGCAGCCCATGGGAGTTTTGGGTGTGTGACGAAGGCAGGGTTGGGCTGTGCAGGAAGAGTCATTCTAGTCAAAACTGCAATCACTGCTGTGGTGCATGGATAAACAGGGAGAGACTTTCTGAGATTGTCAGAGCTGCCTAAAATTGATGGTAATTTGGAATGGAAAATCCAACCTTCCTCTTCCTCACTCTGGAATGAGGTAGAAGGGTGGCCAAACCTTTTAGTTAATATTCTCCACTTTGGAATTTCCTGATGTCACAGAAATATTTCACCCCTGCATCTCGTGGCAATTTCACCACCCCAGTACTGACTGACTGGATACAGGCGAAGGAAAACTCTGCACTAAGCTTCTGCATTTTTTTTGCACTCGTCATTTTCCCAGAGAGTTATCCATTGGGTTGAAGTTTCTCAGGTCTGTTCTCACTACCGCCGAAAGCTTTTTTGAGAACAAGAAAGATTCCATATGGCTCCACTGGAGGAGGAAAGAAAATACTGCATTTTCCAACCTCTTTCTTGTGCTTGGAGAAATTCAGTTTTGGTTTAAAAAGCTCAGCCTTGGCAGGTACCTCAAGCTGATCTCCATGAGAAAGTTGCACTGGTATAGCCAAAAGTGGGACTATAAACCAGTGGAAAAGGCTACGTGGGCATGCTCTTATTTCATCAGGGTACATCTACGCTAGAAATGCACTAGTGGCAAAGCTGCAGTGCTATAGCATAGACGCTTCCTAGAGCGACAGAAGGGATTCTTTTGTCACTGTAGTAAATTAACCTCTCAGAGGCGGTAACAAGGTTGATGAAAGAATTTGTCCATAGACTTAGCGATATCTATATCAGGGCTTTGGTTACCTTAACTACATTGCACAAGACATGAAATTTTTCAGAGCCCTGAGCAAAGTAGTTAAGCTGACCTAACTTTGTAGTGTATACCAGGCCTCAACTTAAAGCAGATTTAAGTCTGTTATGAACAGGTTTAACCATGCCATAATGAGTTACACCTAGCAAGGGACATAAAGGTAAATAAGAAGCAGTTCTTTAAATACATTAGAAGCAAGAGAAATATGAAGGAAAGTTTAGGTCCTCTACTTAGTGAGGAAGGAGAGCAAGTTACTAACATCATCATCAAGACAGCCAAGGTGTTTAATACTTATTTTGCTTGAGTCTTCACTAAAAAGGTTAATGGTGACCAGATACTCAACATAGTTAATGTTAACAACAAGGGGGAAAGAATGCAAGCCAAAACAGGGAAAGAACAGGTTAAAGAATATTTAGATAAGTTAGATGTATTCAAGTCAGCAGGGCCTGATGAAATTCATCCCAGTGTACTTAAGGAACTAACTGAAGAAATCTCGGAACCATTAGCAATTATCTTGGAGAACTCCTGGAGGACAGGTGGTATCCCAGAGGGTTGGAGAAGGGCAAACATAGGACCTGCCTTTAAAAAGGGGAACAAAGAGGACCCGGGGAGTAATAGACCAGTCAGCCTCACTGATACCTGGAAAGATACTAGAACAAATTATTAAACTATCCATTTTAAGCACCTAGAAGATAATAGCATTATAAGGAATAGCCAGCATGGACGTGTCAAGAACAAATTACGCCAAGCCAACCTAACTTTCTTCTTCGGCACAGTTATTGGACTAATGGATTGGGGGGAAAACAGTAGATGCGATACATCTGCAGTTTAGCAAGGCTTCTGACACAGTCCCACATGACATTCTCATAAACAAACTATGGATATGTGGTCTAAATGAAATTACCATCAGGTGAGTGTACAACTGGTTGAAAGACCATACCCAAAAAGAGTAGTTAACAAATGAGAAGGCGTATTTAGTGGGGTTCCGCAGGGGTCAGTCCTGGATCCAATACTATTCAATATTTCCATTAATGACTTTATTAATACTTATAAAATTTGCAGACACCAAGGTGGGAGGGGTTATAAGCACTTTGGTGGGCAGGATTAGAATTTACAATGACCTTGACAATTTGGAGGATTTGGACAATTCAACGGGATGAAATTCAATAAAGACAAGTACTTTATTTAGGAAGGAAAATTAAATGCACAACTACAAATTGGGGAATAACTGGTTACATAATAGTACTGCTGAAAAGGATCTAGGGGTAAGAGTAGGTCACAAACTGAATGCGAGTCAACACTGTGATGCAGCCGTAAAATGGTTAATATCTTTCTGGGGTGCATTAACAGGAGTTTCATATGTAAAAGATGGAAGGTAGTTGTCACACTCTGCTTGACACTGATGAAGCTTCAGCTGGAGTACTTGTCCAATTCTGGGCATCACACTTTAGGAAAGATGGGGACAAACTGGAGAGAGTCCAGAGGACAGCAACAAAAATGATAAAAAGTTTTGAAAAACTGACCTCTGAGGAAAGGCTAAAATAACTGGGCATGTTTAGTCTTGAGAAAAGAAGATGGAGTAGGGAGCCCTGCGACTTCAAATATGTTAGAAGGGCTGTTATAAAGAGGATGGTGATCAACTGTTCTCCACGTCCACTGAAGGTTGGAAAAGTAGTAATAGGCTTAATCCGCAGCAAAGAAGATTTAGGTTCCCACGGTCCCCTCCAGCCCTACATTTCCTGGATTATATTTTCTAAAGTAAGCCACTTACACAAATAAGAGCATTTACACAGCTGAGGTAGAAGCGAAACTTGAACAGCTTAATGGGACTAAATCGGGGGGCCCAGATAATCTTCATCCAAGAATATTAAAGGAATTGGCACCCAAAATTGCAAGCCCATTAGCAAGAATTTTTAATGAATCTGTAAACTCAGGGGTTGTACCGTATGATTGGAGAATTGCTAACATAGTTCCTATTTTTAAGAAAGGAAAAAAAAAAAGTAATCCGGGTAACTACAGGCCTGTCAGTTTGACATCTGTAGTACGCAAGGTCTTGGAAAAAATTTTGAAGGAAAAAGTAGTTAAGGATTTTGAGGTCAATGGTAAATGGGACAAAATAAAGCATGGTTTTACAAAAGGTAGATCGTGCCAAACCAAGCTGATCTCCTCCTTTGAGAAAGTAACAGATTTTTTTAGACAAAGGAAATGCAGCGGATCTAATTTACCTAGATTTCAGTAAGGCGTTTGATACTGTGCCACATGGGGAATTATTAAATTGGAAAAAATGGGGATCAATATGAAAATTGAAAGGTGGATAAGGAATTGGTTAACAGGGATACTACAGCGGGTCATACTGAAAGGTAAACTGTCAAGCTGGAGGGAGGTTACCAGTGGAGTTCCTCAGGGATCGGTTTTGGAACCAATCTTATTTAATCTTTTTATTACTGACCTTGGCACAAAAAGTGGGAGTGTGCTAAAGTCTGCGGATGATACAAAGCTGGGAGGTATTGCCAATTTAGAGAGAGACCAGGATATTATACAGGAAGATCTGGATGACCTTGTAAACTGGAGTAATAGTAATAGGATGAAATTTAACAGTGAGAAGTGTAAGGTCATGCATTTAGGGATTAACAACAAGAATTTTAGTTATAAGCTGGGGACGCATCAATTAGAAGTAACAGAAGAGGAGAAGGACCTTGGAGTATTGGTTGATCACAGGATGACTATGAGCCGCCAACGTGATATGGCCGTGAAAAAAGCCAATGCGGTCTTGGGATGCATTAGGTGAGGTATTTCCAGTAGAGATGAGGAGGTTTTACTACCGTTATACAAGGCACTGGTGAGACCTCACCTGGAATATGGTGTGCAGCTCTGGTCTCCCATGTTTAAGGAGGATGAATTCAAACTGGAACAGGTATAGAGAAGGGCTACTAGGATGATCCGAGGAATGGAACACCTGTCTTATGAAAGGAGACTCAAGGAGCTTGACTTGTTTAGCCTAACCAAAAGAAGGCTGAGGTGAGATACGATTGTTCTCTATAAATATATCAGAGGGATAAATACCGGAGAGGGAGAGGAATTATTTAAACTCAGTACCAATGTGGACACAAGAACAAATGGATATAAACTGGTCATCGGGAAGTTTAGACTTGAAATTAGACAAAGGTTTCTAACCATCAGAGGAGTGAAGTTTTGGAATAGCCTTCCAAGGGAAGCAGTGGGGGCAAAAGACCTATCTGGCTTTAAGATTAAACTCTATAAGTTTATGGAGGAGATGGTATGATGGGATAATATGATTTTGGCAATTAATTGATCTTTAAATATTCATGGTAAATAGGCCCAATGGCCTGTGATGGGATGTTAGATGGGGTGGGATCTGAGTTACTACAGAGAATTCTTTCCTGGGTATCTGGCTGGTGAATCTTGCCCATATGCTCAGGGTTCAGCTATTGCCATATTTGCGGTCGGGAAGGAATTTTCCTCCAGGGCAGATTGGAAGAGGCCCTGGAGGTTTTTCACCTTCCTCTGTAGCATGGGGCACAGGTCACTTGCTGGAGGATTCTCTGCTTCTTGAAGTCTTTAAACCACGATTTGAGGACTTCAATAGCTCAGACATAGGTGAGAAGTCTATTGCAGGAGTGGGTGGGTGAGATTCTGTGGCCTGCATTGTGCAGGAGGTCAGACTAGATGATCATAATGGTCCCTTCTGACCTTAATATCTACGAAAGCCTTTTCCACTAGTTTGCCCACATAGGTTTCAAAATCAGTTCTCTTGTATAAGCAAGCCCAGTCCTCAATATAGAATGCAACTTTCTGGAGAGTAAACCCATTAACAGATAAGTGATCAAAAACAGCTCAGGTTTCAGAGGAACAGCCGTGTTAGTCTGTATTCGCAAAAAGAAAAGGAGTACTTGTGGCACCGGTGCCACAAGTACTCCTTTTCTTTTTGAAAAACAGCTCAGTGTGTCATTTCTTAGTTTTCCTGCACATACACAGCAAACCTCACACAAAGACACGCAACTGAGCTTGTTGCAATGGTCACATCATATATTATTGCAGTGTGTTATCCCGTATGCACTCAAGAATATTGAAACAAACAGTCCTGCTTTCCCCATCTCTCTTGCAGAGGTGGCACAGAGCTCCACGACCTGCTGCCAAGTCTCCCGTGACTCAAGACTTAACATCTATAGGAGTGGAGAGCTGGATGCGTTTGAGGAAACAAGACGCTCAGTGAAATAGAGCTTTTAACGCAAAGTGTCTTTCCAAGAACTGTGTTCAAATGATTTCAAATGACCTGTTCCGTAGGCAACAGGAAAAGTTTTAATTTGGTAAGCCCTTCTCGCTCACTGCTAAGCATATGCCTGTGACATGCACAACCAGTACATATGGCTTCAGTCTGAGTTTGCTAGCTACCCCCTCCCCAAACACTGCCCCAGCACAGGCCAGCACAGTCCATTGACTTCATCCTACCTACCCCCCACACACCCCAGTATGCAGTGGCACAGTCTATCCTACCTACAACAGATATAGGAGACACCAGCCCGAATCACACCAACTGTCCACACCAACTAACCCATCACCAACAGCGGCCAGCATAGCTGCTTCAGAGGAAGACGCAAGAAACCCTGCAGTGTTGGGGTAACCTGTGCTCAAGGACGCTTATTCTATAAGATCCAACAATTTAGAGGCTAGCTTAAGCCTGTAATGCTTTATGTTTGCTCAGCAACCACTGTGCATGCTACGATCACTCAGATCTCTAATAGCAACCACAACGGTTGGATTAGAAAAAGGCCAGACGAATTCCCATACAAACACACCAGTCGCTACGCTATTCACAGACTAAGGCCAGAGGGACTGCTTATGGCCTCTAGTCTGGCCTCCTGTGCAAAAGGATTATCCCCACTGGGTGAACTGAAACCCCAAGGTCACCCAGGGAGTCTGGCAGAGCAAGGAATCAAAAGTTTCTCAGACAGGATGGCCACTGGAACTCCCAGTGACACAAACTGGAACAGCTACTCAAATGGAAGTGGGGGAATTCACAGCCAGACAGAACCTCCTCCCCGCTGCCCCAGCACACAGCAATATCAGGGTTAAGTACAGCCCATGCCCATTACAGTTTGCAATCTACTGACATTTCCCCCTGGTGTTTACAATGTAGCGGGTGCCAACCTGGCCCCGTTTAGTCTGTTTCCTCCTCGTGTGCTAGTACCAACTGCAGCCCCAGCAGAACAGGAAGCTCTTGTTAAACAGTCTGTTACTTAACTACCGATGCAGAGCCACCAGGGAAACACAGGTGCAAAACAATGCTTCTGAAAAACACCAAATGGGCTTGGGACTCTGGAGACCTGGATTCAAGCCCCAACTTTGTCAAAGACTCCCTGCGAGATCTTGGTGAAAACACTTCATCTCTGGGTCTCCAACCCCCAATATGTAAAACTGGGATAATTCTCCCTCACTTTTTCTGTCTGGCTGATTTAGATTGTAAACTCTTTGGGGCAGGGATGATTATCTCTTGCTGTTTTTGTACTGACTGTACAAACAGAATGGGGCTGAGATCTAAGCAGCCCAGCAAAAAGACATATTCTCAGGAAAGAGAGACAATTCAGTTACAAGGCTGATTGAGGAAACTCACTTATCAGACAAATTACACCCAATCTGTCTGTATTACCCTCATTTGTGCTAACAAGTGAGTTTCCTCAATCAGGGTTGTAAACTTAATGTCAAACTGCTACCAATCTATTTCTATGGATTCTCATAACTTGCCAGATTACCCACCCCACACAGCAGCCCTTATCTTGGAGCCTGCACTTTTCCCACTATACACCACTTAAGTTGTAAAACAGTTACTTCTATAAAGAAGAGTCAGGGCTGGTGACTTCAGATCATGCATTCTAAAGCTAAGGGGCTTGTCTTACTACAGCCCCCTTTCATTTTTAAAATTAACGGAGTTTTAGAAATGTGATTTCTCTTTCACTGTTTAGGTGGTTTCCTTAGCTCTTCAAGCTTAGATGTGCAGAAAAGCCAGTTTCACTTTTGTTTGCAGTGCATTTGGCTTCTCAGGGCTGCAGGATTTAAGGTGACAAACTCAGCAGGGGTGAGTTTGTCTAGAACAGGGACACTCAAATCTCAGTGGTTCAGGAGCCAAATTAGCGATCAACATTACCCAAAAGAGCCACAGTAGCGTGAATTCATTGTTTCATTTACTACAGTAATATATATTTATATTTCAACAGTATGATCGGGGAAATATTTAGTTTTATATATCTACAGATATAGATAATTCTCTATCAAAAAGGCAAAATGACTAAACCAATATTATTTTATCAACTACAATTGGATAATAAAAGTATCCTGATTGGTTAATAATTAAACCACACTGTTTTGATATCACGTGCTGCAAAGAGCCACAGGAGATGCATTAGAGAGCCACTTGTGGCTCACGAGCCTTAGTCTGAGTATCACTAGGCTAGAAGTTATTTTCATCTGAATTTATAAAAATTCCATGCAAACATTTCTTTTGGCAATTTGCCCAGGGTTGAGAGCGTATTCAGAGTTGAACATGACAGAAAAAGGCCCTACTGTGGCACTTTGAACTCCCACCAAGTTCAGGTTCAGTTGGAGTGGCAAGCTCTCAGCACCTCAGAATGCATTGGATTGTTACATCAGACAGTCACAATGCCCAGATTATATTCCTGGCACTGCCATTAATTTGTTGCATGCCCTGTAACTAAATCACTCCCCTTCTCTGTGACTCAGTTTCCACACTTGTAAAACTGAGAAAATAATGCTTTGTAAATAACGCTTTGAGATGATACATACTGCAAAATGGTTATACTATTGCTGAGCCACGTTAGCACTAGAATTTAAGAATACTGCCAGAGTAAGCAGCAAGAGAGCTAGCAAACCCACATCGCCAGCCACGCTGTTAATAGGAAAATACTACTTTTGACCAATATTAAGCCATCTTCCAAGAAATTGTCAAGCCTTACATTAGAAGTTAAAGAACCACCAATGTTTGCTGCATGTAGATTCAGAGAGAGTTTAAGGCCAGATGGGACCATTAGATCTAGTCTGACATTTTGTATATCACAGGCCCTTAAATATCACCATATTACCTCTGTATTGAGCCCAATAACTTGTGTCGACTACAGCACATCTTCTAGAAAGGCAGCTAGCCTTGAACTGAAGAAATCAGAAACAGAGAATCCACCTGTACTTGGTAGAGTGCTCCAAAGGTTAATCACCCTCACTGTTAAAAACGTGTGTCTAATTTCTAATTTGACTTTGTCTAGCTTCAGTAGCAGTAGTAGCTGCCCTGTGGTACCTGATATTTACTCCCTATGATGGTACTTAGACACTATAGCAAGTCCCCCTCAATCTTTTTTGATAAACTGAACAGATTGATCTTGTAAAGTTTCTCCCTTTAAGGCCTTTTCTCCAGCTCTCAAATCATTATTATGTCTCTTTGTTGTCGCTTCTCCAATTTTTCCATCATCTTGTTTAAGACGTGAATACCAGAACCTCTACATTATTTTCTGTCTCTGAGGGTAAGAAAAGGAGAATTTAAAATACCTGAATGGAGGGTTCATGTGGCTTGGGATATTTAAAGGGAGGTTAAACTCAACCTTTAGATTTTGAAAAAAAGATACCCCAAACTTTTTACAAAACCGAAACACCAAACAGAAACGTCCGCAGACGTTTAGGGGGGTTAAAGACATCTTCCATTAAAATTAATAGACAATGTCTCTAAATCCCTCTAGTCTGCTTTGAAAAAAAAATCTCTTCTTAAATTCCAGTGGAAACAGCTGTTTTAAAAACACTTGTTTTGTTGGTGCCCTTAGGAACCTGCATCATGGACCAAGACCTCATTGTGTCAGATGCTGTACAAACAGAACAAAAAGACAGTCCTTGTCCCAAACAACTTATGCAATGTTGGCGACTCAAGTGCGGCAACAATGACAGCTTGAACAAGAAACTGGACAAAAACACAAGGGAAAGTGACTAACTTGCATTTCTCTCTGCTTGGACATTGAACAGCAATAAGTAAACAGGTACAACAGTGAAAAGCAGTACGTACTTTAATATTTTCACTTTTACTAGTGGAGCCCAGATGCTGCAGTGATGGTCGCAGGAGAGAGTGCCTAATGGGTTAATGGTAACATAAAGGAAAGAAATATAATTTGTTTACAGTACGTTGATTTTTTCAAAATGAGCAGGACAGAGCACTAAAAAGAATAATCCTGATTTGGCAGAAGGGCACAGACTTGACAGCTTAATACTGTCAGTGTTAGCCACCTCTAACTTCTATGGCTCTGTGCTGAGAAGGCCAATTTCCTGCCTAGTGCTGGGCAGGTATTTACCTATGTATAATATATACAGTCAGCTTTACTGAAAGTCAGCATTTTGGCAGTAATTCAGCAGTAATTATTTTGCCCCCAAAAATATCTAACAAGGAAACAGATCCAACGCTAAGCGATAGAACTGGGACAGTTCTGATTCATGTTTGCTCTTTGCTCGCATGAGCAGAAATGGAAATCAATGTGCTTGAGACATAGCCACAACCCAGCACTGCAAGACGGCGTGGAGTCTTATTTTTAAACACAAAAGATCTTGCGTAGTTAATGGAATTTAAAGGGCAACACCTAAATGCTCTCTTGTTAAAAGCAACCACGTAGAAAAAGTTCATGAAGTAATTCTCTGTGCTGCTAATGCTAGTGATCTGCCACCAGCCTTCCCTGCCAAGGGTAGGATTTGACTCCCCTCCCTTGATCCCTTCTCAAGTTGGTCACACCTGGGTGGAAAATATTAACTGTGCAATACCAAAGGGACCGGAAATGCCACGATGGAAATTTCGGCAGCAGCACAGGGACTGAGCAGCAGGAGCTAAAAATACTTTTGGGAAAAAAAAAACCCACAAACTACACCTGCTAAAATAAGACCAGCTTTGAAAACCAGACTAGCAAGATCAAAGGCAGTACTAGTCTAAGACAAATACCCAAGCCATGTGATAAGAGATTCTATTGATCTATTTCAGTTCAAGGGCCACTGGCAGGTAGTTTAAACTCCAAATCAGACTGATACAGACAGCTTTATGAAACCAAACCAAACAGAAAATGCAGTAAAGTTCTGTTTTAAAAAGTTTAATGAAAACAGCTTTTTGGTTAGCTTTAAGGGCTTTTCTGCAGCGTCATGAAGCCAAGCATGGGTTCACCATGCTAGTGTATTAAGCAGTGCATGCCTCAGTTTCCCCCATTTGTAAAATATGGATCATATTCACAGGTTTCAGAGGAACAGCCGTGTTAGTCTGTATTCGCAAAAAGAAAAGGAGTACTTGTGGCACCTTAGAGACTAACCAATTTATTTGAGCATGAGCTTTCGTGAGCCACAGCTCACTGAAATAGACAGGAAGAACCAACCAGTGGCCAGGATGCTGTGCTGAGCCAATAACCTTGGGGAAGTTACCATGGCCTGGATTTACATAAGGAAATTAGGTTGGTATAACTATGTTGCTCAGAGGTGTGAAAAATCCACATCCCTTAGTGACACAGTTAAGCCAACCTAACACCCCTGGTTTAGACACCGTAGGTCAACCAGACACTTCTCCTGTCGACCCAGCGACGGCCACTCAAGGATGTGGATTACCTATGCCAATGGGAGAACCCCTCCTGTTGCTGTAGGTAGACAAGCCTCAAGTCTCTCTGGATGTCAGCTCCTCTGTAAAAGGGGGATAACATTTCCCTACATCAAAGACTGCAAGGTGTTCTACTACTACAGCAATGGGGCCCCCTTAATCATCCAAGAGAGAACCATTGAAAGTGACTAGAAACAAAGGTGAAACTGACTACTCTCCTTTCACTGTGTTAATTGAAATGTACCATTGCAGTGATTCAGCAAAGCACTCAAATCTATCCTGGCTAATCAGGCCGCTTGAGCATGCGCTTAAGTGCTTTGCTGAATCAGGACTTACCAGCAGAGAGAGAGAGAGAAAAATTAGAATGTTAAAGTGGTTTCCTTTTAATAATCTAAACAACAAGACTAATAACAAGAGGGAAAGAAGTTTACTTGTCCCTTGGATGGTTACCAGTCAAATACCGTTCAAATGAAGTAGACAATTAAAGTGATTACTGGTTCTTTACCAAACTCAACGCAAATATTCCAGCTGCAATTAAGCTCCCATTTAGCACCTCAAGACCTATATTCAGCAAGGCATTTCATACATGCTAACTGAGTCACTTAAGCAAGCGGTCTCAGCTGTCAATCCCCTTTTGTGCTGTGGATTGCATGGCTATGCTTGTGGATTTTGATTGAAACCAGATCAAAGCACAGCTAGTTCCAAGAGCTGGGTTCAGTGGTACCACACACTAAAGAGATATACTCACAAATCAATAAGAAAAGGAGTACTTGTGGCACCTGAGAGACTAACCAATTTATTTGAGCATAAGCTTTCGTGAGCTACAGCTCACTTCATCGGATGCATACTGTGGAAACTGCAGAAGATGTTTTTATACACACAAACCATGGAAAAATGGGTGATTATCATACACATTGTAAGGAGAGTGATCACTTTACATAAGCTATTACCAGCAGGAGAGTGGGGTGGGGGGAGAGAAAACCTTTTGTAGTGATAATCACCCATTTTTTCATGGTTTGTGTGTATAAAAACGTTTTCTGTACTTTCCACAGTATGCATCCGATGAAGTGAGCTGTAGCTCAGGAAAGCTTATGCTCAAATAAATTGGTTAGTCTCTAAGGTGCCACAAGCACTCCTTTTCTTTTTGCAAATACAGACTAACACGGCTGTTACTCTGAAACCTGTCACAAATCAATGCTACTGTTACTGAGGGGATTGGGGAAGGACAGCCATTAAGGAGTCCAAAGTATTCTAAAAGTCTGAAAGAGCCAGCCAGCAAGAGCCCATTTACCAGTCATGTTCTTTTTAGCTTCTCATTTGCTGGAGAGACTCATGTAAAAGCAGAACTACCTCTTTCCTGGTCAGCCTCCTCCTACCCAGCTCATGAGGTGATTTCATCATCACTCAGCGAGTGATCTCACAGAGGGCTTGGCTTCACTGCTATTCCTTGGGTATTGCCCCTTAGCTTGAGTCCTGTCCACACAAAAACATCTTCACTCAAGCATGGTGGCGCTTTTAACTCAAGTCGACTGCTCCAAGAAGGGGTACAGACTGAAACTCAAGAGAATGCAGCTCAGCTGCTAACATGAGCACTCTAATGTGGATACAGGCTAGCATCACATGAATACCCCAATGCTTCCCAATTTCCCCAGCTTATTTTTTCTTGCTATCTTCTTATTCCCTGCTGCCAGACCAAATATCATCTACCAATTCATAAAGGCTGGTTCAGTGTCTGAAACCCATCTTAGCACTTCTCCAGCTCCAGTACAGAGATCAGGCTGACTGGAATGGCAACCAGGACATCTTCCCAGCATGGCGCCAGCTTGCCAGAGATGACACCAAGGTCCTGGTGGACCCCCAGTGCTAGACCAGCAAAGACCACAATTTTGGCACCAAGACCCAGAATTCAAAGCGTGCAGTGCAAGGAATCCACCAGGTGGGATCTTAAGGCTGGGAGAAGGAGTCCACAAGAGCCACCTAGTGCAAGTCAAAGACCATAACTCCAGTCCAGTAACTTCCTGTGGCTGTGCCTGTTCTACAATAAAATGAGCCAGGTGACTAGATGCACTCCCAAACACAGAGTCCAATTTTATCCTGGATGGGTTAAGGACTCTGGGTAGGGTTGTCACTGAACTGTGCATTGAGGACCCCAAATCTGAGCATGAGGATCGGAAGTTCACAGCTTCAGGGCACCGCTCTCTGGACTGTGGCCGGACTCACGGAATTTCTTAGGGAGGACATGGAAGCAGAAGAACAGGCTGGGACGGAGGAACTGGTATCTTAAACTGGTAAGACGCATGTTATCGTGTGTTCCTGTCATGGGAGCTACCACATCAAAAAGACACTCTCACCGTTATGGGGGAAGTTACATGACTGGGATGGGGAGATTATATAATGCCAGTTTCAGCTTCAGTACCTTCATTTTCCCTGCCACCTCCTTTAATTCCCCCCAACCTTGCCTGGACATGTGTGATCCAAGATGGCATCCAAGCAGGGAGAAAAACAATCCAAACATGCTATTGGTGATTTATTGCAGCATGCACAGATGCAAAGCAGGGGATAATGAGTATAAGCCAAGCAATGCCTTGAAATCAGGAACAGCAGTAGGACAAGAATGCTTGTTCGGGGCATATACACCAGTGTGCTTCTCCTCCACCCACCCCCATACTGGTATGAGCATTTGGGGTTTTGTAAGGCAGCTAGAACTTTAAAGAACAGCAGCAGCCTAGGTATTAAGTCCACTGCAGCAGTGTTAAGTGCACAGCACTTGAAGTCTCTTGGTGCAACAGATCCTGCATTTGACTCTCATGGAGAGAATGGAGATGCGTTACTACAGCACCCCAACGGTGGTTCTAACCTGCTACATTCTAGATCAGAATCCTGTTTATGTTACCATGGGTTTTAGTCCACTCTTGGGGAATGACACCAGAGAACTTTTCATTCCCCAGGAACTCCAGAAGACCAGTCAGGTTTCTGAGCAATGCAGGCTCAGCACATACACACCTCCAGCTCACTAGTCCCCAGCACATACACACCTCCAGCTCACTAGTCCCCTCCAGTCACTAATCTGCCCATCAGTTAGGAGCTGACAAAACTGCTCCATAGCATCAATGGATGGTTTTCTACCAGAGGCCTGAGACACCTGTTCTTCTTCCCACTCTAAGATTTCAAGCAAGTTCACATCCTCTTGTACCACTTCAAGACCATCACAAGCAACGTGCTGCTTCCCTGGGCTGGCCCTGTACATACCCGTGCTCTCAAAAGCCAAATTAAAAAAAGATATGGAAAGCACTTGCTGTTTTCTTGATGGGAGAAGGACCCTGGTACTCAGTAGGCCGTGAGCAGAGAAGTGTAGGCGGGATGATCCCCCAACTCCTCTTCCAGGAGGCCACTGAGCGCAAGCCAGAGGCTGCTGAACTGCAGCAAAAGGAAGAAAACTCAGGACGACCTGCTGCAGGAAATGTGGAAGGACTTTGCCACCATGCCAAGCCAGCTCTACAAACTAGCTGACAAACCAGGCAGCAGCAGAGAAGATGCTAGAGAGGGAGGAAAAAATGGTGTCAGTACACCCAGCATGACTGGGGATGAAGGAGAAGGACTGCCAACTGCAGAGTGACATGTTGGAGCAACTGCTTGGCATCATGGCCAGCAGGACCAAGAATGCATCTACACGGACTCCTACCCCAGTCCGGGACCTGCCTGCTCCAGTCACCACGTTCTGAAGCCAACGGAGAATGCCAGGCAGGGGCAGAGACAGTCACAACAGCAGTCCATGCATGGACATACACGTGGTCAACAGTAGCTGACACACTCCACCCCATGCTTGCACAGGGGCAGGAGAACAGGTACCCATGACTGATACACACCTGATGGGCTCAAAGTGCACTGATGATGTGCTCACTCTGGTTCACTTCCCCTTCCAAAGCAAGATAGACACACCTTGTGTTCCTCACTCCCCGCCCCACACACCCCATTCCCTTGGGAGCACTTTCAGGTTGCCTGTACAGGGCCTATACACCAGTACTATTATCAGTCCATTCCCAGCCAAAGTACTGCCCCTTCTCTCACGGGCTGTACAGTGAGGCTCAGATCAGCCACTGCATAATAAACGCTGCCGTCCACATCGCTTTACAGGCAGCATGTTTCCAGCAAACCATCCTGCACCTGCTCAGTGTTCAGTTCAACCTGCTTCTGCCAGGTGCTCTCGCACCAGGGTAGGGCTTCATAAACCAGGGAACAGAGGACAGACTGGGTCTCCCAAAGCAGTAGGCACATACACCAGATTGATAGCCACATTACTGGGCAGGACCAAAGCCCCAGCACTTTGTTGATGCTTCCCATCTAGGTGTCCATGAACCTCCTCTACGGTTACGTCTACACTACAAACTAGGTCTGAGGCGGGTGTGTACTCGGCATGCCGCCGCTGCCCATGCTATGGCAGCTGTACTGTTATTTCTACTTGCATGAGCTCAGTCGAGTCAGTGAGAGTATGCACACATGAGTGGAGAGAATCACCCCACCACCAGCTCAGAGCGCAGATGTAGCCTATGGTCCTCTAAGGCCTGTGTACTGAGGGAGTAAAACCCTTTCCCATTTGGGTAATCATGCGATTGGGGGAGGGTGGAACAACACTGGGCACACATGGGACATCGATGGCCCTACCAGTGTGAGAAATCTGCTAAATTTCAGAGAGAACTACCACCTTCACTACCCACGGGTGAACCAAAGCAATAACTGCATGGCAAACCTTTGCCACAACTGAGCCAATGATTAACTTGCCAATGCTGAACTGATTAGCCACAGATCTGTAACAATACAGGGTAATCATCTTCCAGGCGGCAACTGCAACCCACTTCAGCCCCTCTCACGTGTCTCCTGGCACTGAAGGAAGTGGCCTTCTTCACGTGGAGGTTCTGGGTCCACTGCTAGTCATCCCTGGTGGGCATGGCCACTCTGTTTGTGGGCCTGACCCACAACTGCCAGCCAGCACAGGGGGATTCATCAGTCATTAAACTATCAATTGTCCCCACTCCTCTGTCTCAGCCTGGCCCTCCTTTGGAAAGCACACTGCTGTGTTCTCATGGTGCCAAGCAGCTGCTGCAATGCCCTCCCCACTGCACTGCATGCCCTGGGTCAGCCTTCTTTTTCACAAAGGACAGCTGTATGGGTTGCACTAATGCCAACATATTGCACAGGCCACTGCTCAGAGTACAGGTTTCAGCGTAGCAGCCGTGTTAGTCTGTATTCGCAAAAAGAAAAGGAGTACTTGTGGCACCTTAGAGACAAACCAATTTATTTGAGCATAAGCTTTCGTGAGCTACAGCTCACTTCATCTGATGCAGTGAGCTGTAGCTCACGAAAGCTTATGCTCAAATAAATTGGTTCGTCTCTAAGGTGCCACAAGTACTCCTTTTCTTTTTGCTCAGAGTAGGAGCCATCCCTTGCCACTGGCTGGAATGAAGGCCGGGGGCAGAAATCTGGAACACGTCAAGACATAAGGGGTTGAGCTAGCGGACTATAAATGCTTCCACTATATGCCCAGAGGACTGACAGGACCTCCCACAATTCACTGCAAAAGAATTCAGAGCAGCTCAGCTTACCACAGTGCAAAGAACCAGGAGACGTGCCCCCAGAAGCCCTGGCATCACACATGGATGAGTGCAGCAGCAGTGTGCACACAGCAATTTGCCTGTTGCTTCCAGAGAGGCTGCTGTCACTCTGGAGTAGCAGCACTCAAGTTAACTCTGCAGCCAAGACACAGCCAGAAGAGGGACATCAATCAAGGGAACCTCCATGCCCTTCAGGCACGGCAAACTGCAGCTGCCATGTGCAGACTGGATTAACGGATGCTCCTAGAGGAGGCTTTTCACAACCCATTTCCTAAAATGAGCCACAGAAGGTACAGCAACAGGACTCCTCCAGGTATCACAACTGGACACTGGATCACAGTCCTGGAGCCTTTCTATTCTCATTGATAGCAATGAGACCCTGAGTAGGAAAACCCGATCACTTCCACCCTGTGGGGCAGGTGGGATTCCAGAGCCCCCAGCCTGTACCCTCCACCTTATTCTGTGTGTGATGCTCTCAGAAGAAACACACAGACTCTCAAACAGTCCCAAGAATCACAGAAGACTAAAACACAGACCATTGACTCTTATTCTAAATATGCTGCCTGAATCCCTCTGAAATAAAAAGGGTTTGAAACTTGTTGGGAAGGGGCTGGTTCCATGGCCTACCAGGTTAGGTGGGTGGATGTTTTATAGCACCCTGCCTGCCCCAGATTCCAACAATCCCATCCCCTGTGACCGGAAGCAGAGAGCATAGAGGGAACGGAGCTGTTCAGAGAGGTAGCAAGGAAGCAGGCCATTAACTCCACGTCCACACTGGCAGCCAGCCAAGTGGCACTAGGTAGGCTGAATCCCCACACCCCAACAGTATCCATGCTGCTCCTGCATGTGCTTGCTGCAGGGAATAGACGAGCAGCCAAGTGCCACAGTGGCACTGCGACTTTGCCTAGGATGGGGAGAAGCCGCCTTTCCCTTCCTTGGAAGGGCACTCAGACCAAGGGATGAGTAGCTCTAAACCAGTCTTATCACATAGCTGCCACCTGGCTGCATTCTTGCAATGGAATGAATCTGCTCTGTCCACGAGACACCCAAGCATTCTCACTGCAGCCAGCCACTGACCCAGAGCTGCTCCTCTCCCACTGAAGGGACTCCTGAGAGAGAGGATGGTCTCATGACTTAGGCCCTGTTCTGAGAGTCAAAAGAGCTGGATTCCACTGCTGGCTCTTCCATTGGCCCCCTGGATGTGGCTTCCCCATGCTCATAATCTCTCTGGTGCCTCAGTCCCCATCAGTCAGACAGGAACACCACACCATTCCTCCCACCCATCATCTCACCTATTTATACTCTCAAATCAGTGAGCCAAGGACTGTCTTGCTACGTGGGCCTTTCACATCAAAAGGCGGACCTCTAGATCATAGAATCATAGCATATCAGGGTTGGAAGGGACTCAGGAGGTCATCTAGTCCAACCCCCTGCTCAAAGCAGGACCAGTCCCCAACTAAATCATCCCAGCCAGGGCTTTGTCAAGCCTGACCTTAAACTTCTAAGGAAGGAGATTCCACCACTTCCTTAGGGAACGCATTCCAGTGTTTCACCACCCTCCTAGTGAAAAAGTTTTTCCTAATATCCAACCTAAACCTCCCCCACTGCAACTTGAGACCATTACTCCTTGTTCTGTCATCAGCTACCACTGAGAACAGTCTAGATCCATCCTCTTTGGAACCCCCTTTCAGGTAGTTGAAAGCAGCTATCAAATCCCCCCTCATTCTTCTCTTCCGCAGACTAAACAATCCCAGTTCCCTCAGCCTCTCCTCATACGTCACGTGCCCCAGCCCCCTAATCATTTTTGTTGCCCTCTGCTGGACTCTTTCCAATTTTTCCACATCCTTCTTGTAGTGTGGAGCCCAAAACTGGACACAATGCTACCATAACACAGTCAACAGATGATCCAACCACTTCCAGATTTCCACCCACGGCCACCACAGTGTAAAAAGTGCAGGTTCGCCTGTTTTACCTTATGTGAACTCTCAGGAGGGCCAGAAGAAAGTTCCATGGAGAATTCGTACTGTGCCTATTAACCCACCATCTCTCGATCATATGCTCAAGAGACTGAGTCAATAACTATCTCCCTCTTCCCGCCTCCCTTCCCCCCCAGTGACCCATGTGAGAAAGCTTCTAGAGGCTACTGCGTAGATGGGCTATTACACCACCTCACCAGTCTAACATGACTCGTGGGTTTCAGGGCATCTCCACCAGAGGGCTGACACTGCTGAGGAATGCCTTTCCTGAGGCACCCAGGTTTGCATGAGCACTTCAGGCAACACAGCCCTGACCCATTGCGGTTCTCTCCTGGTCTGGGGAAAAGAACATTTTCTCCCATCTGTATTGCAATTTTACGGCAGGCCTAGATGCCTGGGCAAGGAGGAGAGAGTGATTTTTACACATTTGCAGATAACATTCATTCAGAGACTTTCCCCCTTCCCACGTTAAAGTCACATCACGCAGACGCCACATCCTAACAGCCATCGACTTTCTGTCAGGGGAACATGGAGAAAGGCAGTCGGTCATTTCTCTCCCCCTTGCTCCTTGGCTCTCCACCGCTTCAGTGCTCTAGCCTGTTAGATGCCAGCTGACAGCCCAGCCCTGCCCAGTGGGAGAAGCCAGAACAGAAAATGGACCAAAGAGGAGAAAAGGTTTTGCAGCCTAACATGAAATCAATAGAGCTGTCTAGCAGGAGAAAGTACATGCAGGGCAACCTGAAAACATGGACAACCATCTCCCAGGAATAAAAACCTGTGGTCTGGCTGAAGCCACTGCTTCGAGATTGCTGGGGCAAGTACGGCGGCCATCTTCTCCACTACCCGGGGCAACCTGCGTGCCAGGAAGGGGGTGGGCAATAGCTTCTACAAGAATGGTACGAAAACATGCCCTTTACCACCTCTTCTAGGCAATGACTGTCTTGTTATGTTTGCACAGCCCCAAGCACAATAGGGCCCTGGCCTCCAGGTATGCAACAGTACAAAGAGCAAATCATAGTGTAAAAAATTACGATGCTCAAATAGCAGTAGCCACTGAGTCCTTTGGTTCCACCTCCCACCCAGAAGAGCAATTCTGCTTTCCTTGTTTCCTCTAACTGCCCAGAAAGTGCGCCAGCAGCGCTGGCGAACAAGGAGGCACAGCACAGGGAGTCCCGAACTGTAATCTCAGCTTTGACACCGACTCACTCTGATGTTGGACAAAGATTGCCCTCTCTCTATACCTCTATTTCCTCCCACCAGTAAAATGAGGTGGGATTTATCCACTGCCCAGGGGGGTTAGGGTTACTTGGTTATGTAGTGCTTTGAGACCCTCAGATGGAAGGTGCAGAGTATTTATGCTGTACTGCAGTAGGTCTGAGACAGGGGCTCCACTGTGCTGAGTGCTGTACACACAACAACAGAACCCCGCCCCAAAGAGATTACAATCTAAACTGATCTGTATAATTCCCCTTTAGGGATTGGCAGAGGAGACCCAGAAAGACCATGGCTCCAAAGCAGCCATGTACCTTCAAGTTATGCATATGCTTCAGCGCCAGCCTTGATCAGGGTTTAAGAGATGTGCCCACGGTCACGCAGGGAAGATGCAGCAGAGCC
This sequence comes from Caretta caretta, assembly GCF_965140235.1. Taxonomy (NCBI): domain Eukaryota; kingdom Metazoa; phylum Chordata; order Testudines; family Cheloniidae; genus Caretta; species Caretta caretta. Next base: position 9,130,475 of record NC_134230.1, on the reverse strand, counting down.
AGACCTACCGAGTCCCAGACCTAGCATCTCTTTCTATAAAGAGTATGGATGCAACTTGAGACGTCTTTGGTGGCATGGGGGAGACTTGACATTTCCACCAGGTGACCAGGTCTGTTTTTACATCATTAACTGCGGAAGGCTGGGGCAGCTTCACTTTGCTGAGACACAAGCTTCATTCTGAAAGTATGCATGATCACCTCCCTTCCTTGTTAACAGTTAGCTGCTTGGAGATCTGCCTATTTCCCTACCTCCCCTTCAACTGCTTTGAGGTCTATAAGCAAGGAAAAACTTGGAGCTGGGAGTGTGGAGAGAAGGAATCTCTCCCCTTTAGGTATGCTGAATTCCTCATTCTGGGAGCTCTGGAATTACTTCCTTCCTGGAAATGGTTTGTATGGGAACAGATTTCACTCCTGTCCCCAGCTCACACATTACTGTTCCTTCTCCCAATCAAATAGGGGGAGGGATAGCTCCGTGGTTTGAGCATTGGCCTGCTAAACCCAGGGTTGTGAGTTCAATCCTTGAGGGGGCTATTTAGGGATCTGGGGCAAAAATTGAGGATTGGTCCTGCTTTGAGCAGGGAGTTGGACTAGATGACCTCCTGAGGTCCCTTCCAACCCTGATATTCTATGAAAAAGGTATCTCCACCACCACAGCCCTTCTCAGGGCAGCCAAATCTCAGGTCACAAACAAGGAGCTACAAGGATAAATAAGCAGAAAGCCACCAAACAATTGCCCTTTGGAATAAAGGAAAAGGTGAAGAGAGGCACTCTGTGGCACTGAAGGACTATCTTCAGAGTTTACATGCAGCTGTCAGTGCATCTTCAGAGAGGCAGTGAATGACATGCATCTGCCTCCTTCCCCATTACCAGAGTACCCCAGTGCGTCGCAACACCCATGTGGTAGGGCCATGCTCTCATCCTGATCTTACAGCTAGGGAACCGTGGCACAGAGAGGCTAAGAGAGTTGCCTAAGATCACACAGGAAGTCTACATCGGGCGTGGACTTGAACCCCGACTAATGCTCTAATCATTGGGCCATCCTTCCCAGTTATGGAGGGAAGAAAGCTGGTCTATGGTTAAACTACAGGGGTTCCATCTCTGGTTTTGCCACAAATGTGAAGTAGCCCCTTCACTTTGCTAGCTTCAGTTTCTGCATATAGTGGAACAGGTATCCCAACGGTGGTGAGACACGCGAACATGCTGAGATCCTCAAACAGACGCATTCGGAGTGCTGCACACTATGTACCTTTTTTTAAAAAAAAAAAAAAAAAAAACAATGCTTTACATTGTTTGCAATCAGCTCTTCCAATATTTGCCCATACAGTGCTGTAGCCATGTTAGTCTGAGGATATTAGAGAGGGGAGGTAATAGCTCAAAATTGGTCCAATAAAAGATTACACAGAACTCTTCTTCAGGTCTGGGAAACATATGTACCCAGAATATCCAAGATAAATACAAGGTGGAACAGATCATTCAGCATAAGTAGACATTTTAAGGGACCATATTTCAATGGACCCCCAGACCAGGACACCCCAATTCAAAGCAGCACCAGACCCTGCCAGAATCTGCAGACATATCTCCATCGCTACAACGTTCAAGAGGTCCCACAACATGCCTTTCAAGATCCACAGGTCCTACACATGCCTATCATAACATGTGGTGTACCTCAGCCAGTGCACCAAATACTGAACTGTGTGGGTGAAATGAGACAGTCACCAACCATATTCTCGAATGAGCTCATACAAAAAAAATGATGAGACAAAAACACCATGTCACCCTTTTCATGACACAATCACGCCACATATGACCTCTCAGTCCTCATCCTCAATGGACACCTGCACAACACCTTCAAAAGGCGAGCCTGAGATCTTAAAGTCATAATTTTGCTAGACACTAAAAATCATGGACTGAACAGAGACACTATATTTATGGCTTATTACAATAATCTACAACCCACTACCGCATCCCCATGACTGGAGAGATGTTAATGGGCCTCTTTACCTTGAATGGTCCCTTGAAATATGTGTGAACTACTTATGCGAAACAATCTGTTCCACCTTATAATAGCTGTGACAATCTGAGTACATTTCCCAGACCGGAAGAAGAATCATAGAATATCAGGGTTGGAAGGGACCTCAGGAGGTCATCTAGTACAACCCCCTGCTCAAAGCAGGACCAATCCCCAATTTTTGACCCAAATGGCCCCCTCAAGGATTGAACTCACAACCCTGGGTTTAGCAGGCCAATGCTCAAACCACTGAGCTATCCCTCCCCCCAGTGTGGATCCCTCCCCTCTGTGTAAGCTCAAAAGCTTCTCTCTCTCACCAACAGAATAAAGATATTACGTCACCCATCTTGCCTCTCTAATATTTGCCCAGACATCAGGAGGGTATTTTTCAGTCAATACATGTTCAGCTGGAAAGTCCAGTTTTCCAGCTATTTTTTTCCTGCCCTTTACATTTTTTGTATTGGGTTACATGTTACTTTGAGAGTGAAACTGAGTCGGAGCAGGACAAAGTCAGCCAACAGAAGCAAACCAATCAGGAGAGCAGCGAGTGTGTTTACTGTCCACCTTATGGTTAATGTTTCCACAAGCCCTGGCAGCGGATCTAGGGTATCCCCATTTGTTTCTCCATATACCTTCAATTACTTGGGGCCAAATCCTGATGACCTTATATACAAGTCATCTCTTTGAAGTCAGTGGGACTACTTGTGTGAATGAAATGCACAGAAGTCAGCCCATGGTGTACAGATCAGTTCTTATTTTACTAATCACTTACATACTGATAATAGACAAATTTACAACCTATATCCCTCTATTTCCTAGGTCCTTACTCTTCCGGTCTTGTCATCCAAGTGACTTCAACCAATACATACCAACCTTCCACTAGTAAACAGAAATAAATCTGAAACATGGGTTTTTTGGCTCAGTTACTCATGTTTTTAGTTCAGTCTATATCTTCTGCCCCTGCGAACAGGATGCAACTCCCTTGGCTTCCTCTTTCATTACACATCCGATTTAAGGGCTTGAACTCGCCAACACTCATTACAGATACAGACCAAGATTACACAAAGTGACTCATGATTTTGGGTGCCCAACAAGACAAACCTTAAAGGGGCCCCAATTTTTAACAACGTGCTGAGCTACCTGCCATTGGGAAATCAAGGTCTTTCAGGCTGGGAACCCTCCAAGGACTGAAGTACTTAAACTGGGCTGCAGCGCTTAGTACCATGAGAAATCCCTTTGGTTAATGGATGCTATGTGTGGTACTGAGCACCACACCTGGTTTTAGGAGTCCGAGTGTAGAGCATGACCCTGATTTTCTTCTCTGTGGTTTGCTCTCTTATCTACACATGTGCCCTCTCAATCTCCATTCTGTTTCTGGTTTCAGTACCTGCATTCAGTCCTCTACCAATTCCAAGCAGCAGTGAAGTCCTTTAATTCACAAGGGGAATGCTGAGCAGTCAACGAGAACAGGAGTTACACTTGCAGCTTTTGCTATACTTCCCTTCCTGCATCACAATTTCAGAAAGATTTAGGGCCGGCTATGACCCTTTGTTAAACTGGCAAAAGTTCCACACGTTTCAATGATGTGCTTAACTCAGCAGGCTCAGCGCAAAGAAGTCTGACCTCTTTTCTGTGGTTTGGTTCACATATGTTTGCATGCCCTCAATTTTGCTTTAAATGAACCCCCCAAAATATAGTCCTAGCACAAAACTCAGCAGAAACTGCGGGGCAGGGGGTGGGGGAGATAGTTCAGTGGTTTGAGCATTGGCCTGCTAAACCCAGGGTTGTGAGTTCAATCACTAAGGAGGCCATTTAGGGATCTGGGGCAAAAATTGGGGATTGGTCCTGCTTTGAGCAGGGGGTTGTACTAGATGACCTCCTGAGGTCCCTTCCAACCCTGATATTCTAGGATTCTATGGTTACCAAATAAAGAAAGATTAGAAGTCGAGTCAGCTAGGCCCCAGAGGCTCATGAATCTAAACAGGTTCTTCTATGGCCCTCATCATTAGCATCTAAGCACCTAAACATCCTTGCATTATCCCTATTTTACAGATTATCCCTGCTTTAGGAAACTGAGGTTTACTTGATTACGTGATTTGCCCAAGGTCACATAGGAAGACAGAGAGCCAGGAATTGAACCCACGGTTAATTTTATTTTATTTACGCACACACAGACCTTGCCCACAGTCACACAAAGGATTCTATGACACAGCTGGGAACTGAACCCAGTTTCCAGTCCAGCACCCTATCAACTAAACCATCCTTCCCCATTTGTCATGAACAGCTGTAATCTTCAATTCAGAGAGGCACTAGTAAATCCCGTATGCAGTGTTGTTATAGCCGTATCGATCCCAAGATATGAGAGCGACTAAGTGGGTAAGGCAATGTCTTTTATTGGACCAACTTCTGTTGGTGAGACACGCTTTCGAGCTTACACGGAGCTCTTCTTCACATCTCGGAAAAGTCCGAGCATCACAGCTAAATGCTAGGTGGAACAGATTGTTTTGCATAGGTAGTTACCGTATATGCTAACAGACCATTCAAGATGGTGTGGTCCATTAACACCTCTGCAGTCATATAGGACAATAAAGGGGGAATTAGTGAGTTACAGATTGTTATAATAAGCCATAAATCCAGTGTCTCTATTCAGCCTGTGATTTTTACTGTCTAGCAGAGTTATTTAGGGCTTGTCTACACTGCCACTTTACAGATCTGCAACTTTCTCACTCTGGGGTGTGAAAACACACCCCTGAGTGCTCCAAATTTCAGCGCTGTAAAGTGCCCGTGTAGACAGTGCATCAGGGATGTTTGCTGTATAATGGGATTTTACCACTTTATTTGCAGCATTCCCTACATGGAAGATGAAGGAGGCAATCCTGCAAATACCACGGCAAATATATCTGCTGGGAACGGTACATAGTGCGATTCTAACAGGGCCCTATGTACAGGGTTCAGTTGCTAATAATCGCCAGTGAGCTATCAATGAGTAGAGTACAAGCAAACATGGTGGAGCATTTATTTTGTAATAAGCTGCTTTTACTGGGAAGTTTATGTGCAACTCAGGGATGGTCTTCTGGATCCTGGCACACTGGCAGCATGGCTTTTAGCATCCCAAAATATGGGCTCCCCTAATTTAAGAGAAACCCCAAATCTGAATCTTTAAATCCCTCCTTGATGATTAGAAAAGGAGAAAACTCCCGTTACACGGCAGCAGATACACACCGCACTGGGCTGCCTTGTAGAGCCTCTGAAATAGACATGTTTTGTTGGCTTCCTTCTAGCTGCACCCACTTTACAGCTCATTAGTTACCTGCTGTATCAGAGCCAAGTTGTTTAACGGACTCTGAAAATACAGTGGCTTCACATTTGTTCTCTCTCCACTCTCCTTCAGCGATGGAAGTTCCTCCCTCAGACTTTCCCCTTAAAACAAACAGCTAGAATCTGGAAAACATTCCCCACCAACTTATAATCATCTTAGGAACATGTTAAATATTGGCTCTCATGTGACAGTGAATGCCTTTAAATTACTCTGTCCTGAGAAGAAAAGGAGTACTTGTGGCACCTTAGAGACTAACCAATTTATTTGAGCATAAGCTTTCGTGAGCTACAGCTCACTTCATGCATCCGATGAAGTGAGCTGTAGCTCACGAAAGCTTATGCTCAAATAAATTGGTTAGTCTCTAAGGTGCCACAAGTACTCCTTTTCTTTTTGCGAATACAGACTAACACGGCTGCTACTCTGAAATCTGTCCTGAGAACCACTGCTCTGGACTTTTATTTCTGGCATTGAATAAAGACAGACTTAGACATCTCTGTTCCTATGTTGTACTGTACTACATAACTGCTCAAACTTCAGTACCCTCCACTGTCCCAGCCCGGCCCGTAACAAAAAAGATCAGGAACTGTTTCTTGCTACTGTGTTTTATTTACCATACCTAGGTTGCTGGGGGGGTCTCCAAGCCAAGAACACTGCAGCATCTCACTGCATCTGCTCCATACAATAGAGAAGATTTTTGGTGTCTGTTCTCCTTGTCCAGAGCACCTCTCTAATAATATGCAACTTCCACTGAATATAACTTAGGACAAGACCCTCCCAATAGCAAGGCAAAATGAGGGAGGTGGGTATTCAGGTTGCACCAGGAGAAAAGCCTCCTCAGAGCCCTACTTCACTAGCCTGTAATTGTCAGGATGTGCTTTGGGCCCCTCCACTGCAGGTTAGACCCATAACACAACTTTCATTCTAGAAGACACCCAACTCCCTGTTCCAAGTCCCAGATTCAGAACGTAATCTGGGGTGCACTTGCTGAGGAAGCACATACTATTTGGGCAGAATGGCCAGCAGAAACAGACATGCTGGATCCCACAAGGAAGCTCTCAGAAAGGTAAGAGCCATGGAGAGGTCAGCTCGGCCCACAAGAATACAGGGAGAAATAAACACCCCCAGAACCCAACGTATATGGCACTAAGGTGCATGCATGTCTCTTGCATGTAGGCCTTGTGATGCTGTGATTAGCTTATGAATGGGACAGCTGAGCAGTGCTTCAGCTGGAACTCTGTCCAGTTGCTCCTGAGTGGCCATCAGGATCTCTGCAAAGAGACAGAGCCTACCCTACCTGAGTCTCCTGCATGGCATGAGACTAAATATACTAAATATAGGACAACACACCAGCCAGACACCTCCAGCTGAAGACAGGACTCCCTGTAGGTCCTACAATCAAATCAACAAGGTGCAAGCACAGGAATTAACCTGATGTTTTACTGCACTTCCAGAAAAAGGGCTCATTGAAGATGACAGAAGTTTGTCCACCATGTCTCAAAAGCAAACACTGCTACAGATTTTCTAGTAGGCTTTGGCTTGAGAGGTTACTGCAATGCAATGTGCATCTCCAGTTAAGAGCATTTGTTCTGTATCAGGCTAAATTTAGCTGGCATGAGCCTTAACTGCTCTTCCCTTTCACTTTTCTGAACTCATCACCTGAAAGCTGTTGGAGTGCTTCATGTCCTGGGGGGGTATCCTCTCCTCCCCAGTGTTGGTGTGGAGGACAGAGCTCAATACACCAAGCCTAGGAATGAAGCCCTCAGCAACCAAGATTCTGCTCCCCAGTTTCAGTGCTCCTTATCTTGCTCCAGCACACACATGCACACTACATAGCCATGCTTTCGGCTGGGGCTCAGCACGTCATTGGCTCCTCCATCACGTGGTGACAGAGATCATCAAGGATTGTCCTCAAGAATCACTTCCAATTCCCTCTTCTCCAACTTGCCTACATGCAGCATGACATCTATCACTACACTCCAGCTCTGTGCTGAAGCCTAGTACAGTGATCTGTTCAAAGCTCCAGAGATCTCTTATTGGGACCTCCCAATCAGATACACAACTCTCTGAAGTATGTGCAATAGGGAAGGCCCAAGAGAGTGCACACATACTCTGGAGAGAACATTATTCTTGGGCCTGAAAAGCATTAGCCACTCAATATGCTTGGCAGCTGGCAGAAGGGCTAGGAAGCAACAGACCTGCTTCCATAACCATGGGGCTCACACACAAATTCCACACCTCTGCAGTTACTTCACTGGTAGGTCTGAAGGAGAAGTCTTAGGCCAGGTCTACACAACAAGTTTTGTCGGCATAGTTATGTCAGTCAAGGCTGTGGTACATCCCCCAGCTAACAAAGTTTTGCCAGCAAAGCCCTCAGAGTAGACATGGCTATGCCAACATAAGAGTGCTTCTGTCAACATAGCTAATGTTGTTCAGAGACATGGTATTACTATGCCAACAGAAAACGTCCTTTGTCCATAGACTGTGCTGGCATAGCTACACTGGCAAAGTGCAGTAGCTTTGTAGTGTAGACAATGCCTTAGCCTAAATTCTGTTAGTCCACATCAACATCTCTCTGCTGCCCCTCCATGCACCAAAACAAAATGGCAGTCACTGCTCCAAAGCACAGAGCTAAAGAAAGGAGTATTAAGTACGTGTACCATATCATCTTCCATTAGCACCCACCCTGTTAGTGAGCACAAAAATTAGAATGCCCATGTCCCCTTTAGGATAAGGGAGCTCAAAAGGGTTGGGAGAAGACCATATATCCTAATGATCATGTAGTGCATAATTCTATATTACACATCCGTGTGACATGGAAGGTGCTATAAAGCATTCTGTCTAACTCCTGTGAGAAACTAAACTAGAGAAGTTATGCAAAGAAAGAGCCACTACAAACATCCCACTCCAATGAACTTATAGAGCAGGGCTTCTCATTTTGCTGTTTGCACCTAAAAAGAGAAGTGCTGCTGCGAGGATTTACGTTTTGACTTCTATGAAGACTGAGCTCACTTCATACCACTAACTGTCACTCAACAGGTTCTAGCTGGCAGTCAAAATGCCACACTTCTGGCCTTTTGTTTTTCTCCTGAATGAATGTTCAGCTTCCAGCGTCTTATGTACCAAAATGTCTTGGCACAAGTGGTTGTTAATGACTTTCCAGGGTCAAGGTTAGGAATGGGTACAAGTCCATCCAGAGCTGATGATGACAATGATTCCAGTGCTCCAGAGAAATCTCTGTCACATCCAGGAGCTGATCCTTCAAGTTGCCAACAGAAAAGGGTTCTCACTCTGGGTGGGTGTGACTCTCTTCACTCCCATGCTGTCATTATCTGAAGACTCACACCTGTGACACAGCAGGGCTGTGAAGCTTTTTCAAAGGGCAGTTTTATAAGATCAACAAGCACCAGAGGAACATTAACTCCATGTTAAGTAAAGTTAGCAGAGTATTGCCATCTGATGAAGCCCAAGCATCATCTGCCAGCAGCTTTATCCACAGTGTGGAAATTCAGCTCTGGGCCTTCTTTATTTCCTTATGACTTGAATGGCTCCAGAAGACATATTGTTTGATTGGTGAATGTAAAAAAAAACCAAAACAAACAAAAAAAACCCCAAAGTTTCTTACCATCCCTACTCTCAAAGTCTCTGAAAGTCTTCATTCCAAAGACCCGTGCTGTTATGTTGGCAGCCATCACTAATGCTAATATTGCACTTCCACCAGTTTTCTTCTCTGCCCCACATTCAGCAGAACATGGGACTGTCTACTTCCCCTTTTAACAGCCATAGTTACCACCATACTGGATCATCCAACCCATGCCCAGCCTCCAGTATCTGATGCTACAGAGGAAGCAGAGAATCTCTGTCGTGCATTAGCCAATGGTGCACACTGGAGAGAATTTCTTCCTAACCTGTTTTGGGCCATCTGCCATGAGAGTCCAGGTTCCCCTCAAGGTATCATCTTGTCACCAGATCTGAGGCAAATTCTTCTAACGAAAGAGATTCTCAGATCGCTTGATTTTACTACCCAGGTGAACTAGCCTCAAGACATCAAAACACATGTATTTCCTGGAAAGGACCGTGCTGACATTGGATCTTAGGTGATCTAAGGTGTAGATCTTAGGTGTAATGAGGCCAATGGCAGCAAAGAAACTGGGTGTCAGCAGATATGTATGCCCAGAGATTTCTTTGCAAAAGAGGAACTATTACTTTCCTTCACAATTTGAGACTACAAAATCTTTGGACGTTTAGGAATCGTAGCAGACATGTATCAACCTGCTTACCACGATCTTCAGAATGAAGGAAATCAGTGGTGAAGTTTTCCCCAATTACAAAGCTATGCCCCAGCAATGTCCGCTCTTTCCTACAAATCTCTAAAGAAATCTGTACCCATCTTGTTCAGTGTGAAATTCTGAAAATGCTACATGTAAGTAGTTTTACACGCATCTTTCAGGTTAATGAAAAGAGCCATTTACCAAACTAGTTACCAGTTGAGCCTCATCTTGACACCTACCTACCTTGCTGTAAAATTACCTTCTCAATAGCAACAACAGACAGCAGCTGTCTCCCTATGGGTTTCCTCAACAGTACCATTATTTTTGCCACATGCTCCATTTATAACGTGTTTGTTCCCTGACACTGAACCTAACCATTTACCCAAACCAAAGGCAGCTTGCATGATTCTCAGCCTCTCAGAAACCAGTGAAGTCCTGCCTCCTCTGAAAAACAGATATGTGGTTTTACCATATGCGGTGGTAGCCTTTGGAGTGTCACCCAACAGCTGATTTTGTAGCATAGACACGATTGATAATATTTTAACTAGATACATGCTCTGCATTAAAGTTTTTCCCCCACTTCTCAGACAGTGGTAAGAAAATGTGAATATAACCTGCATGAGTGGGTCTGCGATTTAGCTGGTAATCCATTCCATGACTACACACTCCAAACAGAGTGGGGATGGCTAGGTAGCGTCAGTCAGTCTGGGAGCTAGAGACAAAGAACCACAGTGGCGATCTGTGTCCAGCAGCCTCACGAGAAAGTCGCCTTCGTCTTTTCACCACAACTGAACCCTGTCTCTTCTATGTGACGATGGATTCTATAAGGGAGAGTTACTCACTCCCAACAGGAAGCATAGAAATAAAACTTTTAATTCAAAAAACTATTTATAAATTTACAGTTTCTCTGAGTGCAAGAGATCCAATTTGCAGACAGGATTCCAGAGTCACAAAGAACTTGTCTCCTCCACAGCTCCCAACATTACCAAGCTAGCCCAATCAACCCTACCTCCTGTGGCAGAGAAGGAAAGACAGATTATTATTAGCAGTATTAACACAACTCCTAGGAGCCACGGCCATGGACGAGGGCCCCACTGTGCTAGGAGTGGACGGTTACCATTTTGTCAAGGCCAACCCGATGCTATCTAGTCAGCATTTCATTATACAATAATATTTAGTAGTGCCCATTGGTTCTGAGCAGGACACTATTTTAGGTACTGATTATACCCTCATTACTGCAGTACCTGAGCTTCTCACAATTTCTAATGTATTTATCCTCTGACACCCCACTGTGGCAGGGCTGGGTTATTACCCCATTTACAGACAAGAACTGAGCAGTAGCATGCAGAACCAACTGTGCCCTTGGGATGATTCCATCTGGCCCCTGAACAAAATGGCATCCTCTGCACAGCGTGACCTTGCATGCGCCATACGTGGAGGTCAGACCACGTGGAGGATGCCTGGCTAAAAATGTCAGCGTCTGCCACTGGAAGTGAGGTGTGGAGAGAGGATGTGACTTGCTAAACGTCACACAAGAATTCTGTGTCAGATTAGGGAACTGAACCCATGTATCCAAGTCCCAGGCTAGTGCCCTAACCACTGGACTACCCTTCCTTAACAGGCACTATACAGACAGAGGTATGTACTGTCCCTGCCACAAGACACACACGAGTTTTGTTTGTCAGATACTTTAGGTAAACCTAGCAGGCAGAAATGGGAGACTAGCAAATATGGCTTTAAGGATATGATGCTAACTAAAACTCACAAGACCTGGGTTTGGTTCCCAGCTCAGACACAGACTTCTTAAGGACTTTGGATAAGTCACTTAATTCATCCTGTGCCTCAGTTCCCCCATCTATAAAATGGGGTAAAGCTTCCTATCTCCCAGGATTTTGCAAGGATAAATCCTTTAGTGATGGCATGGTGCTCAGACATTACAAGGATCAAATACATATCTAGACAGACTGACCAAGGCTAAGAACAGCTAGACAGATGCTGTAACACAACCTTGTGTTCACTGATCAATCCTAGCCATGGAAACTAGCAAGACCGCTGTCGGTGGACAGCACAGGTCACGGGTAGAGAGAAGGCTACAGAATGTGATTAGGCCCAGGTCCAGTAAACAAATTTCTTGGCAGCTGCTATAGGACGACATTGCCTCTGTTAGCCTGGCTGGAAAAAGAGATACTGATTGTCCATAAACGCAACCCCTCATATTGTTTTCATTGATCTGCTGAGTCACACACAAATATATTTGACACTTTTGACGATACTTGGGCTGCTGGGGAATGGAGCGGTAGCATACAGACTAAGATCAAAGCAGTGCAAAGCCTCCCTACTGTGCTATGACAACAGGCAGCTTTTGGGGGGAAAGTCAGAAACCTGCCAAAATGTGACCTCTGCTTCCACCTCTCCACTCATTCCTAAAAAGAATGTAGCAAGAATAAAGCCCAATGCAAGCCACAAAATAAGGGAAGCAACATCACGATCGTCACACCTCAAAAGAAACCGCTCTACAGTAATTTCCCCTGTTAAGTTAGCCATGCAAAATGCTAGCTATTATTCCCTAATCCATTTTGATGCAAGGATAAATAAAGCGGAGGCATCTATTTTACACAGAATAAGATGAGATTGCTACTTTTGCAAACTAATTACAGGGCTTATCAAATCCCAAGACTCTTTTACTCCATACAGCAACAGTTACTAGATCATAACTAGACAAGATGATGAATAGCCCCTTTAAACAAAAAGCAGAGGGATGGGGCGGGTGGAATTCTGGTCTAGCTAAGTGGGTACAACTCCACTGACTTAAGTTGCATCCAGTTACACATCAGATCTGAATTTGGACCAAGTCTTGCTTGCATCTCAAGACCTCTGCCTATTCAGGGCCTGATACTGAAAAGTACTGAGCATGGATCAAGCCGTTTTAAAGGGATGCCTCTATCTGAAACACGCTGAATATCAACTTTGGCAAGTTATTTATGGACTTGTAAGTCTACGCTGCCACAAAAGGCAGCCTTCCCACACTATCTCAATGTAGGCCTCCTGCCCTCATTTACAGTGATTCTCTTTCAGACATATTGGCAAACACTAAACCTTGTTTCAACCTGTTACACAAGGCCTGATTTTTAAATCTCTCTGTTCTGGTGGTCAGCGCCCGGAGGAGGTGGGGGAAGAGAGAGCAGCCTGTGTGTGGCATTGTGGATGGGTAATGTTGCTGCCAGGCAAACTTATACACTCCTTTTAGTTCACATCCAGAAATCCATCCACTTGTTGTATGGAGGGAAGACAAATGGACTAGTTAATGCAAGGTTTCAGAGTAGCAGCCATGTTAGTCTGTATCCGTAAAAAGGAGTACTTGTAGCACCTTAGAGACTAACAAATTTATTAGAGCACAAGCTTTCGTGAGCTACAGCTCACTTGCTCACAAAAGCTTATGCTCTAATAAATTAGTTAATGCAATAATTTCCAAATATACCTGTGCAAAAGATTTACTCCTCTATAGTTTGCATGCAGCTTGACCAGCATCCTACTTACCTCCAATTTGTTTATAATTTATTACTTTCATGACAACCTGAAAGGTTTAACAATTTAATTTTCGTTTTAAAATGACACACAATATGGCAGGCCCCCAATTTGTTAAGACTGTGGAACCCTTCGTAAGAGCAAGACCCTTTTCTCCCAAGTCCACGATCCCCACTGAACAGCTTGACTCTCCATAGATTCTATTCTACAAGCCACCAGGCAGGCGTCAGAGCCCACTGGTGGGCTCAACACCACACTTTTAGAACCACTGTGATGAGATATTGGGGTTCCTTTTTTGAAGTCTTCTCTCTTGGCTGCTTAGGAAACGTTTAAAAGTTCATCCTCTTTTGGGTGGGCCCTTTATTCTTTCTGTATCTCAAACCGATTCATTCCGATTCACGAGCTTTTTATTTTAAGCTAGATCTTTCCTCACCCGTCTCCCTCAATTAAACACTTTCCGATCCCTCTGGGGGAGTAAAAAACCCCGCAAAACACCCCTTATCACCCCAACAGAGCCCTGCTTCATAACACCATGGGCCAATATTGTTGGTGTGGGGCAGTAGGTGTATGTGTGTTGGGGGAAAGGGGGGGGGGGCAGAGAAGAGAAGCGAAAAAACCAAACAAAAACCACCCAGGCAACTTAGTAAGGATCACTCTAAGCCTCAAAGCCCAGGCAGAAAAATAGCAGCAGCTGGGCCTAAAAAATAAAGCGAGTGAAACAGTCCCAGGGAGGTGGGTTTTGTTGTTGTTGTTGTTTTTTTAAAAGCCACAAAATATCCATTGCACATAATTATTGTAGCAACAACTTCCCCCCCCGCACCGCTCCCAACATCTGTTTCTCTCTCTCACACACACACACCCCCCACGTCGGTGGGTTGCTCTTTTTCAACCCTTCGAGGGTACCATCCCCACGTCCCCAGCCCCCCTCCCTGGTCACAGGGGCCCACGAGCCCCCCCCCCCCACCCCAGGCGGGAGCCCCGCTCCGAAGTGCCGGCTGCCCACAATACCCCCCCCCCCCGCCCAGAGCTTCACCCCCACCGAAAAGGGCCGCCTCAGGGAGGCGGGGGGGGGCAGTCCCCCCCCCCCGCTGCCAACGCCCCGGGACGCCCCGTGCGCGGGCTATTTACCTCCTCGGGGCCCCTCAGAGGCGGGGGCCAGCCCCCCGGGCCCCCGCCAGCCGCTCCATCGTGGGCTTCCTCCCGCGGCTGTTGTCTCTTTAAGCCTCTTTCCCCCCCCCCAGCCCCCCCTTCCTCCTCCACACACTCCGCGGGCAGCGGGCACAGCGCGGCGCCTCTACTCCAGCGGCGTACGGCTCCGCGGCGGCCTCTGCAGCGCGCGCCACGCCGGCGGCGCAAAAGCCCTCCGTGAATAGGAGGAAGGCTCGGGTTTACAGGGGCCCGGCGCAAGCGCAGTGGAAGGAAGGGTGGCGGCGGAGCGCCGTGGGCGTAAAGCGCGCTTGAGACGAGGTAGCCGAGAAGGGAGGGAAGGGGGCGGGGAGGAGGGGCTTTGCGACAATGGCGGGGCGCTTTGCGGCTTGCCCTGGTTCCCTCCCCCTTAAGCCCGCCCCCTCTTTAACTCTTTCTCTCGCGCGCGCCAGGAGGCTGGTGTGCGCATGTGCGCGCTGAGTGTTGTCCCGTCAGCGGCCGGCAGGGCACCCCCCTCCTCTGCCCCCCGCCCTCCTGCAGGGCACGGTCCGCCTAGCGCCCACCTAGAGGGCAGGCCCCCCATGCACGCACCCCGAGAACCCTCCCCACCGTGCACCCACCCCGAGAACCCTCCCCACCGTGCACGCACCCCCCAGTCCCCTTTCAGGCCACCGTCGCCTTCATACCCACCCACAGGGCAGCCCCCCTCAATGGCTGCCCCCATGACTCCCCCAGAACCTTCCCCACCGTGCACCCACCCCCCCAGTCCCCTTTCAGGCCACCGTCACCTTCATACCCACCCACAGGGCAGCCCCCCTCAATGGCTGCCCCCATGTCTCCCCCAGAACCCTCCCCACCGTCCACGCACCCCCCAGTCCCCTTTCAGGCCACCGTCACCTTCATACCCATCCACAGGGCAGCCCCCCTCAATGGCTGCCCCCATGTCTCCCCCTAGAACCCTCCCCACCGTGCACCCACCCCCCAGTCCCCTTTCAGGCCACCATCACCTTCATACCCATCCACAGGGCAGCCCCCCTCAATGGCTGCCCCCATGTCTCCCCCTAGAACCCTCCCCACCGTGCACCCACCCCGAGAACCCTCCCCACCGTGCACGTACCCCCCAGTCCCCTTTCAGGCCACCGTCACCTTCATACCCACCCACAGGGCAGCCCCCCTCAATGGCTGCCCCCATGTCTCCCCCAGAACCTTCCCCACCGTGCACCCACCCCCCCAGTCCCCTTTCAGGCCACCGTCACCTTCATACCCACCCACAGGGCAGCCCCCCTCAATGGCTGCCCCCATGTCTCCCCCTAGAACCCTCCCCACCGTGCACCCACCCCGAGAACCCTCCCCACCGTGCACGTACCCCCCAGTCCCCTTTCAGGCCACCGTCACCTTCATACCCACCCACAGGGCAGCCCCCCTCAATGGCTGCCCCCATGACTCCCCCAGAACCCTCCCCACCGTGCACCCACCCCGAGAACCCTCCCCACCGTGCACGCACCCCCCAGTCCCCTTTCAGGCCACCATCACCTTCATACCCATCCACAGGGCAGCCCCCCTCAATGGCTGCCCCCATGTCTCCCCCTAGAACCCTCCCCACCGTCCACGCACCCCCCAGTCCCCTTTCAGGCCACCGTCACCTTCATACCCATCCACAGGGCAGCCCCCCTCAATGGCTGCCCCCATGTCTCCCCCAGAACCCTCCCCACCGTGCACCCACCCCCCCCAGTCCCCTTTCAGGCCACCGTCGCCTTCATACCCACCCACAGGGCAGCCCCCCTCAATGGCTGCCCCCATGACTCCCCCAGAACCCTCCCCACCGTGCACCCACCCCGAGAACCCTCCCCACCGTGCACGCACCCCCCAGTCCCCTTTCAGGCCACCATCACCTTCATACCCATCCACAGGGCAGCCCCCCTCAATGGCTGCCCCCATGTCTCCCCCAGAACCTTCCCCACCGTGCACCCACCCCCCCAGTCCCCTTTCAGGCCACCGTCACCTTCATACCCACCCACAGGGCAGCCCCCCTCAATGGCTGCCCCCATGTCTCCCCCTAGAACCCTCCCCACCGTGCACCCACCCCCCAGTCCCCTTTCAGGCCACCGTCACCTTCATACCCACCCACAGGGCAGCCCCCCTCAATGGCTGCCCCCATGTCTCCCCCAGAACCTTCCCCACCGTGCACCCACCCCCCCAGTCCCCTTTCAGGCCACCGTCACCTTCATACCCACCCACAGGGCAGCCCCCCTCAATGGCTGCCCCCATGTCTCCCCCTAGAACCCTCCCCACCGTGCACCCACCCCCCAGTCCCCTTTCAGGCCACCGTCACCTTCATACCCACCCACAGGGCAGCCCCCCTCAATGGCTGCCCCCATGTCTCCCCCAGAACCTTCCCCACCGTGCACCCACCCCCCCAGTCCCCTTTCAGGCCACCGTCACCTTCATACCCACCCACAGGGCAGCCCCCCTCAATGGCTGCCCCCATGTCTCCCCCTAGAACCCTCCCCACCGTGCACCCACCCCCCAGTCCCCTTTCAGGCCACCGTCACCTTCATACCCACCCACAGGGCAGCCCCCCTCAATGGCTGCCCCCATGTCTCCCCCAGAACCTTCCCCACCGTGCACCCACCCCCCCAGTCCCCTTTCAGGCCACCGTCACCTTCATACCCACCCACAGGGCAGCCCCCCTCAATGGCTGCCCCCATGTCTCCCCCTAGAACCCTCCCCACCGTGCACCCACCCCGAGAACCCTCCCCACCGTGCACGCACCCCCCAGTCCCCTTTCAGGCCACCGTCACCTTCATACCCACCCACAGGGCAGCCCCCCTCAATGGCTGCCCCCATGTCTCCCCCAGAACCCTCCCCACCGTGCACCCACCCCGAGAACCCTCCCCACCGTGCACCCACCCCCCCCAGTCCCCTTTCAGGCCACCGTCGCCTTCATACCCATCCACAGGGCAGCCCCCCTCAATGGCTGCCCCCATGTCTCCCCCAGAACCCTCCCCACCGTGCACCCACCCCCCCCAGTCCCCTTTCAGGCCACCGTCGCCTTCATACCCACCCACAGGGCAGCCCCCCTCAATGGCTGCCCCCATGACTCCCCCAGAACCCTCCCCACCGTGCACCCACCCCGAGAACCCTCCCCACCGTGCACGCACCCCCCAGTCCCCTTTCAGGCCACCATCACCTTCATACCCATCCACAGGGCAGCCCCCCTCAATGGCTGCCCCCATGTCTCCCCCTAGAACCCTCCCCACCGTCCACGCACCCCCCAGTCCCCTTTCAGGCCACCGTCACCTTCATACCCATCCACAGGGCAGCCCCCCTCAATGGCTGCCCCCATGTCTCCCCCAGAACCCTCCCCACCGTGCACCCACCCCCCCCAGTCCCCTTTCAGGCCACCGTCGCCTTCATACCCACCCACAGGGCAGCCCCCCTCAATGGCTGCCCCCATGACTCCCCCAGAACCCTCCCCACCGTGCACCCACCCCGAGAACCCTCCCCACCGTGCACGCACCCCCCAGTCCCCTTTCAGGCCACCATCACCTTCATACCCATCCACAGGGCAGCCCCCCTCAATGGCTGCCCCCATGTCTCCCCCTAGAACCCTCCCCACCGTCCACGCACCCCCCAGTCCCCTTTCAGGCCACCGTCACCTTCATACCCATCCACAGGGCAGCCCCCCTCAATGGCTGCCCCCATGTCTCCCCCAGAACCCTCCCCACCGTGCACCCACCCCCCCAGTCCCCTTTCAGGCCACCGTCACCTTCATACCCATCCACAGGGCAGCCCCCCTCAATGGCTGCCCCCATGTCTCCCCCTAGAACCCTCCCCACCGTGCATGCACCCCCCAGTCCCCTTTCAGGCCCCTGTCACCTTCATACCCACCCACAGGGCAGCCCCCCTCAATGGCTGCCCCCATGCCTCCCCCTAGAACCCTCCCCACCGTGCACGCACTCCCGCAGACCCCTTTCAGGCCACCGTCACCTTAGCACCCAATCACCTCCAGGGCCCACTCAGGCTAACACCTAATAGCCCAGGCGTGAGTGGTGCTGGTTCCTGTGGGGCTGCCCAGCAAGGCTGCCCAGGCTGAGCCAGAGCCCTCACCCCACCAGTTTGCCTCCACCCCCATAATCCCAGCCTGCCTATCCACCCCGCCATCCATCATTTTAGCCATCTATCACCATACATACCCTGCCTCTAGCCATCTCTCTCCCTCTCTGAGGAAGTTGTAAAGCACTTGCCAAAGTGTCTAGGTTCTTGCATACATTGGCAATGAAATGGAAGAACCCACAGAACCTCTGGGCTCAAACAATCAATGTTTCCCTACCTGCTGTCCCTTTACCCCGCTGCTACAATAACCAACCCCACAGGGTAAATTGTCACGCCATGTTTAGGTAGGGTGCCCGTTTTTATAATTGCAGTATTGCCAACCCCAAGTATTCAAAAATCACGATTTAGGCTCCAAAAAGTTATGAGAGTGGCTTAAAAATCAGGAGATATTAACAAACAATAAATGGCAGGTTCTATTTATTGGCCTTTGGGTTTTTGAGCCTTTAGGATTTACATTTTCAAGCTTTCTCAGGAGCCATGAGGGCTAGAAGCTTACTGTATCTAAACAATGGAAGCTGGGATGCTCACGTAATAACGTGGCTTTGGGATCCAGGGCTTTAAGAAAACTACCAGCGATCACGACATTGTGAGATTCTGTAGAGTGCTGTGAGTGCACCGGGCATTTCTCAGGAGAAGCACGGAAGGCAGATCTTTAACAATTTTACCATCAAAGGCCTGATCCTAACTTCAGTAGGGCTCCATGGGTACACCCGTGCAGATCAGTCTGCAGGATGATGGATTTGGGAGAGGCAGCGTGGTCTAGTGGATACTGGGTACTGGAGTGGAACTGCAGTGGAGTGAAAACCTGAGTTTTGCCACTGAATTGCTTGTTCACCTTCTGGTCTCTGTCCCTGTGTTTTCCTTCCTTCCCTAATCTAGTTTTTTCGAGATTATAAACTTTTCAGGGAAAGGATTGTGTCTCACTGTGTGTTTGTACAGCCCCAAGTACAATAGGGCTGCAATCTTGATTAGGGTCTCCAAGCATCAGTGCAACAAATATTTATAATAAAATACACCAAAAATATGGAATAAGGGGAGGAGATGGATTCCAGAAAGAAGAGTGTGCAGTTACTCTTCAGAGTGTCTTAATGGTTTCAAATGCTCTAGGTTTCATTTCTGTTGTGTAGTGTTTTGTCCTGTGACCCTTCTGCAATAAAGAGCTTTTTAAAAGCATTAGATCAAATAAAAAACAAGCTGGCAAGCAGTCCTCATGCAGAGGATCACAAGCTGTGCTACAGATGCAGATTTCATAGTGTGACTTCAAACAAAGTGGGAAAAAATATGAACAAGAAAACACAGTGGGGGAAAAACTTTGTCCTGGTTGTTTTCATGGAGTTATCTTTTATGTCTGCAAGCTTTTGGGGTCAGATTCTGTATATTTTATTTGTTTTACAATGTGCCCTATGTATGTTTATGGCACCATATTAATAACAACAATTCATAATAAATTGTTTGGGGCTCAGTAAAAATAAAAAAAGCAGAATAAAAGCTGTTGTCTTCTCTGAGCAAACCATTTGCTGACTGTTTTAACCCTCACAAAGAGTCCTATGGAATTTAATGGCGATTACACTGATAGGATTCTATAGACATTAATCTAAAACCTTACAGAATTTAATAGAGAACAGTATCCTTGCTCTAGCTTTGCAGAACCACCCTATAGAATTCTATAGCAGGGATGGGATTTCCTGTCATATTCTATAGGATGATCCAAAAAATCTATAGGAAAGTGATAATTTCCTGTGAAACGCCGTTGGATTTTCCCAAAAGGAAGGTAGCAAAGGAAGCGAGATGGTTGTGCTGTGAACTGTGAGTGACTTAAAAGTGGCCTTTTCCAAAGCACTTGGCTTAACTCTGCGTTGCCTTAACTCTGCCCTCATTGCAGCCAGTGGCTGCTTTACCAGAGACTTCCAAGGGAGCAGAGCTAGGCCACTGCAGAGTGCTTTTGAAAAGGCCGCCTTAAATGAAAATGTCCTACCTTTAGGGCCTGATCCTGCATTCCATGCTCTCCCATCTGAGTCCGTGGGGCAAAGCATGTCATGCCCATTGAAATCAATGGGTATCTGATGCCTAAATACCTTTGAGGATCTGGGCCAGAGGAACTAATAAACTGTATCAGACCAGTGGTCCATCTACTCCAGCATCTCAGACACTGAGAGTGGCCCACACCAGCTGCCTCAGAGGAAAGAGGCAGAAGCCTACAGCAATGGGATCACCTTCCCCATGGGAAGTTCCTTTCTGACCACCATAGTTAGAGGTCAACTTATGCCCTAAAGCTGGAGGTCTTATCTCCATGCCAGACTCCTATTTTATAGTCCTTGCAGTTGTCACTTTGAAAGTTCTCACAATCTATATAAATGTCTAATCTGTTTTTGCATTTTGTTATGCTCTTGTGGCAATGAGTTCCAAAGACTAACTGCTTTTGTATTTCCTTTTGGCAGTTTTAAGTAGAGTGTTTCACGGTGGATGGAGTGGGCAGTCAGAGGAAGACACTTGTAAATGTTTAGTAATTAACCTAATAGGCAATTGAGGTTAATCTGGAAAGGACAGTTTAAAACTGAGTTAAAAAACAACTAGAGGGCATCCATACACATTTATTTACATACCCAGTGACACAGCTGAGAAATACATTCTGGATCTATTAACTAGGCCGAGTTATGTTCAATGACCGTAGCCCTCCTGAATCAATGAAAACCTGAGCGGGTTGCAGCAAAATAAGCAATACGAATAAGAATTAGACCTGGGATTTTTGAGCTGGCGGGTTCATGGCTTTGTTGTGGGTCAGTTACATGGTAGCAACGAAACCTCAGATGAAACCCAACAAAAGCTTCAGAGAAATCAAATGAACCTTCAAACAGGGAACGAAATCAAACGGACCTTGAGCTATTTGCATCACCCCATGAATATGCAACCCGCTGAACAGACCAGAAGCAGAGAGAAGGATGCTGCTGCCTAGCCCTGGCCCCAGGACATTGTGTAGGAGTGATGCAAACAGCTCGCAGAGGGCCAGGAGAGACTATCCTCAGTACACATCTTCCATGAAGCTGCTCCTCACCTGCCAGCCTCAGGGCAGGTCTACACTTAGCTGCACGGATGCTGCCGTGCCACTCTAGCACTTCTACACTGATCGGGGAGCTTAGTTAACGCGAGGTGGCAGCTCTGTAGACAGGAGACTACACTGGGGTTTAGGTCAGCCTATGTGGATTTTTCACGCCCCCGAGCGACCTAGTTATATACCAGTGTACGTTTCTAGTGCAGAGCTGGCCTGCATAGAGGCTGTGCTCTGGGTGGAGCCAGGGATGGAGGAGTGGGGCCATAGTGCATCGGCTACCACCAGACTGGCTTGCACCACAAGCCATAGGAGCCCCCGGGAGGGTGATGTAACTTACAGCAACCCCATCTCAGGCTGCCTAAGTTAAAGGGGGCGTCCGGGAGGAGTGATTTGAGCTATGGGAAACATGCCATACAGTGAGAGACTTAAGCAGCTGTCTATTTAATTTAGCCAAGACATGGTTGAGAGACGACTTGATCAGCGTCTACAAGCACCCACATAGGGAGGAGATTTCTCATAGAAGATGGCACTTTGATCTGGCTGAAAAAGGCAAGCCACGATCCAGCAGCTGGACACTGAAGCAAGACGGATTCTGACTAGAAGTAAGGTGGCAAGCCACGATCCAGCAGCTGGACACTGAAGCAAGACGAATTCTGACTAGAAGTAAGGTGTAGCACATGTTTAACCTGGAGGGAAATTAACCATCGGAAGGACTTACCCAAGACCATGGTGGACTCTCCATTCCTTGCAGTCTTTACATCACAACTGGATGTCTTTCTAAGCGATCTGTGGTAGCTCAAATAGAATGATGGGCTTGAGGCAGGAATCATTGGGTGAGGGCCTCAGGCCTGTGCTATGCAGGAGACCCAACTAGATGGTCTCTTCTGGCTTTCAGGTCTATGACTGTAGAAATGTCAGCTTCTGAAGCAGACCAGAATCAGGAGGAAAGAACAGTGGTGTAGAGCCACCTTTGCCTCCTTCTTCTGGAGATTTAACACAGTCTCTGCCCCAAAGAGCTTACAATTGAAGGGTGTGTCAGCGTTGGAGCTGGAGCTGTAATTTCCAGCTCGGGCAGACATACCTGCGCTAGTTTTGATTGAGCTGATGTGCTAAAAATGGCCCTGTAGCTGCCGTGGTGCAAGCAGTGGGAGAGGCTACTTGCATGCCTAGGGTCTTGGAGGGGACTGTACTCAGGGCAGGTAGCCTGTGCCACCACCCATGCTGCCATGGCCACACTTCTATTTTTAGTGGGCTAGCTCGATCGAACCTGGTGCATGTCAGTCTACCTGAGCTGGAAGTGACACCTCAGATCAGGTATAAACATACCCGAAGAGTTTGATACAATGGCCACTGAAGCTAATAGGAGACTTCCCATGGGACCTGGATCAGGCTCTGGAGCCCCGATTCTGCAGACACTTGATTGTATACGTCACATGACTCCCGCAAGGAATCCCACTGATTTCAATGGGGTTAATCCTGGCCGGGCCATTGTGTGTCTGTAGGGTCCAGGCCTATGTTAGGGTTAGAGCTGAGCAAATAATTCACCACAAATCATTGAAGTGACAATTTTTTCCTGTTCGAAGGTTGTTCCTGTTTGCAGTTTCCAATTTTCTGGAATGTATTCATGGGTCCAAGTTACTCACCAGGTTATTTGCATGAATAATACTGGGTCCGGGCATCAGTGTCAAGCTGCTTGTGCCAAACGTCTGACATCTGGAATTCAGACTTTGGGAGGTGTCAGTTAGTTTTGCTGGGACACGGATGACCTGCCTCGTGTCCTATTACCTGACTGGTTGAGCAAAACTCTTAGACTCAGGTTTCCTGGGTGAATTTTCACCCTGTAAGTTAAAAACTCATTTCCTGTCATGACTGGCTCAAACTTAGACTTCCATTTCTGTGAGCGAATGCCTTCATTCGAATATTTGTGGGCAGAATAAAAGGCTGGATTGGTGACTGAAACACTGGATTAGGGTTTGTGAGATCCACTCTCAGTTCCCTGCTCTACTGTGGACTCCCCGTCTGAGCCTGGACAAATCACTAAAACCTCCCTGTCCCTCAGCTCCCCATCTGCAATATGGGGGTGATAGTATTTCCTTGTCTCTAGAGGTTATAAGCTCTTTGGAGCAGTGCTTTCCTAAAGGAGATGTACAATGCCCAGGATAATGAGGCCCTGATCTCAGTTGGAGTGTCTAGGCACTGCCGTAAAACAAATGATCATCATTATAATGACTATTGTATTACTTATGACCCTGAGAAAAGTCACTATGAAATGTGCTGTGGCAAAATTCAGGCATATGCCAGGGAAATTGAAAGTCACGTGGATTCAACACCCTGTCCCTGCTATTCGAAGCAGGCACACTATTGACATGTTGTGGGGCAAGAGAATACGGGGAAAAGGGGTCATAGTTGGCAGATCTTCACAATCAGCTGGAGCCTGTCCCACCGCACTGAGAATGGCACTTTGGGCTTGGGCTGCATTCACTTGAGTTGACACCTGCACAGAGCTATGATTAGAAGCTTCAGAAAGCCGCCAGGGAGTTTCACTCCCATCTGTGTTCTGTTTATTGAGCAGAGAAATCCAGAAGATACGTTCTGTGCTTAAAGCTCATCTGTCTTTCCCTCCCAACCACGCCGCAGCCCTAGCTGGCACGCATGGACACTGCCTTCCTGGGGACAGCCCCAGCTTTAAGACAGCTGTTGTTCAATGAAATGAGGATGTGGGGTTCCCTCGCAGCCCCAGATCTGGATGTGCAGCTGTCCCACATACTGGAGCAGCAGATGCCGTGGGCGTTGCCTTGTCCAGCATTGTCCAGATTGCAACAGCACAATTTAAATGCCGGAGGCTAGAGGCACATCCGCTGTATTACTTTCAGTATTCTAACAGGCTTAGTGGCTATGTGCTGGTTTAAAAGTCCAGCGGCCCTTTAAGAATGCTAACTCCTTAGGGTTGCAATTTTAGGGGTCCCTTCTTCCCCTAACCCACACACATCACTCCCTTAATGTTAGGAGTTGCACTGTTAAATAGCTGCTACATTCCACTCCAGAGGTGGCTGTATTCTGTGATTTTTGTGCATGCAAGACCCTGCTGCTTTTTGCCATAGAAGGGTTGTCTTGAGTGGCCAACTCATGAGAGAAAGCACGAACTTGTGATTAAGGTACTGGCTGAGGATTCAGGAATTTGCAGTCAGTTCGTGGCTCTGCCACAGACTCCGTGTGTGACCTTGGGCAAGTCCTTTTGCTTGTTCTGTGCCTCAGTTTCAACAGCTGTAAAATGGGAATCATGATGCTTCTTTCCCACATCCTTTGTCTATATAGGCTGCAAGCTCTTTGGGGCAGGGACTGTCACTTACTCTGTTGTACAGCACCTAGCATAGTGGGGGCCCCAGTTTTGATGCTATTGTAGTTTATCAATAAACAATCATTACAGTGCCCAGAAGGGCAGCATGATCACGATCACTCACATTTTACAGATGGGGAAGCTGAGGGCCAGAGAAATTAAGTGATTTGACTAGGATTACATCAGCAGGGCTGGGAGGAGTGGCCAATAGCCTACACTCCCTTGCTGAAACCACTAGACCACAGTGTTAGACTGTGGATCCTCCAATAACACCCTGCAGGCACAAGACTCCCAGCTCCCAGTGAACACCAATGGATGTTGGCACCTAACTGCCTTAGGCCCCTTTGAAAAGCCAAGCCTTCATGGGCAGTGTTTCCAACTTTCATGAGTCTCCTGATATTTGGCGTTTTTATTCAAGCACCAGTTCCTGGAGTCATGTGATTATGTCAGACTCTCACCTTTCATTTCAAATAATAAGAAAGTTTCTGTCCCTTGTTGTGGGGAGCAAAGCCTGAAAAAGTGACCCCCGAAAGGCTTAGAAACCAGACAGCGAATAAAAAAAGAGCCAAACATTTATGATTTGTTAAAATCACATGATTTGTTAAGCCAATCTCCTGATTTTAGAGGGGGCGACCTCCTGTTTTTTGAACACCTGGCGTTGGCAACATTGGGATGTGTGCGCATTACCTTATAAGATTAAACAGTTCTACATCTGCTGCAGAGTCTGGGAACTCTTTAAGCACCGTGGGTTGGGAAAAGGGCAGTTTATTTCTGGCAGGAGCCATTTTCACCACCTCAGCAAAAATAACCAACCAACCAAAACAACCCCATTTGTTGACACGGTCTCTCCCCCTGCCCTTTGTCTGATGGGGGTGAAGTCAAAGGCAAAATGGGTTTGCAGAACAACAGGATCTTCCATCCTATTTAGGAAACCACAAAAGCCCTTACTCCTGGGACTTATCAGTTCTCACGATTCTTTACCATGGACTGGAACGACAGGGCTTTAAACTGGGAGAGGATTTCTGCTGATGCAGCAAAATTCTTTACTGCTCGGGTGTGTGTGGGTGGGGAGGTGTTGGGTTTTTCTGTATGTGAGATAATCTTATCACACAGTCCCCAGACATCAGGCTACTCCCTGCAACCTACACAGCATCAGTAGCATCAAAACGGGAGCTTGGAAATAATGAATTAATCTAAGTTGCGTGAGCCTTTGGCCTCGCAAGAGACACTGGCCCGGATGGACTTTGCAGCAGAGATGTAAAGCCCCCAAGTTTCTAGTCATTAAAGATCCACGGTGTGCAGCTCCACAGGGTCCCGATCCCAAGCTGGGGTCACCATCTCCCTCTCCTGCGGAGTGAGAAGGATGCTATGCCAGGATCCTCTTCAGGATCCATCTTTGGGCATTGGCGACAGTTCTGTCCCCAACCCTCACTGATCTTCCCCAAAGCCACAAGAGACCAAAGCCATCCCCACCTCCATCCCAGCCCGACCCTTTCCCAGCTATGGAGCAGTGAATCCGGAGGTTTCTCCACAGGGTCTGGACTGGTGCTGTGGAAGCAGGTGACCCACCCCGCCTAAGACAGGGTGGTCAATGCTGAGGGGATAAGTGTGCTGACGGCCATCTTGGTTTTGAGCAGCCATTGAACTGAGGATCTGTCTTGTGGCAATGGGTAGAGGCTCAGTCATGGCACTATACACACCCAGTTGTAGAGCTGGGTGGGAATTCTTTGATGAACTCTTTTTTTTTTTTTTTAGCAAATGCCAAATTTGTGGGGCTGTGTCAGTTTCAACAAAACTTTCATTAGGAAGGTCCAGGAAGGAATTTCTGGTCAAAACCAGTTTTTGGTATCAGCCTCTTCACAGGGAGAAAATACTGGTACAAAGTGGTCTGTAATTTAGCGGAGAAAGGCAGAACACGAACCAATGGCTGGAAGCTGACGCCAGACACATTCCAATGAGAAATCGGGCACAGATGCTTGACAGGGACTGTGATTAACCACTGTGTAACCCTTCTGCCCGTCAGAGTTGGCAGCAACAAGGGCCGGGTTCAATATCTAGGGGTTCCATTCCAATAACACAATGCAAACCGGCTCGAGCCCCCACCCAGTGACCTGGGACAAATATATACCACCCCCGCTGGGCGCCTCCAAGAGGCAATACTTCCCCTCTCGCAAGCACATAGTCTGAGTGTAGCAAAAGCCTTTTAATAACAGAGAGAAACAATGCGGCATTATGTTGGGGAAACACCACCAACAGGATTCATAACACAACCCATGAGCAAAAAAAAGAACCCACCCCAGGCAAATTGGGGCATGCCCGTTTCCCTTTGGTTCTTGAGTCCAGCAACCCCAAATCACCCAAAGTCCCAAAAGTCCAATGCCCCAAAAGTCTCTGTCCCTGGTCAGGGCAGCCCCAGAGTTCGAAAGTTTATCTGCGGAGTTTTACCTCCCAACCTGGGTGGAAATGGGACGGGGGTAAGAGGCACCTTACGTGATCTGAAGCTGACTGCCCCATAGCGGCACTCCGCTCCGCCAGCCGCCCCACAAACTCCTTCGCTCAGCTGCACTCCGCTCCGCCAGCCGCCCCACAAACTCCTTCGCTCCGCTCCACTCCACTCCGCCAGCCGCCCCACGAACTCCTTCACTCAGCTGCGCTCCGCTCCACCAGCCGCCCCACGAACTCCTTCGCTCAGCTCCACGGCCCACAAGCCGCTTCTGCCATCCACACACTGCTCCGCGTCGAACTGCTTCACCAGCCGCCCCGCAAACTGCTCCACAATATATCTTCAGGCTCCCCCACTACTTAACACAACACTCAGCAATTTCAGCTCTTAGGTGAATTCAGCTTGTAGTAGGGAAGCCCCAGTGCTGGTGCACTGTCAACCCAAAGTGAGCTCAGCAGCCTATAACTAGACTTCTAATGAAATCAAAATTAGCTCTGATATTCCACAGTGGAGAGAGGAGGAAGTGCAATTAGCATGTAAGGCCCTCACCAAGGGGCCCATGCCACCAAGTATTAATACTTGTCCCCAGCCTCTCTCCATTCACACAGTTTTGGAACCCATGACCCTTGCCTAGCGAGTGCTACTTAGTTGATGGTGAATCCCTTAATCATAACAAAAGGCCACGTACAGTTCCAAGCACAGTTCCCATAATCAGGGTAATAACAATTTATTCTTCCTGCCCCAATAACAGAGACACTGGGGACCCCACAGCAGCCAAAGTGACCATTTGGGCAGCTATGGTCTCATTCTAGGTGGGGTGGGTGTGCCTATGCAAATGAGATCGGCCCCTGAAGTTCTTTTCCACAACTTGCCACACCTCACCACCAGATGTCAGGGTGGAGCTCATCCTGACACTGCTTACAACTGGAGCAAGCTACCAAGGGCAGTGGTGGACTGGCTGTCTTGTGGTCTCTTCAGCTCAAGACCGGCTGCCTTTTGGAAAGAGATTCTTTAGCCAAACATAAGTTACTGGGTTTAAAGGGGGAGACAGGGCAAAATGTAACAGCCTGTGTTATACAGGTCAGACTAGATGAGCCAATGGTCCCTTCAAGTTAATCTAAGAACTCCCCAGCCCATTCAATGGGAGGAGAAGCCATTTCCAGCTGCTCTTTAGTCTGAAGCTGGATTGAGTCAGTGGTGATTAGAGCTGGAGCTGTTGAAACCCTCCCACATCATATCACACACACGCAGCACCCAGTCACGCGGACACACACGCACACACAGCACCCAGTCACGCAAACACAATACCCAGTCGTGCACATACACACCACACACACACACACACACTCAGAGCACTCAGTCACGTGCACACTCACACACCCACACACCCAGTCAAACACACCCATTGCACGCACACACACGTACACAGCATCCAGCCACACACACACAACACCCAGTCGCGCTTGTGTGCGCGCACACACACACACACACAGAGCCCCCATCTCTCTCTCTCTCTCTCTCTCTCTCTCTCTCTCTCTCTCACACACACACACACACACACAGACACACACAAAGCCCCCATCTCTCTCTCTCTCTCTCTCTCACACACACACAGAGCCCCCATCTCTCTCTCTCTCTCTCACACACACACACACACAGACACACACACACAGAGCCCCCATCTCTCTCTCTCTCTCTCTCTCACACACACACACAGAGACACACACACACAGAGCCCCCATCTCTCTCTCTCTCTCTCTCTCTCTCTCACACACACACAGATCCCCCATCTCTCTCTCTCTCACACACACACACAGAGCCCCCATCTCTCTCTCTCTCTCTCTCACACACACACAGAGCCCCCATCTCTCTCTCTCTCTCACACACACACACACACAGAGCCCCCATCTCTCTCTCTCTCTCTCTCACACACACACACACAGAGCCCCCATCTCTCTCTCTCTCTCTCTCTCACACACACACACACAGAGCCCCATCTCTCTCTCTCTCTCTCACACACACACACACAGAGACACACACACACAGAGCCCCCATCTCTCTCTCTCTCTCACACACACAGATCCCCCATCTCTCTCTCTCTCACACACACACACACACAGAGCCCCCATCTCTCTCTCTCTCTCTCTCTCACACACACACACACAGAGCCCCCATCTCTCTCTCTCTCTCTCTCACACACACACACACACAGAGCCCCCATCTCTCTCTCTCTCTCACACACACACACACACAGAGACACACACACAGAGCCCCCATCTCTCTCTCTCTCTCTCTCTCTCTCACACACACACACACACACAGATCCCCCATCTCTCTCTCTCTCTCTCACACACACACACAGAGCCCCCATCTCTCTCTCTCTCACACACACACACACACAGAGCCCCCATCTCTCTCTCTCTCTCTCTCACACACACACACACAGAGCCCCCATCTCTCTCTCTCTCTCTCACACACACACAGAGCCACCATCTCTCTCTCTCTCACACACACACAGACACACACACACAGAGCCACCATCTCTCTCTCTTACACACACATAGACACACACACACACACATACATCTTGTGTTCCCAGCAGCAGACCCTGGCATAGCCCCCACCTTAGCCCTACAGAAGCAGAGCCACCCCCTCGCTTTGCAAACTATTCCTATGATTTACAGCTTGTGGACAAATGTTGCTCTCAGTGACCCTTCCGGGCGCCTTGCTGCAGCAGCGGGGCCTGGGGGTTTGTACCGCGGCCGTTCGCGCTAACGCAGCTCCACGCAGCAGGAAAGCTCGAATGTCATCTGTGCTGCACACAGGAAGCCAGGGGGATAGAGAGGCTTTGGGACCAGAAATAGCTGGGGGGTGGGGGGGTGCGCCGGCCCCCTTTGGACGGCGGGGAATCACCATCATAACTGTATAACTTGAATGGGGCGGTGGGATATTTTTGGTGGGGAAAGGGAAGTATCACAGTCACTGCCCTTAGGTCAAGGGGCTCAGTGCTCCCTCCTCCCCTCCCTGCTGTCTTTTCGTAATAAAGCTCTTTGCATTGGGAGGCCTAGTGGATGGAGCTCTGGTCTGGAACTCTAGAGACCTTGTGCCCTAAGTCCCAGCTCCGCCGGGTGACCTCGGGCAACTCCCCTCCCCTCTCTGAGCCTCTCTTTCCTCTCCTGCCCTTCAGTCGGCCTTGTCTGTTCCAACTGTACGTTCTGTGCCTCTCACTCTGTGTCTGGACAGCATCTACGGGCACAGAGGAGCCTGCCTCCCCACGGTGCATCACTCCTTTAGGAATGAACAACACCTGTGTATAGAGTGGTTTTCACCTGTAGAGCTCAAAGCACCGTATCACTATCCTCATTTTACAGTTGGGGAAGCTGAGGCACGGAGCAGGGAAAGCAATTTGCCCAAGGGGACGCAGTGAGTCAACGGCAGAGGGGAGAAACAGAACCCAGGTCTTGAGTCCCTGTCCTGTGCTTTAATCGCTAGGCCACGCTGTCCCTTTGCTGGCCCTCGCGTCCAGGCCAGTCAGGCTGCAGAGCATACAGAGGTGGTAAAGGTCCCTTAGCTGCCAGGGGAGGACTTCTCTTGGAGCAGGCCTGGTGTAGCACTGCCCTGGGCTGCCTGGCACAGTGCCCCTTACAAACACCAATGAGAGGGCTAGGGCTGACCATCCCAGAGGTGAAGCACGGAGTCTCAACTGAAGTCTGCCTCAAAGGTGCTGACCAACCTTGGTAGGACTCAGATCTGGAAACATTGTCATCCGTCGCCCCCTGCTGCCCACTGGCTTTGGAGCAGATCGGTGCAGGCTTTGATCCGGGCTGGGGAGGGCGTTGTGGTGGAAACGAACCATCCAACACCTCTTTTGAGTGCCCATGAAAGCGGGATTAATGCCATGGTGCAGTCCTGAGCACAGCCAGCTGCCTTTATGACCAGGCAGATGAGCTGCAGCCGACAAAAGATGGAGGCTGGGAGCGTTTTCTGGGAGGATGGCCAAGGTCCTGACTGGTGTCGTCAGCAACAAGCACCATCCATGTTAATAAGCAATCCCAAGGAGAAGTGAGAGGAAAGTCTCATTCCCAGGCAATGTGCTGAGCCTGCACATGGTGCATAAAGGGCTCTGATCCAGCGTAGCCAGCAGAAGAACCTGGGAAGGCAGTAGGTGTACGGATGCCCTGCTCCGAGGAGAGTCAGCACTCCACTTGCCTTTGGGGATGGCTCCATTGCGATCCCAGGGGGTCGACACACCTGAGTTAGCTTTGATCTAGCTAGCTTGGGTACTGGGGCAGTGAAGCAGCAGCTGCAGGGGCTGAACAAGCCATCCCGGAACAAGCAATTACTCCTAGGGTTGGACTTTGCTGCCACGGCTTCACTGCTCCGATACTGCAGCGAGCTCTGTAAAGCTAGCTCGGGTACGTCTACACTAGCTGCAATCACACCCCGAGACTGCAGTGTAGAGTCACTCTTTGCAACTGGCCCAAGGTCACAGAGCAGCTGGGAGGCAAGAACTAGGGCCAGGATACAGGCGCCCCGGCCATCTGGGCCCCACTCGGAACACTCCCACCTGGCAGACAGTGAGAACCACCTCGGTGCCCTTGATGCCATAGGGAGCTGCGTGAGGAGGGCAAAGGGAGGGGAACTCTCAGGTGCCAGCTGCCCTGATCTGGCATGCAGGGCCTGATCCCGCTGGCCTTCTACACCTAAAATTCCCCCTGCAGCCAGTGGGAGTTGGAGGCAGAATTAGGGGCCCTAGCGCAGATGTAGTGTGACCTGGGGCATTTATTGAAACTGTAAATTCAGGCTTGTCAAAAATTAAAGGGTCTATGCTTCTGTCCCCGGTAAATATCCCAGTAAAGCAATCTAGCTAACCCTATAGACACCCATCTGTCTATCTATCCACCCATCCCCATACACACCATCTATCTATCCGGTGCCACTCATGGTAGTATCTTGGCATATTTATGCAACATCCATAAACAACCAGAAATAATCTCAGAACCAGGTGCTTCTCATGCATCTTTTTCTCTTCTTGGATCAGTTGCTTTTAGATCTGAAGGGCCCAAACCCCGAGGTCCATCCTGAACAAGCCAAGTGTCCCAAGAGAGTTGGGATCTATTCTAGGCCCTTACTTTTCCATTTGCTCTAGGCCTGGTTCAATGGGCTGGAGTGGTGTCACTTTGCATTACAGACTCTGGTTTCACAGCCTCCCCGCAGTTTCCTTGTCTGGGCTCCTTTAAGCTGAAAATCCCCCTAGACCCAAGCTCGCTGAAAAAGCCTCCCTGCCTTATTCATTATGAAGTGAGTTTGTTAGAGCCCCAGACCCGAGCCCAGCGTTGTGATTGACTGCCAGGATCGTCACACCAGGGTCAGCGCGGGTAAGGAGTAAGCCCTGCTCTCAGAGCTGCACTGCGGAGATAGGGTTTATAGGAGTGCTAGGGGCAGGGGGGATAATCGAGAGTCCACAGCGCAGAGGGCTCATAGGAATCCAGACGGCCCCTGGCTTAGAGCTGGGGTTTGCCCCTCCATGCGGAAATACAAGCCTCCCCTCACAAGCCCTTCTTTTTATTTTATTTATAAGTTCCATTTCACAATCACACTAAATCACTCCGTACCGTGAACATGCCAGGCACTTTAGGGAAGATGTGCAGAAACTGGAGAGAGTCCAGAGGAGACCAAGAAAAAACGATAAAAGGTTTAGAAAAGCTGATCTCTGAGGAACGGTTAAAAAAACAGGGCCTGTTTAGTCTTGAGAAAAGCAGACTGAGGAAGGCACCTGATAGTCTTCCAATATGTTAAGGGCTGTTATAAAGGTTGGAGGTTTTTAAGAACAGGTGTCAGGGATGGTCTAGGTTTTCTTGGTCCTGCCTCAATGCAGCGGGATTGATGACCTCTTTGAGTCCCTTCCAACTGTACATTTCTATGATTCTATACGTAGGGCACTTCCCATGTGGTAGAAGCGACACAGAGCCTTCAGCCTCACGTCTCATCACAGCTCCCCTGTGCATCCTCAAGGTATGCAGCGGTCACCCAGGAATGCACCGCCTTGCAGCCGATTGCCAGTCTCTGTGTCCCCAGTTTCCACAGGGCAGAGGCTCCCCGGATTCTCAGGCTGAAGAGCTGAGAGAGGATATCATGTGCATGATCTGGGATTGGGGGGTGGGTTGTCCAAGAGGATTGCAGTCTGGGATGTTCTTGCACCCATAGCCACTCATGGAAATCTGAAGTGGCCAGAGGAATCTTTCCTTTTGGACTCAGACCTACAGCTATCCATGTTACCCTGAAGAAGCAGTATGGTCTAGTGGCCCAGGCATTGGAGTGGCAATCAGGAGACCTTGGTTTTATTCCTGGTTCTGCTGTGCGACCTTGGACAAGCTGTTTCCATTCCCACTTTTTGTCTGTCTTGTCCATTTAGACTGTAAGCTCCTAGGAGCAGGGGCTGGCTCTTACTAGGCTTAGCAGTGTGGAGCCTGCATGTGCTACTGTAATATGAATCTCCCCCACAAGGTAGATGAAGCGACTGGCTAGAGCTGGCCAAGAAGTGGTTTTCCTGCCCCGTAAAAATTGCTCGGGGTATGTGTTCTGCACTCATATAGGATGGAGGCTCCCTAAGTCCCACCCCCTGCCTGGTCATCAGTCCTTTGGGAACCACGTTGGTGGACACTACACTAGAGTATCGACAGCAAGGATGCAACAGCAGTGATGGGCAGGAGGAGAATAAAAATGGTCCAGGGGGCTAGGGCTCTAGCCTGGGCAACCCTGGTTCAGTTCCCTGCTCTGCTACAGCCTTCCTGTGTGACCTTGGGCCAGTCACTTAGTCTCTCTGTGACTCAGTTCGCCAGTTGTACAGTGGGGGTAATAGCACTGCCCTGCCACACAGGAGATTGGGAGAATAAATACATTAAAGATGGCATGGAGCTCAGGTAATAGAATCATGGGGGCCAGATAAGCACCGAAGATGGATACAAGACTCCCTCAGATCCATGGGCAGAAATTGGTTTTCAGATACAGATCCCTGAGACGAAGGAGGGTTTGGTGATTAAGGTGCTGGCTTGGGTTCCATTGCCAGCTTTGCCACAGGCTCCCTGTGTGACCTTGACCAAGTCACTTCCCTTCTCCGGGCCTCAGTTTCCCCATCTGTAAAATGGGAACAATAAACCTTTGTCTTTCTTCTTTATTTAGATTGCAAACTCTCTGGGGTCAGGGAGTGTCTCTTCCTGTGTGCACCGACAGTACCCGGCTCTGGGCTCTGCAGCTGCCACTGTGATGCCATTAATAGCAAGAGCAACCACAGAGATTGACAGTGGAGCCAGACCCACGGGCTTCAATCACATCGGCGTTGTGGCTGGAGCAGAGAGGAGATCCCTTCACGAGCCAGCACTCTTGGTTGAGCACCCAATACTCCTCTGCCATTGGGGGAGGCAAAACCTTGTCCAACAGCAGCACAGATCAGAATAGCCCCACTGTCCCCCAGAGCCTGCTCCACAATGGGAAATTGCTGATGCATGATATATTTTAGTGTCCTGAGCTGCTAGCTGGTATTAAGAGAGGCTGCAGAACAGCTGGCCAGTTTTCAAATCCACAATCCAATAATTTACTGTACACGAGCAGCTGAAGCCGGCCAGCTTTTGGGACAAAATACTGCCAAGAGGTCCGTGCGGCTGAGTGAGCTCCATTCATAGATATAGCTATGTAATCTGTAGCTGCTGGCACCCATAGGAAAGTTGCTAATGGCAAAGCTGTCTATACCCTTCGCAGGCTGAGGGAGCTATGCAAGCTCACTGAGTATGTAGGTTATCGCTGTCAAATGCTGAGCTGGTTCCTAAATAGACTAAAGGATTCCTTCAGTCGAAGCTGCTGTAATCATAAACCTCTTTAGGAGCAAGTCAAAGGGGTGGCTTACAGCTGGGGTTTACATTTGTCTCCGCTCTGCTCTCCTATCCGTTCTAGTATGTACCTCTGCATTAGGGAGAGGACCCTGTCTTCAGATATTCTGGGAGGGAAAAGGATTTGTTACAAATTTGATGAAAACAAGTTCCTTACGTGTGTGAGAGAGTGTGACAGACAGTGTGTGGGTGTAATGAGTGGCAGAGAGCGTAGAAGCACTTCGTGTAAGTCAAACATAAATATTGCGTCGGATCTTCCTCAGATGAGTAAACAGAGAAGATTCCCCCCCACCCCTCCCAAAAGACCAGTGTTATAAAAGCAAGTTGGAGTATCAAAGCAGAGAGAGGGAGAGGAGGGAGCAGGGGTATAAGAAACACTAAATGGCAGTTGCAGAGCTAGGACAGGGGACAGCAGGAGGCTTTAATGTCTGGCTTCATGCTCAATAGAACTGTAACCCTAGAAGCTTCCATTTGCAGTTAGCCTGCCTCAGCTTTGTGGGAACTCAGCTGTGCAGGGTTAGGGTTTTAAAAGAATCAACAAACAACAAAACTTTTACATTCCAGACACAGTGAGAGAAGGTCCCTCAGTCTAAAACATGCATTAGCTTCCTCTCATTCGATAGGACAGACCCTGTCAAGATGAAAATCCAGCACAGCCACCACTGAGCCGCTTTATCAATAATCTCAGACTCGTTGGTGTTTTGCTCCAGCACCCGGAGGCATAGTCAGAGAGTTTAAGATCATAAAGCACCACCAGATTGTCTAATCTGACCCTCTGTATATCCCAGGCCACCCCCTCCCCACCGCACAGTCATATGATTAAAAATCTTTTTTTTTTTTTTTTAAATGAAAGCGAAGTCATTTTCTAGCCTTCTTGGCTGCAGAGAAAAGCTTGAAAATGTGGCTCTCTAAAGGCCCAGAAACTATAAAAGACAAATAAAAAAAAAGCTATTTTTTTTTAAATCTTGTAATTTTTTAGGCCTGACTCATGAATTTTTAACACTTGGGGTTGGCCATATCCTGAATCAGCTCGACACTTTTAAGAGTGGTCGACAGCATAAGTGACAAGTTAGTTTATCAATGTGGAAGAAAATCTAATTTGCTTTTTGATGTTTGATTAATTTTTGTAGGTTGCTCAACTTGAACCATCATTGATTATAATTGGGCTGTTGATTAATCGCAGTTAACTCAAGCGATTAACTCAAAAAAATTATTTGTGATTGAAAAAATTAATTGTGCTTAATCGCACTGTTAAACAATGGAATACCAATTAAAATTTATTAAATATTTTTGGATGTTTTTCTACATTTTCAAATATATTGATTTCTGTTACAACACAGAATACAAAGTGTACAGTGCTCACTTTATGTTATTATTTTTATTACAAATATTTGCACTGTAAAAATTATAAACAAAAGAAATACTATTTTTCAATTCACCTCATGCAAATACTGTAGTGCAATCTCTTTATCGTGAAAGTGTAACTTACAAACGTAGATTTTTTTTGTTACATAACTGCACTCAAAACCAAAACAATGTAAAACTTTAGAGCCTACAAATCCACTCAGTCCTACCTCTTCTTCAGCCAATCGCTAAGACAAACCAGTTTGTTTCAATTAACGGGAGATAATGCTGCCTGTTTCTTATTTACAATGTCACCAGAAAGTGAGAACAGGCATTTGCATGGCACTTTTGTAGTCAGCGTTGCAAGGTATTTACATGTCAGATATGCTAAACATTTGTATACCCCTTCACGCTTCGGCCACCACTCCAGAAGACATGCTTCCATGCTGATGATGCTCGTTAAAAAAATAATGCACTAATTTAATTTGTGACTGAACTCCTTGGGGGAGAATAGTATGTCTCCTGTTCTGTTTTACCTGCATTCTGCCATATATTTCATGTTACAGCAGTCTTGGATGATGCCCCAGCACATGTTTGTTTTAAGAACACTTTCACAGCAGATTTGACAAAACACAAAGAAGGTACCAATGTGAGATTTCTAAAGATAGCTACAGTACGCAACCCAAGATTTAAGAATCTGAAGTGCTGTCCAAAATCTGAGAGGGACGGGGTGTGGAGCATGATTTCAGAAGTCTTAAAAGAGCAACACTCCGATGGGGAATCTACAGAACCTGAGCCACCAAAAAAGAAAAGGAGCTCAAATAAATTGGTTAGTCTCTAAGGTGCCACAAGTACTCCTTTTCTTTTTGCGAATACAGACTAACACGGCTGTTACTCTGAAACCTGTCAAAAAAGAAAGTCAACCTTCTGCTGGTGGCATCTGACTCAGATAATGAACATGAACATGCATTGGTCCACACTGCTTTGGATGGTTATCGAGCAGAACCCGTCATCAGCATGGACGCATGTCACCTGGAATGGTGGTTGAAGCATGAAGGGACATATGAATCTTTAGCGCATCTGGCACGTAAATATCTTCCGACGCCGGTTACAACAGTGTCATGCGAATGCCTGTTCTCACTTTTAGGTGACACTGTAAACAAGTGGAGGGCAGCGTTATCTCCTGCAAATTGTAGCCAAACTTGTTTGAGAGATTAGGTGAAGTAGGAATGAGTGGACTTATAGGCTCAAAAGTTTTACATTTTTTATGCTGGTTTTTTTTGTACTTAATTCTACATTTGTAAGTTCAACTGTCATGATAAAGAGATTGCACTACAGTACTTGTAATAGGGGAATTGAAAAATACTAT
The DNA here is from genome assembly GCF_965140235.1 of Caretta caretta. NCBI lineage: Eukaryota > Metazoa > Chordata > Testudines > Cheloniidae > Caretta > Caretta caretta. The sequence continues at coordinate 9,092,666 of NC_134230.1, read as the reverse complement.
TTCTTGTTTTTTTACAGTGCAAATACTTGTAATCAAAAATAAATATAAAGTGATCACTGTACAGTTTGTATGCTGTGTTGTAATTGAATTCAATATATTTGAAAATGTAGAAAACATCCAAAAATATTTAATAAACGGTATTCTAGTATTAACAGTGCGATTAATTGTAATTCATTTTTTTTACTTGCTTAACAGCCCTAATTATTATCTGTCTTGTGGTTGGGGCTAGAGATCCCAACAAGGCAGGGCCACCCAGAGGATTCAGGGGGCCTGGGGTCTTCGATGGCAGGGGTCCTTCCGCTCCGGGTCTTCGGGGCACTTCGAGGAAGACATGGAGTGGAAGGACCCCCGCGGCTGAAGTGCCGCCGAAAACGCTCCTGGGGGCCCCTGCGGGGCCTGGGGCAAATTGCCCCATTTGCGCCCCCGCCCCAGGCGGCCCTGCAACAAGGTGAGGACTCCACTGTGCTAGGCACTATCCAGACATGTAGTAAGTGACAGTCACAGCCCCAGAGAGCTTCCAGAACACAGCACAAATAGCTGGGTGTACTAAGATCCAGCAGAAACTTTTTAGACATCCTCATGGAAATTCACTGCTGGTCAATTTTGTAGTTTGTTTCTAGTCAGTTTCAAGAACCATTTCTCATGCACAAACCCTCTCTTATCTGGGTTTTCAACGCTGCAGGCATCATTTAACCTCCCACAACACTGCTGTCACTGTCTATTTTACATTTAGTAGAGAAGATTTCTGTTCATATTTGGGTCAGCAAAACATTTGGCTTTTCAAAATCTAATTTTGTGACCTAAGCCACTTGACATTGTCCCTGCAAGCTTGAATATTTAAACTACTGCTACTTTGCACGTGTAGATTTCAAGGCAGCTTCCCCAGGTGGGTCAGCACTATTACCTCTGTTGTGTAGATGGGAAAAACAAAGGTACCGAGAGCTTAAATGACCTGCTCATTATTATATATTATTTGTGTTACAGTTGCATCTAGAAGCCTCAGCCAAGATCAGATCTCCACTCTGCTAGGTGATGTACAGACACATACACCTCTACCCCAATATAACACAACCCGATATAATAGGAATTCAGGTATAACGTGGTAAAGCAGCGCTCTGGGAGCAGGGCTGCCCGCTCTGGCGGATCAGCATCAGCGTGACACGTGTCTGGCTCAGACACACTGCCCTGAGCGGTGTGTTAAGGGTGCCGGGCCAGGGCCGAGGGGTTTGATAAGGGGCAGAGGGTCTCGGGGGGCGGTCAGGGGACAGGGAGCAGGAGGGGTTGGATAGTTCCGAGGTTCTGGGGGCAGGGCAGTCAGAGGACGGGGAACAGGGGAGTTGGATAGGGCGTGGGAGTCCAGGGGGGGGTCTGTCAGGGGGCGGGGGTGTGGATAGGAGTCAGGGCAGTCAGGGGACAGGGGGTGGGGTTCTGGGGGTGATTAGGGATGGGGGGTCTCTGGAGGGGGTGTCAGAGGACAAGGAGCAGGGGGGCTTAGATAGGGGATGGGGTCTTCGGAGGGGTGGTTGGGGCGGGGGGTCTCTGGAGGGGGTAGTTAGGGGACAAGGAATGGGGGGGTTGGATGGGTCAGGAGTTCTGAGGGGTCACTCAGCGGGCGGGAAGTAGGTGGGGGTTGGATAGGAGGCAGGGCCAGGCTGTTTGGGGAGGTACAGCCTTCCTAACCCGCCAAGTTTGATATAATGCGGTTTCACCTATAACGCGGTAAGATGTTTTGGCTCCCGAGGACCGCGTTATATCGG